>NW_023665688.1:0-600000 GCF_014743375.2 Drosophila subpulchrella
ACAAAATTTGTAGGATAATTCAATATTTTTTTTATATATTTTATTATTGTAAACATATTTCATTAAATTCATAATTAATTATATTTTATGTATATTTGTATATAATTAATTTTCTTACTCAATCCCTCTCTTACAGAGTCTTACATGTCGGTTATTCCAAACGCAGATTTTCACTTGGTTCCCATAGATGGATGTAAAATAGGTCTCACAATGTAATCTTTCTCAGATGTTGCATTATTTTTAAAGCATTCATTTGTTCTAACCCATAATAATATGATAACATATTTCGAAAGCATCATTAGCTAGCATAGGAGCGTCTTTCAATTTAATTTCTGATTCAAGTTTATGATAGAGGTATTGGGACCTGGTAATATCGGTTTTTGTTGTCAACTATTTTTCTAGTTCTAGTTTTCTAGTTCTATTCTAATTGTATACTATTTGTATGAGTAAGGCATCATTGTCTAAGATTCTGAATAAGTTTAATAAACTCTTTTATTACAATACTCATCTGGTTTTCGTGATTCATGATGGCGGTTGAGCTGCTTGGACTTTGATTACTAGCTATTATTAGATGGTTACTATCTGCTTGGTAGATGTCTGTTAGTTGCTTACTAGTTTTTATTAGCTGGTTACTATGTGTTTAGTAGATGTATACAAGTTGTTTAGTATCTGGTTTTTATATGTTTAATAGATGTATACAAGTTGTTTTCTAGCTGTTTAGTATCTGGTTTCTATATGTTTATTAGATGTATACAAGTTGTTTGGTAGATGTATACAAGTTGTTTAGTATCTGGTTTCTATATGTTTAGTATCTGTTTACTTGATGTTTACTAATTATTATTAGCTGGTTACTAGTTGTTATTAACGTCTACGATTGTAAAACTAATTAAGAAATAAATTGTTTACAAGCTGTCTAAAAACTGTTTAGAAGCTCTTTTGATAAACAATTTTGATTCATAATGACAGATATTAAGAATATATAATAATATCATCCACTTTAACTAGTATATTGTTAAAATAAAACATTTCCATTTTTCATGTTCTTTCATCTTATGTAGGTATAACAAATGTAATCTTAACTAAGAAAGCTAGCCTTACATCCCATAACTATAGTTATTAGCTACAATAAAATGTCTAGAAAGAACAAAATATATGAATGTCAAAAACGATTTAAAACTAACTATAATTGGGAAAGTAATTGAAATCACTCCGGCGTAATACAGTAAAAAAGAAAAAACACTGTGATTATCCCATTTTCTAGCACCACAACAAATGTGTATACCCACACTTAAATGACCAATTGTATCCTTTGTCCAAAAATGTCTGTGACTTTCACTTATAAATTTGTCACCGATAATTTAAATCCCATTAAGCAAACCACCCATTGCTATCCATACCATAACCCCAGAGTCAAGTTGGTTACCTACAATAAACGTAGGGGATGGTGTAAAGGATTGCTGAAATGCCTCGACGGAGGCGCAAAGGTCATAAAAAAATGGTCATAAAAAATATAATTAGGAAAGTATTTTTTATTTGCGAACCATTTATAACTGTTATTAACAACACAAACAGTTGTTACAAAGGATTTGCTTAAATGCCTCGACGCAGGCGCAAAGGTCAAGGTATTGGAAAAAATTCATGGAATATTATCCCTTCATAAAAGAGGTCATAAAATATATAATTAGGAAAGTATTTTTTATTTGCGAACAAATTATAACTGGTACCAACGACACAAATAGTTGTTACAAAGGATTGCTAAAATGCCTTGATGCAGGCGCAAAGGTCAAGGTAATGGAAAAATTCCTGGAATATTATCCCTTGACCAAAAACGAAAATTTCTTCTATTTGGATAATAAAAAAATATTTATTTATTCAATACTTAGATTTTTCCATCAAAATGCTTGATAAATCTAGTTGTTTGATATTCTCTAACTAATTGAGTAATTAGTTTTCATGTGTCTATTTAATTTACCAAAAACAGTATTAGTCTTCTCTCATAAAATTGATCTTTTGGATCTCTCTAATTCCCCACCGGTGAAATATATGTTCCTCATATTTAAAAATTATGGCTTGCCAACCCCGACCAACCTCCGCAACATAGATGGGTACTTGTAATTCATATTTAAGATATTTCCATCTTTCTCTAACTAATATCCTTTTATCCATCATGTAAACAGGTTTGGAATTGTATTGCATGCTTCAACCCCTAGCCACACCCACCACTGTTACAGATTTGACTTTTCCAATGGCTGCCCCAGCTACCTAAACTGTACATTTCTTTTGATTTTCTCTTTTTCTTTCTAAGCAATGTACACAATTTTTAAACTGGTTCTGACCTCCCTCTTTAATGGCATCCTCTACTTTATTTTCGTTATATTTCTGATCTTTTCCTAACAGTAGGTTTTAAACTTTTATCATTTTATGGGATTATTGAGCACCCTAAATCCCAGATATTAACTCATAACATGTAACTAGCAGAATATAGTCAAAGATATCAGACTCTAAAAAGACAAGACTTACCTACAATTCAATTTATTGATTTCACAGATTCCCGCTGGTAAATACCAATTTTTAACAAATGGCTTCCAACTCCATACCATTCAGACACTGGTTTACAACCTCATAGAACTGACACTCAAGGTATCTTTAACGCACAATATATTTCCGTCTCTTTTCTTCTAAACAATATTAAAAAATTTCAAAAACTGTTTTTGGAGTTCATTTTATTCTTAGAATTAAATTATTAAAAATCATTAAGCCAACAGAGATAATAATGTTTTTGTGATAATATCCCATGAGTAATACATAATTCTTATTTGTATATTTTCAAAATTATTTATTTCAGAAAATTATTCATTAATCGCATTCAAATAATATTCATAATATATCTTACAATTTTTAAGATTTATCAATAGAGTTGCCCAATTATTAATATTAAATGATATTGCATCATATCTATTTTTAAGATTAAATATTAAGATAGGGTCGTCCTCGCGAGACATAGCGCTGACCAACTCACATTGGTCTGCCTCACCATTAAATTTAAGACATTCTAAGTCTGATACTGAATCCCTTATACGAAAAATCATCTCCTTAACTTCCAGTAGCAGTCGTGACAGCGGATTATTTTCGATTTCCGCATCGTGAAGATCAATTTGGTGTTGTAACTTGGTTGTCTCCATCATCAGCTCGGTGATTCGATTTTCCACGTTTTCAATATCAAAGAGATGGGAATCGATATTGTTTTCGCTCTGAAAATCCACCAAGCGCCATTTCAGGATGTCCAACTCTTCTATATTATCGTAATAGATACTACCGAATTCTCGTCGCAACTCCTTGGAAACCTTTAAAATTTCCTTAAAGATTCTTATTTCAATCATCAAATCTTCATTTATTTTAAAGTCACAGTGGTTGATTTGGCTATTGATTTCAGTCATCTTTTGTCTTTCGATTTAAATTTTGTACTGTTTTAGGTTTTGTAATCTCATCAACCAGGAAAAGACAGAACGTAGAATCGAGCAGGTACTTTATATCCAAGGATCAAACCCCCTCCCCAAGAATCAAACCACCATCCCATGCGATTGGCTTAAGTAAAACCATTCCACACTGTGTCGAACTGAGAAGAAGAATACATAAGAAACCGGAAATCAAAGGCAAAGTAAGATTGTAGCCCAATACATATCGATATTGAGAACTGTTGTTATATGAGTATGCGTACATTAAATTGTATTTAATATATTAGTTGTTGATAATAATAATTTTATAATGGTCATCATTAAGTAAGAGGAGTGGTACACAATTTTTATTCTTAATATTTAATCTTAAAAATAGATATGATGCAATATCATTTAATATTAATAATTGGGAAACTCTATTGATAAATCTGAAAAATTCTAAGATATATTATGAATATTATTTGAATGCGATTAATGAATAATTTTCTGAAATAAATAATTTTGAAAATATACAAATAAGAATTATGTATTATTCATGGGATATTATCACAAAAACATTATTATCTCTGTTGGCTTAATGATTTTAAATAATTTAATTCTAAGAATAAAATGAACTCCAAAAACAGTTTTTGAAATTTTTTAATATTGATTAGAATAAAAGAGACGGAAATATATTGTGCGTTAAAGATACCTTGAGAGTCAGTTCTATGAGGTTGTAAACCAGTGTCTGAATGGTATGGAGTTGGAAGCCATTTGTTAAAAATTGGTATTTACCAGCGGGAATCTGTGAAATCAATAAATTAGAAAATTAAACTGCAAATACTAAAATCTTCTCCAGGGATTGTAGATGGTAAATTGAATTGTAGGTAAATCTTGTCTTTTTAGAGTCTGATATCTTTGACTATATTCTGCTAGTTACATGTTATAAGTTAATATCTGGGATTTCGGGTGCTCAATAATCCCATAAAATGATAAAAGTTTAACAACCTACTGTTAGGAAAAGATCAGAAATATAACGAAAATAAAGTAGAGGATGCCATTAAAAAGGGAGGTCAGAACCAGTTTAATAATTGTGTAAGCTAACTAAGTTAACCGAGCGGCGGCAATGACCGTTCGTTTGACAGCTCGCTCCGGCCAAAACTGCTGACACAGCGTCTGGCCGGATGCCCATGCATAGCCGGCAAACACAGCATATTTGCGTGGCCGCTATGATTCCAATTTTTGTTAGCTTTAAGTTCAGTCTAATTTGAAGTCTTGAATAAAGAGCACAAGCTCTGACAATATTAAACTCCGGCAACCGCCGTTAAGAACTTATTTTTTTCACACTGTCTGAGTCTCTAGGCCAGCAGGTAAAGAAGGGCAGTCACCCTTCCAACGTAAACTTCCTAATCTTCAGTGGATAGGAGTAGCCAGCCGGCTCCTCAAGAATCACCAACATCAAGTACGCGTGATCCAACACCCTTGGCCCATAAGAATTGGGACTGATATTAGTGACTGCTGCGTGGGACCTGCCCGCCAGCCGATCTGTATTATATAACAATTAGTGACTGCTGCGTGGGACCTGCCCGCCAGCCAACCCCCACTAAATAAATAATTGGCGCCCAACGTGGGGCTCGGATTGCAATAAATCTAGGGAATCATGTAAGTGAGCATTTTCATTCACACATACCCTCTATCTGCATTCATTTTGTAAAAAATCAAATACACTGCCAGAAAAATTTCTGCAGTTCCATTATTGACATTTCACATTAATTTCGTAAATTTACTCTCATTAATTGATTGACATTTACAATTCTTTTATAATAAATTCGAAATAAAAGAAGAAAATAAAATTTTTGAAATCTTATATAATAAATATATTTTAACCAAATATATTATTAATGGTGACATATTGACAATATTACCAAATATTATTGCGTATTGTTTGCATGCTATAATCTTTTTTTTTTTGCAAATAGATAAACCAATATTTTAGTGCAGCCATAAAGAAAAAATTACAATCTTTAAATATCCCGACCGAATATCTTGTATTCTCAGCGTTAGCTTCGCAGTCTTGTTGGTTTTATTGTCTCCTCACCCCACATCCGCGAACCCGATACGGTCGCGCATGCATTTGTGTGGCAATTGTTGTTTTTCATTTTCTTGGTTTGCCATAGCGGAGGCTCAGTACCCGCGCACCCCTCACCTTGTCACTGCCTGGCAAGGCAACAACTCAGTCTGAACAGCAAAGCGGCGACTCAGCCCCCGCGTCCCCCTCGACAGGCCAGCTGCCTGCACAAGCATACAGCTTGACCATGCTTTTACTCTTCAGGGCGAATTTGTAGTTGCAGACCCTCATGAACAATCCATTTCAGCAGTATAGGAATAATAAACAAATCTCCAGCGGCTCTGATTCTGAGACCGAAGGCCCAGCCAGAACTTCTACACCGAAACGTGTACGCGCTAATATTCCCTCAGCTGTAAACATGGCTTTTAGTATGGAACAAATGACAGCCACCATACAGGCGGCAGTTGCCCATGCCGTTCAAGAGGCAACCCTGGAGAGCCAGCGTAGGGAAAACGAACTACGCCAAGCCATACAGCAGCTGACCGCCCAGGTTAATGCGGTACAAATCGCTCCCGCTCAAGCGGAAGCCCCTCAGATTAAAGCCTACGAGCCCATAGATATTAAAAATAATGTTAAATGTGACGAGCCCCTGGACGCCGTTAAGTGCCTGCCCGAATTTATGGGAGCACAGGATGCATACGTCTCTTGGCGGCAAGCGGCAGTAGCCGCATATTATATTTTTAGAAATTATGTGGATAGCTCCCGCCATTATCAGGCAGTTATTATTATTAGGAGTAAAATAAGAGGCCCTGCCGATGCAGTGCTGTCTTCGTTCGGCACTGTGTTGAATTTCGATGCGATCATAAATCGGCTCGATTTTACATACAGCGACAAACGCCAGATCCACGTAATCGAGCAGGAGATGGGCACCCTCAGACAGGGAAGCCTAACACTCTTGCAGTATTATGACGAGGTCGAAAAAAAACTGACCTTGCTCACCAACAAAGTCACAATGTCGTACGAATTGTCGGCGGCAAAAGTTTTATGCGACAAATTCCGGGATGATGCACTCCGTGTATTTATTTCGGGACTTAGGCGCAACCTCACAGATGTCCTCTTCTCGGCAAAGCCGAAGGACATGCCAACGGCTCTGGCTCTAGCTCAAGAGGTGGAAGCAAACCACGAGAGGTACACGTTTGCATCGTCGTTTGCAAAGAGTCAGGAGGATAGGGACAGGAAAACAAATCCTAAGACGCAAGAACGCCAGCAAACATCCCAACAGGCATACACGCAAGTAAGTGCTGGGAAAAGTCCACACTTTACTAAACAGTATAAGGCACAGGTGCACCCTGCTCCACGCGGCGATGGGCACCATGGAGGCACTCCGGAACCCATGGAAGTGGATCCATCACTGTCTAGACTGTTGAAACCATCACAGGCCCCGGCATACCTGAATAGGAAGCCGGCGGCGTCCGACAAAACGCACCCACAAAAAAGGCAAAGGGTGAATCATATTGCCCAGAGCGCTGACAAAACTGGTGATACATACACCACAGCGGCCTCTAGTGCGGTGCAAAAAATTGATGACGACGCCATCACAGAATATGATTCGGATGCCATCAATTTTTTAGGAGTAAATCCCTGCTACCCGTCCTCAGACGAAGAGTAGCGGGGACTTCCATGAAATTCCTTATAGACACGGGCGCTTCTAAAAACTTTATTAGACCTTACAAGGGGCTAAAAGGCGTCCGTCCAGTAGAAACCCCTTTCAATATTCATTCAATCCATGGAACAACACAAATAACACAGAAATGCCTTGTCTCAATTTTTAATATAAGAGCAACGTTCTTTATTCTATCGGACCTATCAACGTTCGATGGGATAATCGGCCTCGACCTGTTAACACAGGCTGGGGCATCGCTTTGTTTAAAATCTGGGAGTCTTAAATGGGGTACGGAAGTCGAAGAAATTTCCTTCCATACCTGTGCTGATGTCAATTTTACTAAAGTAGATTGCTCTGATGCACCCCCTGCAATCAAAGATGCCTTTATAAAAATGCTTAAAAGCAGAAAAAGGGCATTTGCGGACCCCAATGAGGCACTACCGTATAACACTTCGGTAGTAGCCACAATAAGAACAATAGACGAAGAACCTATTTATGCAAAACTGTATCCGTACCCCATGGGGGCGGCCGATTTTGTTAACAAGGAAATCCAAAATCTGTTGGACAACGGCATAATCCAGAAATCCGTGTCTCCGTACAACAACCCAATATGGGTAGTGGACAAAAAGGGCACTGATGAAACGGGCAACAAAAACATGCGACTAGTAATTGACTTTCGCAAGCTAAATGAGAAAACGGTATCCGACAAATACCCCATGCCGAATATCTCCATGATATTGGGAAACCTAGGCAAGGCCAAATATTTTACAACATTGGACCTTAAGTCAGGATACCACCAGATCATGCTCGCAGAGCGTGATCGCGAAAAAACTTCCTTTTCGGTAAACGGAGGGAAATATGAATTTTGCAGACTCCCTTTTGGTCTAAAAAATGCTGCCAGCATTTTTCAGAGGACTATTGACGACATTTTGCGAGAGCAAATCGGCAAATTTTGCTACGTATACGTGGATGATGTGATTATTTTTTCTGAAAATGAAGAATCACATGTCACACACGTAGATTGGGTTTTAAAGAACCTCTACGAAGCAAACATGAGGGTGTCTGTAGAAAAATCACGCTTCTTTAAAAAGAGCGTAGGCTTTTTGGGATTCATAGTCACCAGCAACGGTGCAACAACTGACCCAGAGAAGGTCAAAGCCATTAAAGACTTCCCGGAACCAAAATCCGTGTTTGAAGTCAGATCATTCCTTGGCCTGGCAAGCTACTACAGATGTTTCATAAAGGATTTTGCGGCAATAGCAAGACCCATTTCGGACATCCTGAAAGGGGAAAACGGAACGGTTAGAAAACATAGGTCACGGAACATTTCCGTCCAGTTCTCTGAGGCGCAGCAACAAGCGTTTCAGAAGCTGCGAAATATCTTGGCATCTGAGGACCTCATGCTAAGATACCCTGATTATAAAAAAGCATTTGATCTAACGACAGATGCATCAGCCTATGGCATTGGCGCGGTATTGTCCCAAGAGGGTCGGCCAATCACAATGATCCCAAGGACATTGAAGGACAGGGAAATAAATTATGCTACAAACGAAAGGGAATTGTTAGCTATTATTTGGGCATTAGCCAAATTACGGCACTATCTGTACGCAGTAAAAGACATAAATATCTTTACTGATCATCAGCCCTTAACCTTTGCCGTCTCGGAATCGAATCCGAACGCTAAAATCAAGAGGTGGAAGGCGCGCATTGATGAGTCAGGTGCGCGTATTTTTTATAAGCCTGGCAAAGAGAACTTGGTCGCGGACGCGCTGTCCAGACAACAACTCAATGCCATGGAAGAGCAGGAAGCTGAATCATGCATAGCCACGATACACAGCGAACTCTCCCTGACCCACACCATTGATTCTACGGACAAACCGCTGAATTGCTTCCAGAACCAATTGGTTCTCGAAGAGGCGCGCTCCCCATCGAAACGCAGCTTCATACTGTTTGGGAACAAAAGGCGTCACTTAGTTAGCTTCTCGTGCAAAGAATCGTTGCTTAGAGAAATCGCAGATATTATCGTTCCTAATGGCGTAAACGCCATCCATTGTGACCTACACACGTTGGCCATGGTACAGGACCAGCTGGTGCGGCAATTTCCAGCAACAAAATTTTGGTACTGCAAAAGTCAAGTAACAGACATTTTCGCAGTTGCTGAGAGGCGGGAAATTATCACAGCTGAGCATAATAGGGCCCATAGATCGGCCCAGGAAAATGTGAAGCAAGTGCTCTCCGAGTACTACTTCCCGAAGATGGCAAAATTGGCCAGCGAAATCGTCTCAAACTGTAAGACATGCGCGAGAGCCATATATGACAGACATCCAAAAAAACAGGAACTCGGCGAAACGCCAGTCCCATCGCAGGTGGGGGAAATGCTGCACATAGACATTTTCTCTACAGACAAGAAATACTTCCTCACATGCATTGACAAGTTTTCAAAGTTTGCAATGGTCCAACCGATTCCCTCTAGAACAATAGAGGATCTCAAACCGGCCCTATTACAACTCTTGAACGTTTTCCCCAAAGCTAAGGTTATCTATTGCGACAATGAACCGTCGTTGAATTCGCACACTATTTTGACCATGCTGGAAAACCACTTCGGCGTTAGCGTCTCGAACGGACAAGTGGAACGCTTCCACAGCACTCTGGTGGAACTTGCCAGATGCCTCAAAATCGACAAAGGCATCAGCGACACTGTAGAGTTGATTTTACTGGCCACAACAAAATACAACAAATCTATCCATTCGGTCATCGGTAAGAGGCCCGCCGACGTGGTAGTCACTCAATCGAATGACCCACAGTGCGATATAGAGGGTAGAATAAGGCTTGCCCAGGACAAGCTAAGAAGCAGGGAAAATGCCTCCCGGCAGAACAGAGTATTCAATGCCGGCGACAAAGTCTTAGTAAAATCCAACAGGAGACTAGGAAACAAGCTTTCGCCGTTATGCGAAGAAAAAACGGTGGAAGCGGACATGGGGACCACAGTCCTCATTAAGGGGAGGGTGGTCCACAAAGACAACCTTAGGTAGGCCAAGCAGAACCATGTTATCGCTCGCCTGATAATCTTTCATTTTTTATTACTTTTATACCTAGCCACTTGGCGTAAGCTTTTCATTACTATTATTTTTAATCATACTGCTTTTTCTGTGCTTTGGTGGTGGGTTAACCCGTCTTTAACAAACAATACAGTATATCCGAATTACAGGTTTACAATCATACCCCTGCTATTCTTCTTGACCGTAGCTTCGGCGCACATAACAGACTACTCAAAAGCCAAATACATTCCCATCGTTGATGGTCGAATTTTGGTATGGGAAGAGTTCGCATTTGTAAGACACTCAGCGAATCTCTCGGAGTATAGGCGCGTGGTGGAAGAGACAGACGGGATGACCGACAGGTTCCCACAATCGCATATGCAAAAACTTTTGAGCGTTGATACCGCTCACTTGCGTGACCTGCTCGAGTCATTAAGCATTCACCATAGAGTGGCCAGGAGTTTAGACTTCCTAGGTAAAGCCTTAAAGGTAGTGGCGGGAACGCCGGACGCCGAGGATTTTGAAAAAATTAAATTCAACGAATTTCTACTCATTGATGCAAACAATAGGCAATTAAATATTAATACCAAAGTCCAAGACCAAATCAATAAAATATCCACTACTGTCAATCAACTTCTGAGGTCGGCTAAAGAATCCCAAATTGATACGGGACACCTATTCGAGATGTTACTAGCTCGCAATAGGATGATGGTAATGGAGCTGCAGAATTTGATGCTTGCAGTCGCCCTTGCGAAAATTAATGTCGTTAGCCCTAGCATACTAGATCATGCAGACCTAGAAAATGTGTGGATGGAAGAGCCCACGGAGACCGCCATCAAAGATGTTTTGTCCGTAGCGTCCGTAAAAGTTTTACAATCCATTAACATCTTACACTTTGTTATTAAATTTCCTAAAATTAAGTCAGCCTGCAACAAAATTACCGTTTTTCCTGTGTCACATCATGGCACCATTCTCAGGCTGGAAGATAATATAATAGCGGAATGCAATGGGGAGATTCGCACGGTAAAAAACTGCTCTGTAACACCAGGGGCCACATTTTGCCAACTGGCACTAAGAAGTTCGTGCGCCCAGGAGCTCCACGCTGGAGGCACTGCGCACTGCGAAATTCAACAAAGCGACTTGCATTCCGTCACTTATGTTGACGATGGAATTGTTATTGTAAATGATCGCCCGGCTCATGTGTGTGTGGACAATGGCACTTGCGTCCACGTACAGGGTACCTACCTCATCACCTTCATTGAGAGTACCACAGTCAACGAAACCCGGTTTGCTAATCAGGACACAGCCCAGAAAAGGGCTCCGGGAGTAGCCAGCTCGCCTTCTCTGAACATCACTATGGAACGAAACATCCTTAGTCTTCCATACCTTCATCGATTAAGTGAACGTAATTTGGAACACATCAAACGATTCGGAGAAGAGGTCAACGACTATCGCTTGTATCAGATAATGCTAATTGCAGGAGCAATATGCTGCGCGTTGATCTGCATCGGATTAACCTATCGGCGATTCACCCAGGCCAGAAGAACTACGGCCCAGCTAAAAGAGATGATTGCCAGACTAGGGTCGGCCGAGGGCGGCCTCATTCCTGAGGGGGGAGTAGTTAACTAAGTTAACCGAGCGGCGGCAATGACCGTTCGTTCGACAGCTCGCTCCGGCCAAAACTGCTGACACAGCGTCTGGCCGGATGCCCATGCATAGCCGGCAAACACAGCATATTTGCGTGGCCGCTATGATTCCAATTTTTGTTAGCTTTAAGTTCAGTCTAATTTGAAGTCTTGAATAAAGAGCACAAGCTCTGACAATATTAAACTCCGGCAACCGCCGTTAGGAACTTATTATTTTCACACTGTCTGAGTCTCTAGGCCAGCAGGTAAAGAAGGGCAGTCACCCTTCCAACGTAAACTTCCTAATCTTCAGTGGATAGGAGTAGCCAGCCGGCTCCTCAAGAATCACCAACATCAAGTACGCGTGATCCAACACCCTTGGCCCATAAGAATTGGGACTGATATTAGTGACTGCTGCGTGGGACCTGCCCGCCAGCCGATCTGTATTATATAACAATTAGTGACTGCTGCGTGGGACCTGCCCGCCAGCCAACCCCCACTAAATAAATAATTTGTACATTGCTTAGAAAGAAAAAGAGAAAATCAAAAGAAATGTACAGTTTAGGTAGCTGGGGCAGCCGTTGGAAAAGTCAAATCTGTAACAGTGGTGGGTGTGGCTAGGGGTTGAAGCATGCAATACAATTCTAAACCTGTTTACATGATGGATAAAAGGATATTAGTTAGAGAAGGATGGAAATATCTTAAATATGAATTACAAGTACCCATCTATGTTGCGGAGGTTGGTCGGGGTTGGCAAACCATAATTTTTAAATATGAGGAACATATATTTCACCGGTGGGGAATTAGAGAGATCCAAAAGATCAATTTTATGAGAGAGGACTAATACTGTTTTTGGTAAATTAAATAGACACATGAAAACTAATTACTCAATTAGTTAGAGAATATCAAACAACTAGATTTATCAAGCATTTTGATGGAAAAATCTAAGTATTGAATAAATAAATATTTTTTTATTATCCAAATAGAAGAAATTTTCGTTTTTGGTCAAGGGATAATATTCCAGGAATTTTTCCATTACCTTGACCTTTGCGCCTGCATCAAGGCATTTTAGCAATCCTTTGTAACAACTATTTGTGTCGTTGGTACCAGTTATAATTTGTTCGCAAATAAAAAATACTTTCCTAATTATATATTTTATGACCTCTTTTATGAAGGGATAATATTCCATGAATTTTTTCCAATACCTTGACCTTTGCGCCTGCGTCGAGGCATTTAAGCAAATCCTTTGTAACAACTGTTTGTGTTGTTAATAACAGTTATAAATGGTTCGTAAATAAAAAATACTTTCCTAATTATATTTTTTATGACCATTTTTTTATGACCTTTGCGCCTCCGTCGAGGCATTTTAGCAATCCTTTACACCATCCCCTACGTTTATTGTAGGTAACCAACTTGACTCTGGGGTTATGGTATGGTTAGCAATGGGTGGTTTGCTTAATGGGATTTAAATTATCGGTGACAAATTTATAAGTGAAAGTCACAGACATTTTTGGACAAAGGATACAATTGGTCATTTAAGTGTGGGTATACACATTTGTTGTGGTGCTAGAAAATGGGATAATCACAGTGTTTTTTCTTTTTACTGTATTACGCCGGAGTGATTTCAATTACTTTCCCAATTATAGTTAGTTTTAAATCGTTTTTGACATTCATATATTTTGTTCTTTCTAGACATTTTATTGTAGCTAATAACTATAGTTATGGGATGTACGGCTAGCTATCGTAGTTAAGATTACATTTATTATACCTACATAAGATGAAAGAACATGAAAAATGGAAATGTTTTATTTTAACAATATACTAGTTAAAGTGGATGATATTATTATATATTCTTAATATCTGTCATTATGAATCAAAATTGTTTATCAAAAGAGCTTCTAAACAGTTTTTAGACAGCCTGTGAACAATTTATTTCTTAATTAGTTTTACAATCACAGGATACATCTTCCCCCAACATAATCGGATATGTTCCTCTAAGATTTATATATCAATCTTGAGATATTTTGGCTTTGCGTTCTTTCTCATGTACATAGCAAACACATTGAAAATCAGAGTGGAAGTTTTTACTTCACATCGAAAGTCGTCTAGTGATCAAGAATTTTTGATCAATTTTAACAAAAGACTATAAAAGCTCGTAGACGTTAATAACAACTAGTAACCAGCTTATAATAATTAGTAAACATCAAGTAAACAGATACTAAACATATAGAAACCAGATACTAAACAACTTGTATACATCTACCAAACAACTTGTATACATCTACTAAACATATAGAAACCAGATACTAAACAGCTAGAAAACAACTTGTATACATCTAGTAAACATATAGTAACCAGCTAATAAAAACTAGTAAGCAACTAATAGACATCTACCAAGCAGATAGTAACCATCTAATAATAGTGTGAGGAGTTGAATAACTCCCCACAAATAGAAACAGCAGCAGATGGCCGGCCGCTTGCCAGATACGCGGCGAATTCGCGTAGTAACGGCGCGGCGAGGAGAGCGAGAGAGTTTGGAGACCAACGAAGGAGAGCGAGAGAGTTTGGAGACCAATGAAGGAGAGCGAGAGAGTTTGGAGACCGAGGATGGAGATCGAGAGAGAGTGGAGACTTCGCGGGCAAGGCAAGAGTGCCGTGTGCAAAAGCGGGTAACGGGACTCCACCGGACTTTGGACTGTCCCGTGAACTTTGGACTGGGAGAGGAAGTGCCACATCTCGGCGGTGGAGCGGCACACAGGCGTGCCACAAGCATCACGGGAATCAGCGGGATGGCAGCAGTGGGCGGAGCATCGATTGGAAGCGGTACGGGAACGACAAGTGGGTCATCCAGGACGCACGGACTTTGGACCCAGAGTGGAGAGATCCAGCGGGCCGTGCGCAAAAGGGAAATAACGGTTCCCGGAGGCCCTATATAAGGCCGCAGATCGCTGGCAGCTGGATCAGTCGATCACAAGGAGTCAAACCGTCAAGATCAATCAGATACCAAAGTGAACAATCAAACAACCCGATAATCTACAAGGGAGCAACAGCAAGTCGAGTCGCCAGGGAAACAACGCCGTGGGAGCCTACAAGGAGCAAGATTGCTACGTCGAGACGTTCGGGATTGGGATACCAGGAATCTCCGAATTGAGACGCAGGTAGCTGAGACCCAGAGGGCGTCACACGGCTAGGTCAAGGCGGTCGTTTAACCTTATCCACAAAGTCCTGGCGTTACGCCTGGAGAGAGTATAACCAGCCAGAAGGGAGAGCGGTCGATCAGTAAGGTCTCGAGTGGAATTGTCCAGGAGAGCCCTACGGATTCGACTTGCGAGGTCCCGGAGCGGCGTGCCCGAACCACGAATATAACAAGCCAGAAGGGAGAGCGGTCGATCGGTACGGTCTCGAGTGGAATTGTCCAGGAGAGCCCTACAGACTCGACTTGCGAGGTCCCGGAGCGGCGTGCCCGAACCCCGAGTACCAAAAGCCACGCGGAAAACGTCCAGGACCAAAAGCAAAAGGGTGAGGCTAGGGTGGAACGTTCGTTTACACTAGGCGTGGAAGCGAAGTAAAGCGCGAGGCAGCTTCCTGGCGTTACCGCCTTGACTGTCCGCGCGGGCTGAGCGGAAACCCCAGTGGGACCATCCGGGACAGAGCAAGGGACAGGCGGCGGTGTGTCGAAAGGAGCGATCCTGGAGAGCGCAGCTTCTGTTCACCCTAGTCTGAGAACGGTGACGCTTCCCTAAGCCCGTACGGCTGACCCCCTCGCGAGTCCGAGTCGTTACCAGCAGTCACCAAGTCACGCGTGCGAAGCGATCAGCGAGCGAGCGTCTTCAGGGAGCAGCGAGCGTCTTCAGGGAGCTGCGAGTACCTTCAGGGAGCTGCGAGGATCTTCAGGGAGCTGCGAGTATCTTCAGAGAGCTACAGGACTGGAGCACCGAGTCTTCAAAGGCGAGAGGTCGTAGAGTCAATCAGGACCATCGGACGTACCGAGAGTCACAAGCAACGAGTCAAGGCCAACCAAGCGACTAAGACACTTGTAATAATATACCCACAATAAACCCAATACGAACCCGTGAATTCTGTGCTTTCTCACTGAGCTACTGGGCGGTCACGTTAATATAAATTTGGTGGGACGAACACACAATATACTGAGCTAGCCGCACGAATCTCGTAGCGAGCAGACCATAAAAATCAGTTCGTTACATCTGGCGCCCAACGTGATTGTCCCAGCAGTGAAAGCAATTTAATCAGAATGGGGAAGAAGTGGATCTACCGGCTTAAAAAGGAGGATTTCGCCAATGTCGCACAGAGGCTTAATGTCACCCTGGACGGCAGATTAGAGGACATGAGAAAAGCATTATCCGAGTATTACTCAGAAACGGATAATGACCCACAACTCGTTGACATCTGGGCCGATTTGGAAGCCACATACCATGACAAAGCCGGCCCCAGCATCACATTAACAACCGCCGAAGGGGACAACTTAGTGGCAAGCCTGAGCGTTGACAACCTACAAAAGGAGGCAAACAGGAGAGAATCAAGCCAGGACAGGAAAATAACAGCGCTGATCTCGAGACCCAATCAGTCAGACTATGCAAGGATCGCTAAACAGGTCCGCGAATGGTCGTTCAGGTTCGACGGGGCGGAAAAACCGTTCGAGTTCCTGGAGCAGGTGGAATGGTCCGCCAACACATACGGCTTGGAGTTAGACATGATTCCCCGAGCGATACCTGAATTACTGAAGGGAAGGGCTTTAAAGTGTTTCATCGCCAACAACAAACAATGGAAAACCTGGGCGGAGTTCATAGATAGTTTCCACACATACTTTCTACCGAGAGACTTCTTCACCAGGCTGGCGGATCAGGTCAGGCAGCGGAAGCAGGGCTTCAGCGAGTCGTTCAAAGACTACATGATCGACATGCAGACGATGGTGAGGCCACTTAATTACTCCACTATAGAGACCCTAAGAATCATCAAGGAGAACTGCACCCCCAGTCTAAGGATCTTCCTAAGGGCATATAAAGTGTCGGACCTGGACACGCTGATGATATTAGCTGACGAGTATGAAGAACTCGAAAAGGAGCGGGAAGCGTTCGCGCAAGAAAACAAATTCTCGAAGAACAAGTCGTCATCGCCAGCGCAGGTAACATGCAGAAGATGCAAAGAGACAGGAATCCAGGAGACGCGGGGAAACGACCAATGGTCGCCACCTAACCGAGTACCACGGCAGCAGGCAACAGGAGCACCACGCGGAGGCCAATGGACACCACCACAACAGCAACAGATGCAACCAGCAAACAATGTTTGGAGGCCACCAAGTACAACACAAAGGCCTCGTGAAAAGACACACATCACAGACCCCCAGGAGGCCTGCCGAAAGTGCGGCGGTCATGGACACTGGGCGCGGGGATGTCGGCACCAACGCCTGTTGTTCTGCTGGGTGTGCGGGAGAGTAGGCGTCAGGAGCGTTGAATGCTGCCAGCAGGCGGGAAATGCCCAGCGATCTCAGCCGCAGAGAGGCGAGCGGGGGTCGCAAGATGCTACCTCTCCAAACTAACGGGAAAGCTGATCGAGGAGGAGCAGCAGTTGTCCGCAGCGGTGACGATTGGTGGGGGCACATACAAGGCCACAATCGACACCGGGGCAACAGCAAGCTTTATAAGCAAAGAGCTGGCGGACGACCTGGCTGCCCTCGGAAAGATTACGAGGATACGACGGCAAGTTAGGTTGGCAGACGGAAGATGTGGCGGAATCGATGAGCAGCTGGAGGTGGAAATCGCGTTCGGGAACAAGCGACTGAGCATGAGCCTGCTGATACTACCAGGAGTAGTGGATTCATTGGTGTTGGGATGGAACTTTCTAACACAAGTCGGTACCGAAATTAAGTGCGCTGGACACGAAGTGATAATACCGGCCAGGAATCGTCACAAGGGATGGCTCGAGGAAAAGTTGTCGGTGGCAGTCGTACAACGGGCAAGCAAAGATGACGACACGACGAAATTCCTGGAGGCAGAGCTATCGACTTTCAGCAGCATGAAGGGAACATCAAACATGGCAGAGCATCAGATCACGATGAAAGACGACAAACCGATAAAGCAGCGATACTATCCCAAGAATCCGAAAGTTCAAGGGGAGATCAATGCGAAGGTGGACGAGCTTCTCCAAATGGGATACATAGAACACTCAACAAGCCCATACAGTTCTCCCATCGTGATGGTTAGAAAAAAGACGGGCAAATGGAGACTGTGCGTCGACTTTAGGCAAATAAACGCCAAATCTGTAAAGGATGCCTACCCGATGCCCCGAATAAATTATATTCTCGACCAACTGAGGGAAGCACGGTACATCAGCAGCTTGGACCTAAAGGATGGGTACTGGCAAATCCCACTGAAAGCGGACAGCAGGCAGTATACGGCATTTACAGTGCCGGGGAAAGGTTTATTCCAATGGAAAGTAATGCCATTCGGACTTCATTCGGCGTCTGCGACTTTTCAACGGGTGCTGGACCGGGTGATCGGCCCAGAAATGTCGCCACACGCATTTGCTTACCAGGACGACATCATAGTGATCGGGCGCTCGCTGGAAGAACATAAGGCCAACCTAAAGGAAGTTTTCCGACGACTAAAGGATGCAAATCTGAGATTAAACCCGGAGAAGTGTCAATTTTTCAAGAAAGAGCTGTTATATCTCGGTCATCGAGTGACTAGCGAAGGAATAGGCACGGATCCGGAAAAGGTAGCAGCCATCGCCGAACTAGAACCACCATCGACAGTAAGAGAGCTCCGACAGTACCTGGGCGTAGCATCATGGTACCGCCGGTTTGTACCTGACTTCGCAAAAATAGTCAAACCTCTCAATGATCTGCTACGCAAGGGCAATAAATGGGTGTGGACACAGGAACATCAGACGGCGTTCGAAGAGGTGAAGGCAAGACTCGTCGCAGACCCCGTACTGGCATGCCCGGACTTCGACAAACCGTTCATCTTGCAAACTGACGCAAGCGACTACGGCATCGGGGCAATCTTGACCTAGGAAACTGAACGAGGCGAAAAGGTAATCTCTTACTCAAGCCGAACGCTCAACGGCGCTGAGAAGAATTACTCAACAACCGAGAAGGAGTGCTTGGCAATCGTCTGGGCAATCTGAAAGCTCAAGCCGTATCTGGAAGGTTACCACTTTAAAGTAGTAACCGACCACATGGCACTGAAGTGGCTCAACAGCATAGAGAGCCCTTCAGGGAGGATCGCCAGATGGGCCCTGGAGTTGCAGCAGTACGACTTCGAAATAGCGTACAGGAAAGGGCAACTCAACGTGGTGGCAGACGCTTTGTCAAGGCAGCCACTGCCGGAAACGCTCCGAGGGATCAAGGAGACGTCGGCGGCGGAAGCTTCTGCAGCATGCAGCTGGATTCTGGAAATGCGCGAAAAGATAAGGACCCAGCCGCAAAAGTATCCAGACTACGTGATGGAGGGTAACACCCTGTACAGGAATATACCTCATAGAGCGGGCAGCGAAGATGTTGCAACATGGAAGATGTGCGTCCCGAAAGCTCTACGGGAAACGGTGCTGAAGGAGAACCACGACTCACCGGCGGCTGGCCATGTAGGAAGCCGAAAGACAATAGCACGTCTGGCAGCCCGGTACTACTGGCCAGGAATGCACAGAGACGCCCGAGCCCACGTGCGAGTATGCGAGACATGCATGAGGTTCAAGCCGAATCAGATGCAAATGGCTGGGAAAATGCTTACGCAGGTGCCAGAGGAACCATGGGCTACGGTGTGTGCGGACTTCGTCGGACCCCTGCCGCGTTCGAAACACGGCAACCAAATGCTGCTGGTATTGATAGACAGGTTCTCCAAGTGGACTGAGTTGGTGCCGCTGCGAAGCGCGACGGCCGAATCCCTAAAGAAAGCTTTTAAAGAACGCATAATCGCGAGGTATGGGGTCCCCAAAATAGTCATAACGGACAACGGAGTCCAGTTTACCAGCAAAACCTTCAAGAGTTTCCTGGCCGAAATGGGAGCCAGGCAACAGTTCACAGCTCCATACACCCCACAGGAGAACCCGACTGAGAGAGCCAATAGGACGGTGAAAACAATGATTGCGCAGTTCGCAGGGCAGAACCAAAGAGACTGGGACGAAAAATGGCCAGAAATCATGCTGGCAGTAAACACGAGCGTTTCAGAATCCACAGGTTACACACCGTCGTTCATTACCCAAGGCAGAGAACCAAGACTACCGAGCGCCCTATACGACAGAGAAACCGTAGGGACCGGACGACCGACAGAGACCCCGGAAGAGAATGCTAACAAACTCAGGGAAATCTTCGAGATTGTAAGGCGGAACCTGGAGAAAGCATCCCAGGACCAGGCTAGGCATTGTAACCTAAGGAGGAGGCAATGGACGCCAAAGGTGGGTGACGTCGTGTGGGCCAAGGAACACCATTTATCTAAAGCGGCCGAGGGGCTCGCAGCAAAATTGGCCCCAAGATACGACGGACCTTACCAAGTCATAGGTTTTGCGTCACCAGTAATCTGCAAAATAAGACACATAAACACAAAGAAAGAGCGGACCATCCACGTAAGCGAGCTGAAACAGCAACAAACGGAAAACACAGGCGAGCGGCTACAGCAAGCAGACACAACAGATGCAAAACAACATTAAAGGATGCCCAAAGGATACTACGAATGGTGTCCAAGGATACCTCCAAGGATGCCCAAAGGATACTACGAAGGGTGTCCAAGGATACCTCCAAGGATGACCAAAGGACACTACGAAAGGATCCCAAGGATACCTCCAAGGATGCCCAAAGGATACTACGAAGGGTGTCCAAGGATACCTCCAAGGATGCCCAAAGGATACTACGAAGGGTGTCCAAGGATACCTCCAAGGATGACCAAAGGAGACTACGAAAGGATCCCAAGGATACCTCCAAGGATGCCCAAAGGATACTACGAAGGGTGTCCAAGGATACCTCCAAGGATGACCAAAGGACACTACGAAAGGATCCCAAGGATACCTCCAAGGGTGCCCAAAGGATACTGCGAGAGGAGTACAAGGATACCAAGGATACCTCCAAGGATGAACAAAGGGTATTACGAAAGGATTCCAAGGATACCTCCAAGGATGCCCAAAGGATACTACGAAAGGAGTCAAAGGATACGTCCAAGGATTCCCAAAGGGTACTACGGAAAGAGTCCAAGGATACCTGCAAGGATTCCCAAAGGATACTACGAACAAATTCCAAGGATACCTCCAAGGATACTACAGGTCATCTACAAAGGCGCAATGAAACACATAAAGGACATCAGGAGAACGTTAAGAACACGAAGGGAGCGAACCAGAGCGTCTAAGGTCTCGATTGGGACTGATCGGAGGAAAAGAAAAAACACGCATCAAAAGTCTGCCGAAGGAAGAGGGAAGACGGCACAGAGCAGAGAGCTGTACCGTAGATCTGGGTAGTAAGAAGGGGAGGCCGATGGAAATAGCGGGATCGAGCAAAGAGGAAGGCTCGGAACCGAGGTGTCGTTAAAGGGAGCCCAGGCTCCAGCTGCACAATCAAAAATCAACGAGCATCATGAGCACACGTGTGACAAGAAGCGAAGCGCGCAGGATGATGGCTGGTCGGCAGCCCGGCCTACCCGAACCTCGCGGCGGATCTCCGGGCGGGGCGTCCCCGATCCGGTGATCAGCTCCGACAGCGACGTCGAGTTGGTGGAGGACCCGCGGGTGGAGCAACGGCGATGGCGGCTTCGCAAGGCATTCAACCGGGCCGACGGACGCATCCCGACTGGCGCGGCGCAGGTGGAGTGGGCCAGTGGAGAACCGCCCCAGGATCAGCCGGCTCCCATTAGCCATGCCGAGGCCGTGGTAGCGGCTACGTGGGAGTTCCGGCGCAAGTGCGAGGCGCGAAGGCGAAACGAGGAGCGGCGGTTGAAGGAGATGGAGGAGTCGCCGGAGTGGCAGGCCCAACTACGGATGGCCGAGGAGGAGGAGACGCAGCTGTGGGAAAACCCGGGGTACCCACCTACGCCGAGGTATGCGCCCGAACCCGGCACCCCGCCGCAAGAAGTGGCAGACGATTGGGCACCCTCGCCTCCGCGGTGGCTGCCCGAAATCCCGCCCACACCGCGATACGAGGGGTCACCACGGTGGACGCCCGCACGACCGCCCACGCCGAGGCACGAGCAGCAGCCACCACCGCAGCAGCAGCAGCCACCGCAGCAGCAGCCACCTCCGCAGCAGCAGCCACCGCAGCAGCAGCCGCCACCGCAGCAGCAGCCACCGCAGCAGCAGCAGCCACCGCAGCAGCAGCAGCCACCGCAGCAGCAGCCACCACCGCAGCAGCAGCCACCGCAGCAGCAGCAGCCACCGCAGCAGCAGCAGCCACCGCAGCAGCAGCCACCACCGCAGCAGCAGCAGCCACCGCAGCAGCAGCCACCTCCGCAGCAGCAGCCACCGCAGCAGCAGCAGCCACCGCAGCAGCAGCCACCACCGCAGCAGCAGCCACCACCGCAGCAGCAGCCACCACCGCAGCAGCAACACATCCGGACAGACGTTCGTGGCCGAAGGGGTGAGGTGGCGACAGCAGACGGTCGTCTGGACCTGGCCGGAGGGACCCGCGGAGGAGACGGCGGCGACGGAAGAACCCCGGATCTGGGAAGAATGTGGTCCACGGGTGAGCCCGCTGGATCCCAGGACCCGTGGCAGACCGGAGCAGTGGGCACCACCGACGCCGAGCACCGGACCAACGACGCCAAGGACAGGGCCGTCGACGCCAACGCCTACCGGGAGCGCAATAACCGCGGAGCCTCTGGAGCGAGGACCCTGGGTGTGGCCTGAGCCCGTGGAAAACGGCCGTCCTCCGCTCAAGCGGCAGCACTCGGCGCCCGAAGTGTCCGAGGTGGTGACCCGGCCGAAGTTGTCGCGGACGGTGTCGGCGCCGGAGGGCCAGCGATGGCGAGAGATCGCGGAGCCGGAGTGGCCCGAAGGGATCGCGGAGGCACCGGTGGTGCAGGAGGCTCGCATCCTGGGCGGCAGGCGCAGCGTGCGCGTGTGGAGAGAGGGGCGCGCGTTCCGCGTCCGGTTGGGGCTGGCGGGCATGAGAGTGTTCGAGGAGCAGAAATAAAAAAATTAAATAAACCGAAAAAAAAAACAGAGTTTAAAAAAAAGAAAAAAAAACCGACATAGAACGGGAAACGCGGCTGAAACAGGGGCCAGAAATAAGGGGCATACATGGCAGCTTCAGCGTCCTGAAATCAATATTGGGTTAATACAGGAAGCAGCCAAGCGACACCAAAATACTTACCTGCAGCGAAGCAAATGCGAAGTCCTCTCCGCACCAGCGTTCGAGTGTTGCCAGCGAAAGCCAGGCTCAGCCGGCTGAGGACGATTGAAGGGCGAGAGAGAGAGACGAGAGGCGAGAGAGGTCGTGTGGAGAGAGAAAGGATGAAATAGAAAGGAGTGAGGAAATGCGAAAACTTACCTAGAAAGTTGCAAAATCACCATGAGCCAGGGAAGGGGGCGCCTCGATAGGCGATCGATTGGCACTAGATGAAAGTGCGATCGATGGGTACACGTCAAATGGTAATATCGGCCAAAGGTGGAAGTATCGCAACGAGCAGGTGGCAACGCCGCACCGTCGATATCGATATCGCACAGCGATCACACACGAATGGTGTGACCAGGCGGAGGAAGCAAATAAAAGGAGTAGAACGCAGCGATGAGCAGCGAGCTGGGGATCGATAGCACACGAGTATCGATGTCCCAGTGGAGTCAGGAAAGATATCGGCGCGGGAGATTCAAGTTGCAACGAGGAGGATGACCAGCGCTGTAGAAACTCAACGGAGTTAAGAGCGTCGTGGGAGCATCGAGGGAGCAACGAGGGAGCGCCGCGGGAATCACAAGGACTCGAAGGCTAGGATAAACAAGAAAACGCCGGAGAGTAGGAACAAGTTTAAAATGTTTCCCGAAGTAAGGGGGGAATGTGAGGAGTTGAATAACTCCCCACAAATAGAAACAGCAGCAGATGGCCGGCCGCTTGCCAGATACGCGGCGAATTCGCGTAGTAACGGCGCGGCGAGGAGAGCGAGAGAGTTTGGAGACCAACGAAGGAGAGCGAGAGAGTTTGGAGACCAATGAAGGAGAGCGAGAGAGTTTGGAGACCGAGGATGGAGATCGAGAGAGAGTGGAGACTTCGCGGGCAAGGCAAGAGTGCCGTGTGCAAAAGCGGGTAACGGGACTCCACCGGACTTTGGACTCTCCCGTGAACTTTGGACTGGGAGAGGAAGTGCCACATCTCGGCGGTGGAGCGGCACACAGGCGTGCCACAAGCATCACGGGAATCAGCGGGATGGCAGCAGTGGGCGGAGCATCGATTGGAAGCGGTACGGGAACGACAAGTGGGTCATCCAGGACGCACGGACTTTGGACCCAGAGTGGAGAGATCCAGCGGGCCGTGCGCAAAAGGGAAATAACGGTTCCCGGAGGCCCTATATAAGGCCGCAGATCGCTGGCAGCTGGATCAGTCGATCACAAGGAGTCAAACCGTCAAGATCAATCAGATACCAAAGTGAACAATCAAACAACCCGATAATCTACAAGGGAGCAACAGCAAGTCGAGTCGCCAGGGAAACAACGCCGTGGGAGCCTACAAGGAGCAAGATTGCTACGTCGAGACGTTCGGGATTGGGATACCAGGAATCTCCGAATTGAGACGCAGGTAGCTGAGACCCAGAGGGCGTCACACGGCTAGGTCAAGGCGGTCGTTTAACCTTATCCACAAAGTCCTGGCGTTACGCCTGGAGAGAGTATAACCAGCCAGAAGGGAGAGCGGTCGATCAGTAAGGTCTCGAGTGGAATTGCCCAGGAGAGCCCTACGGATTCGACTTGCGAGGTCCCGGAGCGGCGTGCCCGAACCACGAATATAACAAGCCAGAAGGGAGAGCGGTCGATCGGTACGGTCTCGAGTGGAATTGTCCAGGAGAGCCCTACAGACTCGACTTGCGAGGTCCCGGAGCGGCGTGCCCGAACCCCGAGTACCAAAAGCCACGCGGAAAACGTCCAGGACCAAAAGCAAAAGGATGAGGCTAGGGTGGAACGTTCGTTTACACTAGGCGTGGAAGCGAAGTAAAGCGCGAGGCAGCTTCCTGGCGTTACCGCCTTGACTGTCCGCGCGGGCTGAGCGGAAACCCCAGTGGGACCATCCGGGACAGAGCAAGGGACAGGCGGCGGTGTGTCGAAAGGAGCGATCCTGGAGACCGCAGCTTCTGTTCACCCTAGTCTGAGAACGGTGACGCTTCCCTAAGCCCGTACGGCTGACCCCCTCGCGAGTCCGAGTCGTTACCAGCAGTCACCAAGTCACGCGTGCGAAGCGATCAGCGAGCGAGCGTCTTCAGGGAGCAGCGAGCGTCTTCAGGGAGCTGCGAGTACCTTCAGGGAGCTGCGAGGATCTTCAGGGAGCTGCGAGTATCTTCAGAGAGCTACAGGACTGGAGCACCGAGTCTTCAAAGGCGAGAGGTCGTAGAGTCAATCAGGACCATCGGACGTACCGAGAGTCACAAGCAACGAGTCAAGGCCAACCAAGCGACTAAGACACTTGTAATAATATACCCACAATAAACCCAATACGAACCCGTGAATTCTGTGCTTTCTCACTGAGCTACTGGGCGGTCACGTTAATATAAATTTGGTGGGACGAACACACAATATACTGAGCTAGCCGCACGAATCTCGTAGCGAGCAGACCATAAAAATCAGTTCGTTACAATAGCTAGTAATCAAAGTCCAAGCAGCTCAACCGCCATCATGAATCACGAAAACCAGATGAGTATTGTAATAAAAGAGTTTATTAAACTTATTCAGAATCTTAGACAATGATGCCTTACTCATACAAATAGTATACAATTAGAATAGAACTAGAAAACTAGAACTAGAAAAATAGTTGACAACAAAAACCGATATTACCAGGTCCCAACACCTCTATCATAAACTTGAATCAGAAATTAAATTGAAAGACGCTCCTATGCTAGCTAATGATGCTTTCGAAATATGTTATAATATTATTATGGGTTAGAACAAATGAATGCTTTAAAAATAATCCAACATCTGAGAAAGATTACATTGTGAGACCTATTTTACATCTATCTATGGGAACCAAGCGAAAATCTGCGTTTGGAATAACCGACATGTTTCTTACAGAGGGATTGAGTAAGAAAATTAATTATATACAAATATACATAAAATATAATTAATTATGAATTTAATGAAATATGTTTACAATAATAAAATATATAAAAAAATATTGAATTATCCTACAAATTTTGTTTCTGACTGTAATTAAAACTACAGGTACAAATGAAGGGGAAGTATTTTATTCAATGTCCTTGGGTCTTGGGCATGTGACTTTGATGACGGTCAGATAATGATAGTTCACTGCAAGTGTGTTTGGCTAACACATCTTAGAAACTTTAACTTGTGTTCTTTGATAATTCTTAATAAGAGACTATAGCATCACATAATACTATACAAAAAGTAACCATCCAAAAACAAGACTAAACAGAAAGTAACCATCAAAATACTGCTAGGTAACAACTAAATACAACGTGTTCAACGTGTCGTCCATGTCAATATGAGTACTACCCTAAAAAATTATATATTTCTGGGTAATCTTCAAAGTCAATACCTATTAAATTCTGGATAAAGCAGTGGAGATGAAATTTCTACAGGACCCCACTTCATCTTTTCTGTACCAATCAAATTTTGTTGGGATTGGCTGAGGTTTATAAAAAAGTTTTGTTAAATTGTAAACACGAACTAGTGTTGATGCTAACTAAGAATCGTGGTGAATCTTGAACAAACCAGAAATGAACAAACTTTTAAACTGGAAATTACGAATAAAACCTGGAAAGTTCCCCATGTAACTCTTAGCGATTTTGCAAAAATTAAGATGTACGATATTATTAAAAGTTGTGTAAACCTACCAATCGCATTCCAGAGTTGGGATTTATATGTTAACCCCAAATTGGGGTATGGGAATCAACAGAGCTGAAATGTGAAATTGTCGGGTAACCTTGAAAAACCAAGATTTGCCATAATTGGATTTACACTAAATGGAGAGCTTATCACAAATAACTTATCAAACTTGAAAGATCACATGAATTCTGAGTCATATCCATAATAATCTGAATGTCGATTTTAGTAAGAATTAGTATGCTCACCTATATGAAATGTATACAAGATTTCAATCTAGTTACTATAATCGTGAATCCAAACCATTTTTGACCCCAAATGAATATAAATTGAAGTCCCCTATTATTGTGGTTGATCTTTCATATCAAAACGAATCAGTAAAAATTGGTCCTATTGATGTGAGAATTTCAATAGAACTAAAGACACCAAGTCATGAAAATTAATCTGAATGTTGATTTTAGTAAGAATTAGTATGCTCACCTATATGAAATGCATACAAGATTTCAATCTAGTTACTATAATCGTTTATCACAACCATTTTTGACCCCAAATGAATTTAAATTGAAGACCCCTATTATTGTGGTTAAGCTTTCATATCAAAACGAAGCAGTAAAAATTGGTCCTATTGATGTGAGAATTTTAATAGAACTAAAGACACCAAGTCATGAAAATACCCAAGCTTACTGTCTCCTCATACATGACCGTTTAGTTGAATATAACCCACTAAACGGACTAGTCAACGAGTTGTTTAACATTAGAAAAATGTTGAAAGATATTGTATCGATTGATGTTCAATGTTTCTTTGATAATAATAATAATTTTATTCTAAAGGAAATTGGAATTGTATTCGAAAAAGATCCAAACTTGAATAATAGTTTTTTAATAGAACCACCATATGATTTTACTTTGCTAAATACCAAATCTCGAAAGACTACAATTTGGTTAACTAATACACATCACAAAATTTTTTGGAACGATGGAGAAAATAGATTTCCACAAACTCGAAAGTATCTAAGGACAATTACAAGCGGAAAACAAATTATTTGTAAAGGTGTGGAAAAAGAACGATTTCTAGAGAAGTTTTTTGGGAGTCGTCAGCTCATTGATATCGAGGAAATGGGCTCTCCGTCATTAAAGAGGTTTAAAGGAAATCGGTTTCCTTATTGTGAAACACACCTTAAGAGCGGGGTTTGTGCTCTTAACAATGCATACATTATTTTGACATTTTTTAAAAGTAGCTCCAAAACAATAAAATAATTTTTATACATCATTTTAAAGTTGAGACTAGATGTGTAAGGACCTACAAGAAAATAAAATTAAACAAATTAAGTTTCATGAGGAAGTTGACCAATTTATTAAACAATTTAAAGGACAGATAATTGGTCAGCATTTTCAATACCTTCTAAACACAAAAACTATGTTCATGAATCGAGGTGGACATGATCTCAAAACTACGAATTATGGTGAACACTTTACATTTTGTAATCCAGAAATGACGTCGGAAACGTGCTCCTGCTTCTTCTATGCAAATCGCCGGAATCAAAGCAGAAAATTAATTTCAATATATAATCAAACATGTTCGCAATACCAATATAAATGAATAAATGTATTATTATGCTACAAAATAAACTTCTGACTTTTTATTTCGAGTTAAAATTACAGGTACGGAGAATGGAAAATATTTTCTTGACTAAGATATGTCGGCTACTTGCGAGTTGTTGCGCGGTCGTAATTTCAACCCCTATTATGGAAACGTATTAGAGATAGCAGTCAGCCGTGAGGTCGTTGGCGTGAGGCCCATGATGTTGTCAATGGGCGTGCGCCTTCAGAGTTGTGCATGTGTCCCTTTTATTCCGGTCAGGTAATAGACAGGTGCGCATGTTCGGGTAGCTCGTGCTTGAATCCCTTTTTTAATATGTTTATGACCCGTTTGTGGAAAGAAGAGAATCTTAGAGAATTTACCAGTTAAACCTTCTGGGGCGGAAACAAAAATGTCTGTTTGAAAATATTCGACATCTGAGAATTATTAACTTGTGAGATTCATTTTATTGAAGTTCTTTTGATTTCTAAATTAATTTTACAATCATAGGAAACGTTGTTCCCCAACATGATCGGACATGTTCCGCTAAGGCAACCATCTTTAGATGTTTTGGGTTTGCGACCTTTCTCACGTGCACAGCAACACCTGCTGAATATTAATTGTTGATAATGAGGCAAAAAGGTCTCGTGATCAGTATTGTCACATGGTGGTGTGGGGTTGGGGGCAATTAAGTATACTCTTTATAGACATGATCGTGACATTTTTATGAGTTCAAAGTCCATTAAAATCAGTTAATTTATTGGATTATGCTAATTGTCCCAGAATGGCGGGTGCCATTAATATGCTAATTGTCCCAGAATCCGCGTTTCCATACTACTAAAATCATGGACGGATAAGGGTATAGCGACAAGTGAGTCAGTAGGAGGAGACCAAGAAATATCAGGGAGATTAAAGTCACCCAAAACAATCAAAAGGTCTCTGTTAGAAAGAATGGATAGGACAGATTTTATCGCAGACAGATGGTGCTCATAAATTAATAAATCAGAGCCAGGATTTGCAAGTAAGGATTGCAAGGAAACTTTCACACTAACAAATTCAATTTCGCTAGGGGTATCATAGTGAATTTTTTCGAATGTTAGGCGTGTGGTAACGGCAATCAGCACACCGCCTCCTCTATGTGAGGAGCGATCGGTCCTATAGGCATTCAAGTTATTTGACAGAACTTCACAGTCAGATATCTCTGGTTTCAGCCAAGTATCCGTTAAAGCAAAAATATTTGCAGTAAATGCAGAGCAGTCAGCATAAAGCTTGGGGAGCTTCACATTCAGTCCCCTAACATTTTGATAAGCCAAAAATAAGCTTTTTAATTTTTTGGCGCAGTGGAAGGTCTGTTATTTGTTCTCGGTTTATTGAGAACAAATTATTTTATTACTAAATCATCATTAAGCCAAAAGCTTTCAGAAAGCAGTACCTTTAACACATCAGGCGGTGCAAATATTTTAAAAGAGAATATACTACGAGCATATGAAAATCGAAATTGTTCAACTTCAATATTCTCGGATGGGAATTTTTCACGTACAAATTCCAAAACATCCTCAGATGTGGTATCTGGGGTGAATCTAGTAACAAACAAGGAAGAACGCTATAGTCGAGTGCCTCGACTATCAAATACCCGTTACTCAGCTAATGGGACTAAAGGGAAATGGAGATAAGCAAGCAGCAAAGCGAGATTGAAATGCGCCACCTACCAGTGTTAGACAGATTTAAGCGTTATGGGCGTTAGGGTCGGCGTGGCAAATTGGGTCAATCGATAGGTATTGACGAGACCAATACAGTTCAGTTAAAGTTTTGTATCTAGCATGAAAATTGTGGGCGCCACAGGCTTGGGCGGCTTGTGGGCGTTAAAGTGGGCGTGGCATATTCGCGAAACAAACTTGCGCTGCGCATAAGGCTACGGAATCTAAATCTGAGATCCCAATTCTCTATCTTTGAGAGTTTCCGAGATAATCACGTTCATACTTACGATTTTTTTAAGTTTGTGGGCGGTTTGTGGGCGTTAAAGTGGGCGTGGCAAACTATCAATCGATAGGTATTGATAAGAACAACACATTTCAGTTTAAATTTTTATTTTAGCATCAAAACTGTAGGAGCCACAGTAAGAGTAAGAGTGGGCGTGGCACTCTACTGAAACAAACTTGCGCTGCGTAAGAAGCTCAGGAATCTGCACGCCAAATCTCAACAACCTAGCTCTCATAGTTTCCAAGATCTCAGCGTTCATCCGGACAGACAGACAGACGGACAGACGGGCATACGGACATGGCTAGATCGACTCGGCTAGTGATCCTGATCAAGAATATATATACTTTATGCTTTCTTCTGCCTGTTACATACTTTCCGACGAATCTAGTATAGCCTTTTACTCTACGAGTAACGGGTATAATAATTGCTTCCTATGTGGAACAACTGACAGTTTCTTACATCCCCCAGAAACAGATTGAACCACACTAAGCTGAGAGCCAGAACGGTACCTTCTGTACCTATAGGTACGGTCGGCACCGTAGCCGGCACTGAAGATTTTTTACCACGAGACTTCGAGAAACAGTGACTCCACCTGAATCAGCTGTATCGATAGGCGCAGTTGGTTCACTTACTCCAGTGTCAACAGAAACTGCTGCACCTACCAAGTTCGGTTTTGGGGAGGACACCGTGACCGTATTAACTGCCGCTACACTGGCTTTTTTCAGTTTAGGCGACTCAGTTAGTAATTTTTATACCCGTTACTCGTAGAGTAAAAGGGAATATTAGATTCGTCGGAAAGTATGTAACAGGCAGAAGGAAGCGTTTCCGACCCCATAAAGTATATATATTCTTGATCAGGATCACTAGCCGAGTCGATCTAGCCATGTCCGTCTGTCCGTCTGTGCGGATGAACGCTGAGATCTCGGAAACTATGAGAGCTAGGCTATTGAGGTTTGGCGTGCAGATTCCTGAGCTTCTTACGCAGCGCAAGTTTTTTTTTAGTAGACTGCCACGCCCACTCTAACGCCCTCAAACCTCCCAAGAAAAAAAGCTATGACGTCAGAGCCAGACAATGCGAAATGTTTTTACGCGTGTATGTGTGTGTATGTAAATAGTTGCCGGCCGAACTTAGCGGCAAAGAAAAAAGCACTGCCGGCGCTCAGAGAGAGCAAAGTGCGCGGCTAACCTATTCTATTGAATAATGAATTTTTCACGCCTATCCTAACGCCCACAACGCTTAAATCTGTCTTCTGCCGGTAGGTGGCGCATTTAAATCTCGCTTTGCTGCTTGCATATCTCCATTTCCCTTTGGTCCCTTAAGCTGAGTAACGGGTATCTGATAGTCGAGGTACTCGACTAAAGCGTTCTCCCTTGTTTGTTATTAAATTGGGCACAAACGGAATTGAACCCATCATTGAGCTGTTTTAAAGCACTTGAGAGATTCAAAAGGCTGTCTAGAGTCTGCTTTATAAAGCCGCTCATCTTAACTACCATTTCCTTGCAGGATCCACATGACCACATGAGACCAGAATTCAGATCAATGAAGTCTTTGACTCTGCCAGTAAATCCTCCACATTTAACGTGCATCATCGATTCGAAGAGCCAGCAGAAAATAAAAGGTCTTTAGTTGAAGACGAAAGAGTACAATTTTTCTTAGAGCAGACAAGAGCCATTTAAAGGAGATGAAATAAAATAAAATAAAATATGAAAAATACCTCAAGTAAATTTGGCACTGGGATCAAATTCCAAAACCACAAAGGCACAAAACACGAAAAAAATAAGAGCGCGAGATCGCGTATTAACTTAAATGTAAGAGAGCACGAGAGAATAAATCTTCTATCGACTGAGCGTTGCTTGTGGGACACTGACAACACAAGACACTCACAAAAAATCACTGATTAAGACATATTGTAGAGTAATGTCATCTTTTATTTTCTATTATTGTAATTCTTTATTTAAAATCCTGTCGCCATATAGAGTAGACATTTTTTATTGGTTATTGTAATTCTTTATTTAAAATCTTTATTCAAGCCTAAGTCTCGTAGCTGCGCTGCCTACAGTTGGACGGCAGAGAGACGGCTATGTATATCATATATATATTAGTGTATTTAATTATGCTCCCTTTAGCTGGAGCGCGAGGGTATATGTACATATGTACTTGAGTTTGGCTGAGCGACCGGCGTGTGCAACAGTACTCTTGGTACAGTAGTTATTCAATATATGTGCATACTACATCTCCCTCCTTTTGAAAAATAACGTAATATTATGAAGTTATTTTATTAGTATATTTTACTTAATGGAGTAATTTTTTTTTTTTAATCTTTTTCTTTTTTTTAAAATTTTTTATTTTTTTTTTTGATACAAAGATAATGGAATTGGGAATAATATTCGTATTTAAAGAAGAAGTATTTCTAAAGCATGGCCAATGCTAAATATAATTATGAAATAAACGTTTTTATTCTATCCTTATGAACTGTTTATTTTTTGTTCTTATTATTCTTTATTATAATGTTATTTCTTTCTCCTATTTCCGTTACTTTATACGGACCGGTATATTGATAATCTAACTTATGACCTGTTTCATTTCTTAAAAGGACTTGATCACCTACTGATATATCTATGTTGTTTATTTTCTGATCATATATTATCTTATTATTTTCCTTATTTTTTTCTATCATTATTCTAGCTCTTTTGTATGCTACTTCTAATCTATATTTACTTTCCTTAGCATAGTCATCTATATTATATATAGGTTCTATATTTTCTATACTATTAAATTGTTTTGGTAAATTATTTGTTTTACCAAATACTAGCTCGTATGGGCAATAATTATGTGCCATTGAAGGGGTCGTGTTGAAACAAAAAACAAAATATTGAAGCCATACGTCCCAATCAGTTTTATCAACCGATATATATGAGCGTATGTATTCATTGAAAGTTCTATGACTTCGTTCTATTGTTCCTACTGTCTGGTAATGGTGTGCCGTAGATGTTATATTTTCAATTTTTAAGTATTTGCACAAGTCATTTATAATGGAATTCTTATATTCTGTACCCATGTCCGTAATGAACGTCTTCATTGGACCGTACTTCAGAATAAATGATTCAAAAATTGCTTTAGCGACAGTGTTCGCGTTTTTATTTGGAACTGGTATGGCAACTAAATATTTAGTCAGGTCACATATTAGAGTGATTGCATACTCATTGCCATTTTCTGATTTTGGTAATGGACCAATAGTGTCCACTATCACTCTGTCAAAAGCATTTATAGGCGTATTAGTTATTATCATTGGAGTCTTATTGTGCTTAGTTATTTTAGCTTTTTGGCATTTCTGACATTTTCGTATGTATTCAGTAATATCTCGAGTCATACCTTTCCAAAAATAATGACTTTTGACCTTGGCCAAGGTTTTTGTAATGCCAGTATGACCTCCTTGTATTGGATCATCATGTAATTTAGACAGTATTGCTTCTTTTTCGTTTTGGTTTTCTATAAGGGTAACCGGGTTGAGTAGCGCTACTCTTAAGGTATTCAATATCTTGTTGCCCATTTGTGTAAAATTTTCTATTGATATATGTTCAAAGATATTTTCCCACGGTGCCATTTTGAGTTGGCTGATTTTGTTTATACCAGCTTGCATTTCAAGCCTTTGGAAAAATTGAACTAAGTCTAGGATTCCATTGGTATATAAATCGCTAACATCATATCTTGCAGTAATTTTCCTACCATGTTTAAAAAAACATAGCATATCTTTTACATGCAAGGTCACTACTTTACGTACTTCGTCATTGCTTATGACTTCATATACGTTGGGCTTAGAAGCTTTCTCTATAGATTGCGTAGGCAATTCTATTTGTTTGTTTTCCGCGCGGAATTTCTGTCTATTTTGATATCTAGTAGTGACTTTCTTTATATTTCCAGTAATGTTTTGTAGATCTTTAATGGTTATTCTTGATAACGCATCAGCTACATAATTGTCTTTTTCCTTTAGGTATTCAACTGTGAAATCATACTCTTCTAACTCTAGCCTCATACGTGTCAGTTTGGAACTCGGATTTATCATTGAAAATAGATATATTAATGGTCTGTGATCTGTTTTGATTGTAAAGTGATTTCCATAAATATATGGTCGAAAATGTAATATTCCCCAGTGAATTGCAGCTAATTCCTGCTCTGTTGTGCACTTATTACTTTCTCCCTTAGTGAAGGCTCTTGATGCATATGCAATGGGAAGTTGGAGTCCGTTATGGTTTTGAGTTAAAACCGCTCCACACGCTTGATTACTTGCATCAGTTATTATACAAAATTCTTTGCTGAAATCGGGATATTGTAGCAAAGTAGGTTCCATTAGTTTTGTTTTTAAATATTGGAATGCGTTTTGGCATTCATCTGTCCATTCAAAAGGAACATTCTTTTTACATAATCTTGTTATGTGCCGTGAATATTCGGCGACATTTTTTATGAAACGTCTATAATAATTGCAAAATGCTACAAACCGTCTAGCGCTGTCCGCATTGCGCGGCGCAGGGTAATTCATAATGACGTCATATTTCTTGTCGTCTGGAAGTATTCCTTTATCTGTGCATTTATGACCGAAAAAGGTCACTTCATGCATAAAAAATGAACATTTTTCTGGATGTAACTTTAGATTGTATTTCCTGCATTTCTCAAAAACCGGAACAACCTATAACTATTAAGTCATCCATACAAAGGAATGCTTGTGAAGGTTCTAATCCAGAGAATGCAATAGTCATCATTCTTTGAAATGAATTAGGCGCTATTTTTAATCCGAAAGGTAATCGCGTGAAGCGATACGAGCCATTGCTCGTTGAAAATGACGTTATATCCCTTGAACTTTTTTCGAGTTCAATTTGATGAAATCCTGACATTAAGTCAAGGCATGAAAAATATTTTGCTCGTCCCAGTTGATCCAAAATATCATCAATTCTTGGGAGTGGGAATTTATCGGACAGTAATTTTTTATTAATTTGACGATAGTCAATCACTAATCGCCATTTCTTTTGTTCTGAACCTGGGGATGGTTTTTTAGGAACAAGTAACAATGGGCTATTATATTCAGATACCGATGGTTCAACAATCCCGTCGGTGATCAATTTTCCGACTTGTTTCTGTTTCATTCACCTGACTGTGTGGGCTTCTGTTATTTTTTATATACACTGGTTCATCATCCTTCAATCTCAGTTTTTGTTTATAAAAATTATTTGTGCTTATTGGTCCGGTTTCCAATCCGAATATATCAATGTATTTGGTGCATAGACTTGAAAGCTGTGATTTGAATTGTGGAGGAAAGTTTTTTGAAAGTTGAGATAATACAGACTTTTCTCCGTTTTCGAGATTAGTTTTGACTACATCGTAGTTCGAAAGTGATTCATAAGCTAAATTATTTGTACTGACTACTTGATCTTTGTTTGTGGTATTGAGTAGTCTTATGAAAGCGTTTTTAGATGTTGCTATGGTACTTGCTATATAAATACCATGCTTAATTTATTGATTTGGAATCAATACACTGTCTTCTTTTGAATTTAGTTGAATTTTTCTAATAACTTGGGATCTTGCTGGCAGAAGTATTGAGTTGTTGCCAGAACTGTATGTTATTGGAACATAAATTGGAAATTTTAAGTTATAAGGTCTGATTATAAGCCAATCTTCAGATGACTTGAAGTCTAATTGACAGTTTAATTTCTTATAAAATCGATTCCTAAAATGCCATCACAAGGGATAGCGAAATGTAAATCCACGACATGAAAATCATGTTGAATTATGTACTTAGTGGTCTGTATCTCAATAGAAGTTAACCCCTTGGATTTGGTTACCTCTTGACTTATTCCTCTTATGTCTATAATATAATTATCTTGTATGTCATGAAAGACATCAGAATTTTCTTTAACTACGGAAATGTCTGCACCTGTGTCTACTAAAAAGACAAGTTCTTTTCCTGTAGCCACATGATTGAATGAAACAAAAATGTTTTGACTGAGATTAACTGTATAAACCTTGGCATTTTCTACTGTTGAATATCTAAAGGGTTTTGTGAGTTTCCCGATGTACTATTGGTTACTCGGATATTATTTTGATTATTATTGTTGTGGCCTCGACTCGAGTTGCCACGGCCTCTATAGTTTCCTCTATATTGGTTTCGTCCAGAGTTGTTTTGTGTACTATTGTTGTTGTAATTATTATAACGACTACGAAAGTTACCTCTGTAATTTCCTCGTCCGCGGTTTCCGCCGCGTTGCGGGTAATTTTTGTAATATAGGACGGTGTTTGGCTGTCCGGTTGATTCTGTGCAACTGTTTACAAATTTTGATATGGCATCATTCATAGTATTGAAGGTACCAGCTTGCATGATAAGTTTAACCTTATCGATTGTACAATTTTTAGTCATTGCTTTGACTGCATGCTGAGTGGAATAACTTCTGGCTAACTCTAGGGGTAAGCCATCTGTTATATACGCACCTTCTAAAGATTTCGTCATCTGCTCAACCTCTTGTGTGTACTGGTTGGCAGTTTTATTGCGTTGCTGTAGGATCATCAGTTTTGCTGACAACACTTCTACAGTTTCGCCTTTGACGTTGCTTTTTAATCTTGAAATGACTTCTGTTACTGTTGTTTCATTTCCGATTAAGTTTCTGGCGACACCTTTTAGCTTTGTTTTTATTATGGAAACTGCTAATTGTTCGTGCTCGCCTTTTATTGATTCTATTATTTGTAGTGCATCAATAAAGCTTATTAAGTTTTCAGCTTTACCATCGAAAACTGGTATAAGCTTGGATGCTGTATTAATAAAATCAATATTAGATTGTGCCATTGTGATATTGTTTCCTATTTTATTTTCTATTATGCTTGAACTATCATCAGAATCTGTAGAATTATCCAGATCTGACATTAAAACAGCTGGAATAGTAAGATTATTTAAATCTTGCTCTTCTATTTTAGGATTTGTTTCTGTAAGGTCGTCCGATTCTATTTGGTCAATGTCAGTTTGTTTTGTTGATTCCGGTTCATCACCAGTTTCAACTGCTAGGGAAGTGTTAAGTATAGTCGGTACTGATATGTCCAACTTAAACTTTTGTTTAATTGATATTAAATTAGATCGTAGTCTGATCAAAAATTTTGATACTTGGGACCAATGATCTTGATTTAATTTTTCCCTCTGGCCATACACTCATGGACAATATAATAGGTGTGAAGATTTTTTTTTTTTTAATATCGATTTAAATCAATATAAACAAAACATTTAATATGGAAGCGATACTTTTTAATATGGTGACACTGTTTCGGTACGAATTTGGTGAATTACCGGAATTAATAAGCTTCTGGGAAAAATTGTGGAATGTTTTATTGCTGAGACTGCAATCTCGGCTGGTCAATGAAATAGGTGTATTAACCAAATCATTAACCTGTTACTTATTAGTACAATTATTTGGTTGCACAAGGTAAGGTATTAGGAAAATATACCTAAATAAGGACTTAATTGACCATTAAAATTGTATTAGATGGGCCGTGGGCGTCACTGCAGTGCGGAGGAGAGAAGGCTCATTCGACGACTCCGAGATGAAGGTAAAACGTATAAATCCATAGCCATGCTAATGAAACGTTCTCAAAACTTCGTAACCAATGCCTTAAAACCGGAAAAAATAGGTGAAAGTCGAGGAGCACCTAGAAAATCATCATCTAAGACCGACGATCGCATTGTTCAATTGGTTAAACGCGACTCGTCCAAGTCTTCCAGGACGATTGCCATTGAAATTGGGAATATTGTGTCATCACGGACCGTTAGGCGACGATTGGCAATAGTAAACCTACCAGGTGGGATTGCTCGCAGGGTTCCTTTGCTTCGGTCGGCAAATTTACAGATGAGGAAAAAATGTTCATTAGATCGTAGAACCTGGTGCGGACCAGAGGGTGAGAAAAAATGGCGTAATATCCTCTGGAGTAATGAAACCAAAATAAATTTATTTGGAAATGATGCCAAAAGGAATGTTCGTCGTCCGAAAGGCAAAGAATTTGATCATAAATACACATATAAGACTGTGAAACATGGAGGTGGTAGCCTAATGGTATGGGGCTGCTTTTCATGGTATGGTGTTGGTCCGATTCATCGCATTGACGGAATAATGGACAGATTTGTTTACAAAGATATATTGGAGACGGTGATGCTACCATATGCCGAGGATGATATGCCACTTTTATGGAAGTTCCAGCAGGATAATGACCCGAAGCACGCCTCTCGAGTAGTAAAGGATTGGTTCCGAGAGCAAAATGTGGATGTTCTTGAGTGGCCAAGTCAATCCCCGGACCTCAATCCCATCGAGAATCTCTGGGGTGAACTCAAAAGAGAGGTGGGAAAGACTTTATGTCAAAATAAAAGTGAACTTTGGGATATTGTCCAAAGAGCATGGTACAATATTCCAATTGGAACATGTCGCAAGCTAATATCCTTCATGCCAAGACGAATGGAGAAGTGTTAAGTATAGTCGGTACTGATATGTCCAACTTAATTTTTTGTTTAATTGATATTAAATTAGATCGTAGTCTGATCAAAAATTTTGATACTTGGGACCAATGATCTTGATTTAATTTTTCCCTCTGGCCATACATATATTAGTATTCGTGCTTCATTAAAGCATTTTACTAGAATTTCCACATGTTTTTTAATAGTATTTTTTTGAATTGGCCTGTTTTGAGTAAGTGACTTATATGATTTATCAAAGTCAACTTTTATGATATTTATCTGCTTATATAATTCATTCCATTCCATTATATTGTGGAGATGAATTATTTCTTAAAGACCATCATTACTATTGTTCTACCTAGTATTGGGTGTTCGTCTACTACTGATCTAACTTGTACCCTTGGAATGGTGGATAGGACAATTCCCTTTTGGGTGCTTGTGCAATGAATTAGTGGAGAGGCATCTAAATTAAATGTTTCAATATATAAATTTTCTAATTCATATATGCTTACTGAAGTTGGTGCAACTAATTGCAGAAATCTTTCTTTAAAATGAATGTCCCTATCATATGTGTCTCTAATTGCTTTTAGAGTAGCCATTTTTGATTAATTAATTTTTATTTATTTATTTTTATTTTATTCCATTTTCTTTAATTTTAAAAATTTGTTTACAGCAATATTTTTATATTAATGTTGTTTGTGCCAAAAATTTTTAAATTTTGTCCAGATCATTTGCTGGCTCATATATTATTTATTATGCAATTTATAAAGTTTATAGAAACAATTTGCGCACATTATAACAACAATTATTATTAACAATGTATGAATTAATTCTAAGTCAATGGTGTTTGACTCTACCTTATTAATAACATTTGCAGTGGAATCCACTGTTTTTGTATCTATTAAACCCATCTTTGTGGTTGTTATTCCTAATATATATCTTGGTCTGTCAAATACTTTAGATTTTTGAATTAATTCGTAAATGTTGTTAATGTTATTCATTAACAACTAGTTTGATATGATTAATTTTGATTTGACTTTTTTTTTTTGACCAATTATTATTATATTTGACATATAATTTCCTGCCTATTTTGTGTATGGTTTTCAGGCCATACTCTAATCGGGCAACTTTTATGTCGCTCAATTTTAACAATTGTTTTTATAAAATAAATGAAAAAATATGCATCGCAGTGCAATTCAAAAAAATTTTGCAACGCAGTGCAAAGAAAAAAAATTATGCGCTCTTGGTAGCGCTGTCGGTTCACTCTTCCTTGGTACCGGTGCTGGCTGCACAGGCTGTACCTCTATGGTGGGGCACCGGTGCTGGCTACACAGGTGTACTCGCAGAAGGGGGAGTACAGTGGTCCCTCGCAGTCATCCGGGCACGTCTTCTTCAGCTTTGGGATGGCAACTTTATCTGGAGGAGGCAATGTGATTTTATTTTTGGCAATATTTGGGATTACAGGGCAGGTGGATGTGTCTGTGGCTGTGGTCTGATTCTTACGTACTGATAGCAAATTTTTTAAGTATTCAACTTCGGCATGTATTTTTACCGAGTCGTTCCACTTTATTGCTTTGCCGCTGTTGAGCAGCTTCAGTAGATGAGCCTTTTTGGCTTTCAATCTTTTTACCACGCCTCTTCTTTTGGCACACATCACACTCTACTCACTGCGTTTCTTCTCTTGGTTCTTGTAGTGTATGCTGTCGTTGCTGCCGTTGTTGCCGTTGTCGCCGTTGTCGCCGTTGTTGCCGTTTGTTGTTGTTGTTGCCTTTTGCTGTCTTCTTATCCTGTGAGGTCCATATCCAGGTCCATATTCCGGACCAATGTCACGGTCGCCATGTAGAGTAATGTCATCTTTTATTTTCTATTATTTTAATTCTTTATTTAAAATCCTGTCGCCATAAAAAGTAGACATCTTTTATTGGTTATTGTAATTCTTTATTTGAAATCTTTATTCAAAATCTGGAGCAGCATTAGTGCCGCTTCCAACGTCAAGTTGTTTCTGATTTGAAAATTCTCCTTAGGTTCTAAGTAAGCCTAAGTCTCGTAGCTGAGCTGCCTACAGTTGGACGGCAGAGAGACGGCTATGTATATCATATATATATTAGTGTATTTAATTATGCTTCCTTTAGCTGGAGCGCGAGGGTATATGTATGTACTTGAGTTTGGCTGAGCGACCGGCGTGTGCAACAGAATGCTGACACTTGCACTTTCTGTGAGCGCGCCGATCGACTCATGTTTCGGCCACTTAGGTTTTTGACCGGGCCTTTGTTTATGTAAACACTGCAACAAAGTGTTACAGTGTGTTTGCTTCAAGTACTCTTGGTACAATAGTTATTCAATATATGTGCATACTACAATATACTCAGAGCACAAAAGTAAACAGATCTGTTCACAAGCGACGCTAAATCAATATGATCAATCCATATACATTAAGTGGGAAATTGCACTGCTTTTGCCGCCGTAACAGTTCAGAAGAGATTCGATTTTGCAAAAAGGGCGCCCTTATGCATTAACTGCCTTCGAAAGGGCCACATGGTCAAAAAATGCAAATGTGTAAGTCGTCACACCACACATTGCTTTACATTTATTCGCCGAATTCACTCGAGCGTTGCTTAATTCTGGTTCACAAGTACATTTTGTGACCGATGAGCTTGCTTAGAGACTGAAGATTAAGTGAGAGGACGTGTGTTTAAGCTTGCGGGGCATTGGTGGAACTAACGCTCAGGCAACCAAGAAAATACACACGATAGTCAAGTTGTCGTCCGAATTTTACATTCTACAAAATATTTCTGGTTATCATCCGGATCAAACGGTGAATACCAGCGGCTGGAGTGTGCCTAAAAATATTCAATTGGCAGATCCATTCTTCTTCAAGCCCCACATAAAAGATATAATTATAGGCGCAGACTCGTTCCTTGAACTGTTGTCAGTCGGCCAAATAAAGCAAGGGCCTGAGTTTCCCATTTTATAAAAAAAGTTATCGGCTGGATAGTGTCAGGGAGATGTGCCACAGAAAAAATAAGAGACACAGACAAATTGGTACATCTCAGCTGCCATGAGGAAGTGTTGGAGTCAATCGACACAACCCTGCAGAAATTCTGGTCTGTGGAGGACTTGCCGCCCAAGGCCAAGGTCCATACACCTGAGCAGCAGCATTTTGAGCAACACTTTGAGAAAAATACTCAAAGATTGTCGTCGGGGAGATTTTCGGTTCGTCTGCCGTTCAAACCTGACCCAAACACTCTTGGTTTATCATATGAAGTTGCGAAACGTAAATTTTTGTCGCTTAAAAAGAGATTAGCCAAGAATCCATCATTAAAACAAGGAAGAATGCTATAGTCGAGTGCCTCGACTATCAGATACCCGTTACTCAACTAAAGGGACAAAAGGGAAATGGAGATAAGCAAGCAGCAAAGCAAGACTGAAATGCGCCACCTACCGGCGGTTAGGGGCGTTAGGGTGGGCGTGGCCAATTTTTTTTGGATCAATCGATAGGTATTGACGAGACCAATACAGTTCAGTTAAAATTTTGTATCTAGCATGAAAATTGTGGGCGCCACAGGTTTGGGCGGTTCGTGGGCGTTAGAGTGGGCGTGGCATATTCGCGTAGCAAAATTGCGCTGCGTACAAAGCTACGGAATCTAAATCTGAGATCCCGATTCTCTATCTTTGATAGTTTCCGAGATATCCACGTTCATATTTACGATTTTTTGAAGTTTGGGGGCGGTTTGTGGGCGATAAAGTGGGCGTGGCAAACTTTTTTCGGTCAATCGATAGGTATTGATGAGAACAATACATTTCAGTTAAAATTTTTATTCTAGCATCAAAACTGTAGAAGCCACAGTTGTGGGCGGTTTGTGGGCGTAAAAGTGGGCGTGGCAGTCTACTGAAACAAACTTGCGCTGCGTAAGAAGCTCAGGAATCTGCACGCCAAATCTCAATAGCCTAGCTCTCATAGTTTCCAAGATCTCAGCGTTCATCCGGACAGACGGACATGGCTAGATCGACTCGGCTAGTAATCCTGATCAAGAATATACAAGGGTGGTCAAAAGTATTTTCACAAAAAAAAAGTTAAATATATTCATAATTTGAACTTACATCTTGTTAACTTTGGCATCAATGGAAAGGTAATTTAAATGCCGTTTGAATGATACAATACATTTCTTAACACATTCAGTACTTATTGAAAAGGACGAATTTGTGTGAAAATGTCCTTTTTGAACTTTTTTCCTCGACTTGAAAACTTAAATTTTTTGATGCAAAAAGTTTCTTCAAACAAAAATAATAGTAACTGCAAAAAGAATTTTTCAAAAATCATTTTGCTTATATTTTTTATGATTTTTTGAAAATGCTTAGAAACATGCATTTTAGCCATATTTTTCTCTTTTTCATACAAATTTTTTCCGACAGTGTCACCTTTAAAAAATCATAAAAAATATAAGCAAAATAATTTTTGAAAAATTTTTTTTGCAGTTACTATTATTTTTGTTTGAAGAAACTTTTTGCATCAAAAAATTTAAGTTTTCAAGTCGAGGAAAAAAGTTCAAAAAGGACATTTTTACACAAATTCGTCCTTTTCAATAAGTACTGAATGTATTAAGAAATGTATTGTATCATTCAAACGGCATTTAAATTACCTTTCCATTGATGCCAAAGTTAACAAGATGTGAGTTCAAATTATGAATATATTTAACTTTTTTTTTGTGAAAATACTTTTGACCACCCTTGTATATACTTTATGGGGTCGGAAACGCTTCCTTCTGCCTGTTACATACTTTCCGACGAATCTAGTATACCCTTTTACTCTACGAGTAACGGGTATAAAAATGTATCTTGACTTCATGGAAGAATATGTAGCCATGGGCATCATGTCTTTCACTGATAATAAAATTCCAGCTAGTCCGCACTATTTCATTACGCGCCAATGCGTGCTGCGACATCAAAGCACCTCAACAAAGTTGAGAGTGGTATTCGACGCCTCAAGCGGTACATCGACGCAGATCGCGTTGAATGACATCTTGATAGTAGGCCCCACCATTCAAGAGGAGCTGTATTCGACGCTGATCGTTTTAGACTGCACAAGTTTGCGCTTGCAGCGGACATAAAAAAATGTGTCGTCAAGTTTTTGTTGAGTGACGCCAGATGTGTTGAGGACCTGTTAAGCCTTCGAGACGAAGTTTGTCAGAAATTCCAAGAGGACTCGGAGATCACTCTGCATTGGATCAAAACGCATCCGTCGTCATTGTCGGTTTTCGTCTCAAACCGAATTGCAGAGATTCAAGAGTGGTCGGAAAAAGAAATTTGGCGACATGTCCCTACGAAAGTAAACCCAGCAGACATTGTGTCACGGGGATGTGACGTTGAGGAACTTACAGCTTCCATTTGGCTCGCTGGGCTGGCGTTTATGCTCGATGCAGAAATAGATTGGTCTGTAAATCGACACTTTGAAGTTGTTGCTGATGTCGTGTCGATGGAATCACGCAAATCAGCACTAGCGCTTGTGGTAATCCCAGAGCCCAATTATGAGCTTCAGAAAATAGAGTCCTTTTCGCCGCACATAAAGCTTCTAAGAGTTTTCGTGTTGGTCTTTCGGTTTATTCAAATGTGCAAGAAAGTGTCGCAGCCCTTTGATAAAAGAATTACCCCAAGAGAACTGAATTTTGCGTTCGAGAAAATAGTGGAAGTGATCCAATCTCACGAGTTCAGTGACGACATAGGCAAAATTCGGAAAAATAAACCGGTATCTACGAATATACAGAAGTTAAGCCCCATTGTTCAGGAAAAAAATCAGATTGGTGTACCTCGACATTGCTGCGAGTTGGGGGTCGGTTATTGAATGCTCCTTTCCCGTACGAAGCCCAATTCCCGTTGTTGTTGTCAAAAAGCTCACAGTTTGTTAGGACCTACGTGTCATACCTGGTCGTCGAGCTCTTGTAAGTCCGTTGCGAAAAAAGATATGGTTGGATAATGCGCAGGAAGTTTGCCGCCGAACAGTGAGTCGACGCGGGTTTCCAGAGAAGGTGTGGTGCGACAACGCGACAAACTTCGTCGGAGCAAATCGCCACCTGAAAGACTTCCGGTCCCGCTTGGAAGGGGAGGGCGGCGTTATCGGAACAGTTTGCGTTCATACCGCCCAGAACACCTCACTTGGGCGGACTTTGGAGGCAGGTGTAAAGTCTTCAAAGCACCTGTTCCTTCGGACGGTCGGCGAAGACATCCTGACCGCGGAGGAGCTCGGAACTCTCCTCACCAGCGTGGAGGCAGTCCTCAACTCGAGGCCTCTTGGAGCGATCAGCAGCGATCCGAACAACGGCGAAGCCCTAGGCCCAGACCATCTTCTGATCGACGGCCCCCTTCTGGCTCCACAATCCGCAGCGCTTCCGGACAAAATCAGCCCAACCTGCTTGCGACGATGGCGAAGTGTCTCGTCTCTCAGGCACAGGTTGGGCAGCGATGGTCCCGGGAGTACCTCTCCAGCCTCCAGGCGCGGAACAAGTGGCACCAGGAGGTTCCAAACGTCGCCGTGGGATCTGTCGTAGTCGCCGCCAAGGACAATCTTCCGCCGCAGCAGTGGATTATCTCGCGTGTCGTGGTGGTACACGTCGGCGTTGATGGCAAGGTTCGAATGGCGGACGTAAAGTCCGAGGATGGCACCTACCGGCGAGCGATCCATAGGCTGGCGTTGCTGCCTGTAGTGTGCTGAAGACGGCGGTCCTTCAGAAAGGGCGGTGTCTGCGCACTTTGCGCGATCTATTTTGAAATGTATCCCTTTTGAGTCCTTTTTATGACATGTTTATGAACCATTTGTGGAAAGGATAGAGTCTGAGACAATTTTCCAGTTGATAGTTCTGGGGCGAAAACAAAAATATATGTTAGAAAATATTTCTACAGAGGAAAATCATAACCTTGTGAAATGTATTTAACTGGGTTTCTTTTGATTTTTTAATTAGTTTTGCAATCGCAGGGCAAATCTTTCCATAACAAGATCGTACATGTTTCTCTAAGATATCAATCTTAAGATATTATGGGTGTGCGACCTTTCTCACGTTCACAATAACATTATGAACATGAATATTAATTGCTCATAATGCGGAGAAAGGTCACGTGATCAGTGTTGTCACATGGGGGTGTGGGATGGGGGCAATTATGGACATGATCGTGACATTTTTTTGATATTTGAACCCATTAAAATCAGTTAATCTATGGATTATGATAGTTGTCCTTGACCCCAATATATATTATCGAGGGAGACGTGGGCCATTAATATGCTAATTAGTAAGGGGGCTGGAGTCATTAATATGCAAATTGTCCCCGAATCCGCGTTTCCACGGAGAGACCCAAAAAAAATAACGGACCGGTCGAAATTTGTCTCTGTGAGCGCAGAGTGCAAACAGATTATAAAACAAGGAAAGAGAAGGAATCTCGGAATATTTGCCTCACCTTGATGCACGACCGTTTTCGTCGGCAGTCTTTTACGCTTTTTTTTTTTTTTTATTGTCGATTTCTCTGCGAATTCGACATCGGCACACTGTTTTTGGCACAAAATGAAAGCCTTTTGCCTTCTGACATGCTACTCCGAGCTTACTCCAGAACTGAAGAGTATATATAGCCGCTATGTCCACTCAAACTTTTCATACTATCATAACCCCACTCCCCCCTCTTACGAAACTTTGAATTCAATGTGCAGATATTTATGTTTGGGTTTTCTTTAATGTATATTTCCTGATCTATAGTAAAATAGGTTATTAAATGGATAAGTAATGAAATTGTTTGTAATAAATTCAAAACATTGATTATAGGTCAGAGTGAGTGCTCTTCAAAAGTTTCCCAAGAATGATAACTAGTAGGGCTATGTTTTGATTCCCTCTTCAGATTGTTAGCGCATACAATTCAAGATCTGACTTAACTAAGGATTAATTAATATTTGAATTGTTACATAGAGTGGATAAGTGTTCTTGCTGAAATTATATATAAACTCTTATTTTCTTAGGATTTAGCGATATTGTACATAGTAAGATAAATACGAGGAATACAAAATATGCGACGATCCATTAATTACAGTAAGTTACTTTGATATGAAGAAACTACAGTCCATATTATTTTTCAGATTACTTTTCGGCCAACGTGCAAAACTTGTCGGCCATCAGGGTTAGCACCTTTTCCAGCTTGCTGTGACGATCTTCCGCTTTTGCATTTGCTCCAGAACTGCCCCATAGGAATTTCACATGGAACTCGGTTCTACAAAACTAAAACGTGTTAGATGGCTACAGAAAAATGGGTTTCTTAATATTACCGAAAAGCATCTGATAGAAGCTCATCCAACCTAGGAATGGCGTCCTCTAGAATAATTTTAGCATTCTTACGATATAAATCCAAGTTCTTTAGAAAGCCCCGCGACGCATCCAGGTGTTGGAAATTAATGGCCATGCCGAAGTCGTCCGCTTTTGATTCCCAAGGAGCTATACAGGTGTGGTATAGAGCAGGGCGATCATCGATGTTAGAGTGGTTTATGATGTCCATGACGGGCCGATCGACTAATAATGCGTAAAGAAGAACGTGAGGAACGGTTGTGTTTGGGGCCTGTGGATTAGAGGCCTCGTTCATGATGCTTAGCGTAGGGCGTAACTTAGCCTCGAAAGTAAATGCGCTCTCCGTATACTGCTGCCTTAGAATGTGCCAGGCTTGGTCGAGCTTTTGAATCTGGAATTGGAGGTAAGATAATGGACTGTACTACCCGGAAATAAAAATACGTTATAATAGCTGGATCGGGAAAATATGAATAACATCTTAGCAAAGTACGTTTAAAAAAACTTTTATATTTACACATAAAAAACTCTTGGTTCATTTTCACCAATACTATATTTAAATGGGACCAACACCAAAATTTCAGTTAAGTAACAATTTTAAGAGTTACTTTTATTTTAACACATAATAAACTCTTGGTCAAATTGACCAATACTAAATTATAATCGGACCAACCCCAAAATTGCAGTTAAGTAACAATTTTTAGAGTCATCCAACCCATATGTATATATATATATATATAAAGTGACGTATCTGCACTGCGATTTCTCAACGGCCAACAGTTCAAAGATCGAAACCGTTCACAAACAAACAGAATCGCCAATTTCGGCTTTGATTAAAAACGTTACAGATGCTTGAGATCCCGCAATGCAAACCAAACAAATAAAATTGATTAAGTCCGAACGTCAACAATGACGTAATTCCATAAACGTGAAAATCCAATAAGATCGCAAATCTAATAAGACCAAGTTATGTAAGCATAAACAAAGAAATGGCGAGCACATCATCCACATCCGATTGCGTCACCTAATGCACTAACAGTAAATTCTAGGACGCAAACCGAGGTTTCATGCTAACCACTTCTGTAACATACAGTTAGTCTTTTTCCAACGTTCTAATATAGAATAAAGATCTCCTGATTTTTTATTCGGGCGAAGAACGGACTCATGTAAATATATATAACATATATATTATATATATATATATTTATATATATAAATGTCAGTGTAAAATAGTAGTTTATAAGAAAAATATCAAAAAATTATCTTTTAAATGTATAGTATATATATATATAAAGTTGGTAAATCTATTAATTGAATTTATAGACACTTCACTGTAGCATGGTGTGGCAAAGTAAAAACAGTAATTTCCAAATTACACTTTTCAAAAGTGAGATCATTCTACAGCATTTAGAGGTGTGGACGGTACTTGACTTCCAGATAGTGTTATAGTATGTTAAGGACTTTACAGAATATATGTCTAAAGTAAAGTATGACTTTACAGAATATATGTTTAAAGTAAAGTATAAGCATTTCAGAGTTTGGCTTGCTCCAAGATGGATGATGGTAGTTCCTGGTAGAGTTGGACCCCTAGAATACAAAAAAGAAAATTAAAAAAATTGTTTATGGATAAGTTTTTTTTAAAGATTTTTTAAGGAAATGTTGTTAATATCGCTATGTTGTTTATTATATCGAGTCTCACTTTACTAATTTATTATTATTACACCCGATACTCGTAGAGTAAAAGGGTATACTAGATTCGTCGGAAAGTATGTAACAGGCAGAAGGAAGCGTTTCCGACCCCATAAAGTATATATATTCTTGATCCGGATCACTAGCCGAGTCGATCTAGCCATGTCCGTCTGTCCGTCTGTCTGTCCGTCCGGATGAACGCTGAGATCTTGGAAACTATAAGAGCTAGGCTATTGAGATTAGGCGTGCAGATTCCTGAGCTTATTACGCAGCGCAAGTTTGTTTCAGCAGAGTGCCACGCCCACTCTAACTCCCACAAACCGCCCAAAACTGTGGCTCCTACAGTTTTCATGCTAGAATAAAAATTGTAACTGAAATTTATTGTTCTCATCAATACCTATCGATTGACCTAAAAAAAAGTTTGCCACGCCCACTTTAACGCCCACAAACTTCAAAAAATCGTAAATATGCACGCGGATATCTCGGAAAATATCAAAGATGGAGAAATGGGATTTCAGATTTAGATTCCGTATGCTTAAGCGCAGCGCAAGTTTGTTACGCGAATATGCTACGCCCACTCTAACGCCCACAAACCGGCCAAGCCTGTGGCGCCCACACTTTTCATGCTAGATAAAAAATTTTAACTGAAATGTATTGGTCTCGTCAATACCTATCGATTGATCCAAAAAACGCCCACTCTAACGCCCACAACGCTTAAGTCTGTCTTCCGCCGGTAGGTGGCGCATTTCAATCTCGCTTTGCTGCTGGCATATCTCCATTTTCCTTTGGTCCCTTTAGCTGAGTAACGGGTATCTGATAGTCGAGGTACTCGACTATAGCGTTCTTCCCTGTTTTTTATTATTAGTTTTTCCGAATAAATGAATAGGCTACAAATAAACACGTTGTAATACAAGTGCTCACTTAAATACTACTATTTTTTTTTAAAGAAAATTTTGTTGGTACTTCTATGTTTTTAATTAATCGGTTTGCGCTTTACCAATTTATTATTATTTTTTATAATCTATTTTTTGCGAATAAATAAATAGGCTACAAATAAGAAAAACATATAAGCATTTAAAATACATTTTTATACATTTTTGTTATATGTATACTTTAATAATTAATGTAATTTATATATGGGCATTTCCAGGGGTCGCGAACGTACGTTCGTACGCACTAAGTGCAAATAAAAAAATGAAAAAAAAACTTTTCTGAATTTTTTTTTTTCTATTCGATAGCATTTTGTTAGTTTTTTGCTTAGTATAACTTATGGGATTTATTGAGATATCGTTTCCATAATATTGGCAAAAAACATGCGGTCGCGAACGTACACAAAATGGAAGTCGACTTTGGCTTAATCTAGTAAAATGCAAATATCTGCAAATTGGGAAGGAATGTTCTAAAGCAATTACTTTACTTTTAAAATGGATTTATGTAGCTTTCATTCGAGTCTGTTCCCAAGGAAATATCTCTGTTTGTTTTTTTTTATTGAACTAACAACCAGTCGCGAACGTACGGGTCGCGAACGTACGATTTCTCCATGTTGTTTTATTAACAGTTAATCGAAAATTTTTTTGCTCTCCTTGAATTTTTATCTTTTTATTAGATTGCAATAAAGAGATTTTATAGAAAAGTTCAAACAAATCATATGTTTTCTTGCGAAAAAATTAATCATAAAAATGCCTTTAAAAGTAGCTAAAAATGAAAAAAAGTGAATTTTTTCAGGGAAATTTCTACAGCAAAACAAATGAAATATGCTTTGGTTCCACTGTATTATGAAAATATGGCCATTGATTTGTGAAAATACTCAAAAAATACGATGATTTTGAAGATTTTTTTGTTTCGGTCCTGGTTGACCATTATTCGGATTTGCCCATATGTTTATTTTTTAAAAAAGTTTTTATCTACTACCGGTTATTTATTTATTTTATTTATTTAACAAAATTAAGTCTAGTATACAATACTAAGCCTAATGGATTTTTTTAATGAGTGCTAGCTAGTGGGGCCTTCGACTCGAAACTTGTATGATTTTTCTTTATATGATTAGGTGAGCTAGTTTTACAAATTTGTTAATATTTAAAATATTCTCTGGAGAAGGGTTTTTCAAAAAATCTGTTGTGCGACTCGTACCAAATATTGACAATCTAATGCTCTGTAATCCGCTGCAGGTGTCCAAGAGGTGATCTACGGTAAGACCGTCCCCGCATAGTTGGCATGTTGACCGCGTCGTCCCCGTCAGTATGTGTTGGTGTGTGGATTGTGTGTGCCCGATGCGTAGGCGGATGAACGTCCCGCATGCTCGACTACCGACGTTGGGCGGTAGCCTGATGTTGATGCAATTAGGGTTTAGTGATTGGTATCTGTGCACGAAGAGTGCCCATTCGGATATTTTCTTTTCTTCAAGGTAGAGCCGGATTCGGTTTTGTAAACTAGTCTCTCAGTTTTAATGCTATCGGGCTGAAACTTCCCAAAAGTCTTCTTTCTTTTGCCGGTAGTAAATTAATCGAAACCTTTCGGATTGGACAACTATATCTAATAGCTCCCATAGGAATAATAGGAAAAAAACTTTAAAATATTATATATTTGGTGTTTTATTGACATATAACTTCTTACGCTTGGAAATAACATTTTTTTCTTAGTTCTGAATTCAATTTGATCATAATCGTAAGACTATATCATATAGCTGCCATAGGAACGATCGAAAAATTGATGGGAAAATAATATGAAACAAATTATAGCTTCGGTGTCTTTTAACATATAACCTCCTACGCTTGGAAATAACGTTTTTTAATTAGTTCTGAATTTCGAATTTAATTTTATCAAAATCGGCCGACTATATCATATAGCTGCCAAAGGAACATATTATCTTATACTATTGGGAATATCATTTTTTGTATTTTTCAGAATTTTGAATTTAATTTAATAATATCTGTAAGGGTATACAAACTTCGGCTTGCCGAAGTTAACTTCGTTTCTTGTTTCTAATACATTTTTCCGAACAAATAAATAGGCTACAAATAAGAAAAACAAATAAACATGTAATTATTACAATTACTCACTTTATACACCATTTTTGTTATATGTATACTTTAATAATATAATTAATGTAATTTATATATGTTTATTTGTTAAAAAAGTTTTTATCGACTACCGGTTATTAATTATTAATACTTATTATTAATACTGAAATTCTAGTTTTAGACGCAATTATGTTTCCGGCCTAACAATGCAAAGCTATTATATACAAAATGAAATCTATTTTACCATGGATTTTGTCCAAATATGGCTTGTTTGGTTCGTTCGGGCGGTAACTTCATAATTATACAGGGGTGGTCAAAAGTATTTACACATGACTAAAGTTAAATATACATGTCCTTTTTGGCATCAATGGAAACGTCATGTAAATTCCGCTTGAATGATACAAGTTTTTTCTCAACACATGAATTTTTAAAAAATCGTTTTGCTTATATTTTTTATGATTCTATGAAAATGTTTAGAAATTTGCATTCGAGCCATAGATCTAGTATAATGGTACGAACATGTTCATGTAATCATTCCATACCACACAGTAAACTCATACATGTTCAACATGATTACTCTGATAGCTCTTATCTATCTTATGCGGAATACAAAACTAATTTATTTTAGAAGCTTTACCATTATTAACATTACCATTACACAAAAACAAAGTGGTCTGTAAAATTGACCAATGCACATAGGTAAGTGAGTGTTTTATTTTGTAAGTGTTTTGCTATAGTAAGTAGTTGATTAACTATCAGAAATGGTTATCCTAACATATAATCTTTTTCACAAAAGTATGCAACAATAAATTTATATAACTTTATAATTATAATTATAATTCCCAACCGGGTCTAACGTCTTGTACAGCTAGACTCCCTGAAAAGTAAACACTTTACCTAAGAAATATATTCTCTAAAGTCTTAAACATACTTCCACACTTGCTGGAAGTCACTGTACATTTGAAATTACTCTTTTTATTTTGCTTATACATTACCATGCTTCAGTGACGTATCTATAAATATTATAAATATTTTGATCAACTTTAAAGGTATATATTTACTTTTAAAAAATTCACTTACCTATACCTCGACTATCAGATACCCGTTACTCAGCTAAAGGGACCAAAGGAAAATGGAGATATGCGGTAGACAGATTTAAGCGTTGTGGGCGTTAGAGTGGGCGTGGCAAAGTTTTTTTTAGATCAATCGACAGGTATTGACGAGACCAATACATTTCAGTTAAAATTTAGCACGAAAATTGTGGGCGCCACAGGCTTGTGGGCGTTAGAGTGGGCGTGGCATATTCGCGTAACAAACTTGCGCTGCGCGCAAGCCTACGGAATCTAAATATGAAATCCCGTTTCTCTATCTTTGATATTTTCCGAGATAACCGCCCAAAACTGTGGCTCCTACAGTTTTGATGCTAGAATAAAAATTTTAACTGAAATGTATTGTTCTCATGAATACCTATCGATTGACCTAAAAAAAAAAAAGTTTGCCACGCCCACTTCATCGCCCACAAAACGCCCCCAAACTTCAAAAAATCGTAAATATGAACGTGGATATCTCGGAAACTATCAAAGATAGGGAATCGGGATTTCAGATTTAGATTTCGTAGCTTTGTACTCAGCGCAATTTTGTTACGCGAATATGCCACGCCCATTCTAACGCCCACAAACCGCCCAAGCCTGTGGCGCCCACAATTTTTATGCTAGATAGAAAATTTTAACTGAACTGTATTGGTCTCGTCAATACCTATCGATTGACACAAAAAAAAATTTTCCACGCCCACCCTAACGCCCATAACGCTTAAATCTGTCTACCGCCGGTAGGTGGCGCATTTCAGTCTTGCTTTGCTGCTTGCTAATCTCCATTTCCCTTTGATCCCTTTAGCTGAGTAACGGGTATCTGATAGTCGAGGCACTCGACTATAACGTTCTTCCTTGTTTTCTTTCTTAACTCGTAACTATTTTAATTTTGATCCAAATTTTGAGTTAAATAATCAAATTTTAAACTTTAATCACAGTTAAAATACTATTTTACCAATGTTAAATATATGTTGTTATATTAGTATTAATATTATTCAATAAATATTAACAAATAAGAAATAATGGACAAATATGGGATATAACTAGAAAAGAGCCAGGTTATTAAAAAAAACACATTTAAACCTAGAACGTAAGAGAACAAAATTTGAATAGACTTTGTACGAGGCCTTACGGGATTCTTCCGTGGCGCAGCTAGTAGAGTGGTTAAATACAAACCTTGGGGCGAGGGGTTCGACCCCGGGCGCGACCAAGATGCTCTTCTCAAAATAGTAAGGTATTTCATTTATATATTTAGAAGTTATAAGTTATAACTTGCAATTTGTAGATTAACTTAGGTTTGTATTTTCATTCTATTATTCATTTTTTAGATAATATTTTGGACATGTATTTTTTTTAATTCAAGGCTAGCTGCCTATGGCACCAAAAAAACGTCAATTTCAATTCAGTGAATTTATTTCCTTAGTGTTGAAAAATAGTCCTACATTGCAAAAGTTTTTTTTTTCGATAGAAAACAGCGCTATTGATTTTAAAAATAAAATTTTTTCTAGTATAGGGAAAATCGCCATTGAAGCAAAATGATGACAATTCGAAATTCGATCTTGTGGGACAACGCATACATATCCTGCAATACCATTGAGCGTTTTTTAAGCACTGAAACATTGAAAACAGGTCATCACAGAGCGCTCAAAGAGCGAAAAATGTATTTATTTATTTGATAGCCCAGAGCTACAAGTGGAGACTTATAATTATTGCGCTAGTCGCATTGCGTTAAAATAAAAGTTATGAACAATGTTTCTCAGTTTCTTAATTAATTATTAATATCTAACATCAGAATTTCGTAGTTACATTACATTTTTATTATATTATTTGTATTATTATAATATTATTATATTACATTATAATTGTGATTTTTATTTTTGTTTTGTTTTTATTATGTTTTTAAAAGTAATTAAATTTTAAAATTTTTGCGCTCCTACTTGTTTTGTATTGATGCGGAAGATTGTTCCATAACCTAACACCATTAATAAAAAATTGCCTTTTCGAGCAAAGCGTTTGTATTCTAGGGCATATATAATTTTTGGTTCTTTGTGATGTAGCTGGAGTAAGTTTATTGGAAAGATAAGTTGGTTCTCTAGTGTCATGTTAATGTTTAGAAACATGCATTTGAGTCATATTTTTCTTTTTTTCATACAAACTTTTTCCGAAATTGTCACATTCAAGAAATCATAAAAAATTTAAGCAAACTGATTTTTGAAAAATTCTTTTTGTAGTTACTATTATTATTGTTTCATCAAAAAATTTAAGTTTTCAAGACAAGGAAAAAAGTTTTGAAAGGAGATTTCACACAAATTCGTCCTTTTCAATAAGTACTAAATGGGTTAAGAAAAGTATTGTATCATTCAAACGGCATTTAAATTACCTTTCCATTGATGCCAAGCTTTACAAGAAGTAAGTTCAAATTATAAAATTTATCTATTGTTTTGTCAAAATACTTATGCCGACCAGTGTACATATGTATATGTCAGTTTTGATACATGGTCAAAACGTCTTAAGTTAAACACATAAGGGCCAATTGAATTAAAAGCTTAAGCTAATGTGCGCAACTCACGCGCATCAAAGTGTCCAAAAATTTATTTGAGAGGAAAGCTAAAATTGAAATAGGGCTATATTCTTTATTCGGTTTAGGGATTGTACGAATTTTAGCGTTTTTTCATTTTCATAAAAATATGAGTAATATAGGGCATCAAAAAAGGGATCAAAAGTTTATCGAATTTTTGACTTATATTATCAACAGCATGCAGAATACCAGCTGGGACATCACTTTGGTTTATACACATAATATACATACACACACATCACAGAGGGGTTGAGTATTCAGGTAAGTATTAAATGTTGCATCAGGTACATCTATTTCAAAAAAAAATGTGGCTTAGTGTTTCAACGTCCACCTCAGACCTTCTCTGCTGATAACATTTTCTAATGCCTAACCATATTAGCTTATTTCAGCGGTTTTTTGAGAAAACACAGTTACTAAATTGTATATTGTAATGTTCTCTCTTTGCTGATTTTATCTTTATATTGAATACGAAATTCTTGCATTTTGTGTCGCTTTCAATGGAGGTAATCAACATCTCGCTGACGGGTTTGATATTGTTATAGTACAGAGCCACGGATTTTGCGATGGCTGAATAACTTTGGTTCTTAAGGGCACAAACTTTTTAAACTAATACTGGACATTGTTGCTCAAAACATCTAACTGGCAATCTACATGACGAAAACGATAAATACATGGCCAGACACAACAAAAAATTCCATCTTTAGTTTATTATAATATATATTTTTCAAATCTCTATACGTAAAATAATTGGTTTTGTAATCTAAGTCCAAGTCGCATGTTAAAAACATTAAGTCATGTATAGAGAAAGCTGGTACAGAAACCTGGTCATAATGTATAATTTTTCTAGGATCATTATTAATAAAAAATAAGTCGTTGTGTATAATAGTTGATACTATAGTGCGTGGGGATCGTTTCGTTAACGGAATATCCACGAGATGGCTTTCTGACAATAAGTTGATATTGATTTAATGTACTCCATTGAAATGTCTGTAACAGCATTAATTATGACTCGTAGTCAATTGAACGATTTGTGTGTATATACAACCCAACAGGGTTCTTTCATGGGATACATTGGCAATTTCTAGGAGAATATATTCAATAGTACTTTAACTTGTTTGTTTAAGTACCACTTTACATTTAATCTTCGTATTCACATATACAGGGGTGGTCAAAAGTATTTTCACAAAACAAAAGTTAAATAAACTCATAATTTGAACATACTTCTTGTTAACTTTGGCATCAATGGAAAGGTAATTTAAATGCCGTTTGAATGATACAATACATTTCTTAACCTATTCAGTACTTATTGAAAAGGACGAATTTGTGTGAAAATCTACTTTTTGAACTTTCTTCCTCGACTTGAAAACTTAAATTTGTTGATGCCAACAAAAACAATAGTAACTGCAAAAAGAATTTTTCAAAAATCATTTGGCTTATATTTTTTATGATTTTTTGAAAATGCTTAGAAACATGCATTTGAGCCATATTTTTCTCTGTTTCATACAAATTTTTTCCGACATTGTCACCTTCAAAAAATCATAAAAATATAAGCAAAATGATTTTTGAAAAATTCTTTTTGCAGTTACTATTTTTGTTTGAAGAAACTTTTTGCATCCAAAAATTTAAGTTTTCAAGTCGAGGAAAAAAGTTCAAAAAGGAGATTTTCACACAAATTCGTCCATTTCAAAAAGTACTGAATGGGTTAAGAAATGTATTGTATCATTCAAATGGCATTTAAATTACCTTTCCGTTGATGCCAAAGTTCGCATGATGTAAGTTTAAATTATGAGTATATTTAACTTTTGTCTTGTGAAAATACTTTTGACCACCCTTGTATATCAACACCTCGGGCATGACCATTACGATCGGAACGAAACACATTAAAGCCATCACAGGCAATAGACAAATAACATAAATCATGTACAAACCACGTCTCGAACACACAGATCACATCAATATTAGATTGAGTAAAAATAAATGTAATCTCATCAATGTTCTTTAACAGACTTTGTGCATTTATATGAACGATTTTAAGACCATTTTTATATCTACTTATTGTTTTTAACATTGCACTAGCTATGGAACAAACATCCTCTTTCTGCATTGTTGTTATCATTGATTATTAGGGGCGCAATCTCAATATTCAAAAAGTTAGTAACAAGTTTCACATAGACAAGGCACCGTCGAGTAAAGACTGCCGAGAGAACTTTATGCTTTTTCATACTCATGGATTCTTTGAAGATAAGATAATGCTCTTTTAACAGATGCTGATTACCATAAGTGACCGCTTCTGAATCAAAACCCAAAAACTGCAAGCTTAGTTGTTTTTTGTGCTCGCTCCGGTACAGTCCAATTTGACTAAGCAGCTTGATCTTTTCGCGTGCGATGTGATTTGTTTGCTCGGAAGATATCAGAAACTCTTGGTGGTGAAGTCAGCTGAAGATTAAAGAACAGATTATGGTAAAGAGCTCTCAGATCTTAACCTTCGACAATGGATCACACGAACTAGTCTCCCTGCATTGCGCTGCCAGCCTGGCCTCCAGTTCACCCAACCTCTCACCCGTTGTTTGTAGGTTCGACCCCCCCTGTCCAACGTCTCTAACAATTTAACCAGATGGTCCCTCATGGAGCGACGATCGGAAACCTCGCGCTCCAGTGTTAGGATACGAGCTTCAATCGGCTTCACTTCCCCGGAAACTACACTGGTCGGCATATGTATTTTGACAAAATAAAAGTTAAGTATACTCATAACTTGAATTTACTTCTTGTAAACTATAGGCATCAATGGAAAGGTAATTTCAATGCCGTTTGAATGATACAATACATTTCTTTACCCATTCAGTACTTATTGAAAAGGACAAATTTGTGTAAATCAACTTTTAAATTTTTTTTTCAAACTTTTTTCCTCGACTTGAAAACTTAAACTTTTTGATGCAAAAAGTTTCTTCAAACAAAAATAATAGTAACTGCAAAAAGAATTTTTCAAAAATCATTTTCCTTATATTTTTTATGATTTTTTGAAGGTGACAATGTCGGAAAAAATTTGTATGAAAAAGAGAAAAATATGGCTCAAATGCCTGTTTTTAAGCATTTTCAAAAATTCATAAAAAATATAAGAAAAATGATTTTTGAAAAATTCTTTTTGCAGTTACTATTGTTTTTGTTTGAAGAAACTTTTTGCATCAAAAAATTTAAGTTTTCAAGACGAAGAAAAAAGTTTGAAAAAAAAATTTAAAAGTTGATTTACACAAATTTGTCCTTTTCAATAAGTACTGAATGGGTAAAGAAATGTATTGTATCATTCAAACGGCATTGAAATTACCTTTCCATTGATGCCTATAGTTTACAAGAAGTAAATTCAAGTTATGAGTATACTTAACTTGTATTTTGTCAAAATACATATGCCGACCACTGTATATCCAAGCGGTCCATAAGACTGCTGAGCACGCGTTGTTCCACAGCTCCAGAAGCTGTGGCGAATTTACATTCGAGAATCACTCGCTGGCAGTTCCAGTATGTGGCGAAAGAATGTTTGATATAAAGTGAGGTGAACTTGTCGGCTATATGCACTTGTGTTAGCAACCGTTTATATGTATGTGATGGTAAAGTTCAATGATCTGTGAAGTTGCAATAACCAACAAACTTAGCGGTTTATATAGGCAAAATAAATTAAATGCCGTTTTGTGTTTTTAAATTAAATGAAATTGGCTCTGTGGCGTCGCAGTTGACTGCGTGATGATTGTGTGTCAGTGCTGAATGCTGGAAACGCAGGGTTCATGCTGATTTGCCGATATGTTTGTGTGTTGTTGCGTTTTTTTCATATAAATGTGACGACTGAAAGATTAGCCCTGCTAATTAACACAAAATTATTTAAAACTAAAACTTAAATTGATTATGGATTTTACGGGCTAGCTACACATTTCGACTTGGTATTTCATCCATTAGAAAATCAGGTAAGGTGTTTCTACAGCAGACAAAAGACCTTGGACGCCTTTTTTTTTTGTTCGCACAACTCTCCCTGCTCTATTCTATCTCAGTCTGCTTCTTCTGACGTTGCTTTTGCGAGAGCTAGGTTCGGAAATCGTTCGTGAGTCTTCAGAACTGCCAACACAAACATAAAAACAAAACCAACGTGCTGCCAAATAGGGGCTCGCAAGTCTTAAAGACTTTTATAAAATCAACCGTCGGTCCAAGGCAAAAAAAAATACCATAGGGACTGTACTGCATAGTACAGCCAAAAGCGGCGGGTAAAAAAATAAGGTTCCCCAACGCTATGTCGGTTGGGGTGTAGTGAATGTAGTGTAGCTTAATCCAATGACCACTGTACCTAAGTACAGCTATGAATAATATCAACTAAAGCACTGTGACACTTTGTTACAATGTGTACATAAACTCTTGACTTTAGTTCAAGTGTTATATGATCCTACATTATGGCGCATAAGGCATAAATGCATGGTCAGCATTTTTATGCTGCCCGGCTACAGTCACATATATGAATATATGAATAACATATGCATACATAACATCCTCCTCTTATATAATCATAAACATATATAAATAATATATGTATAATGCAGCCGCTCCGCTGCTTTCCTCAGCAGCAGCGCTGCCCCTCGATTTAATGCTTCATTTAAGATAAAATTGTCAATCATTCGATCAAGATCCAGAGAAGCGACCAAAGATCCTGGAAGTATCTAGCCAGGATCTACCACCTACACTGCAATATCAAATGCCAATAATAATATTAAAATCCAACCTCCTCACAAAAAGGAAATTCCGGCACTAAAATAGGAGTGTCCAAGGGATTGCAAAGGCCCACTACTACTCGCCACACTGCGAGCAAACAACTTCCGCCCGTGGAGGAAATCACCAACAGCAACAGCAGTAAAACCAAGAAAGGAAGTTAGCTTCGGCAAGCCGTAGCTTATATACCCTTGCAGCTATGATTATTAAATTTGAAAACATAAAAAATGATATTCCCCATAGTATAAGATAATATGTTAAAAAACACCGAAGCTATAATTTGTTTCATATTATTTTCCTACCAATTTTCCGATCGTTCCTATGGCAGCTATATGATATAGTCGTCCGATTTTGATAAAATTAAATTCGAAATTCAGAACTAAATTAAAAATGTTATTTCCAAGCGTTGGAGGCTATATTTAAAAAAACACCGAAGCTATAATTTGTTTCATATTATTTTTTACCCATTTTCCAATCGTTCCTATGGCAGCTATATGATATAGTCGTCCGATTTCGATAAAATTTAATTTAAAATTCAAAACTAATAAAAAAATGTTATTTCCAAGCTTAGGAGGTTATATGCTAAAAAACACCAAAGATATAATTTAAAAAAATTTTTTTTCCGATTATTCCTATGGGAGCTGTAAGATATAGTTCCGACTTATATACTACCTGCAAAAGATATAAGGCTTTTGGGAAAGTTTCAGCCCGATAGCTTTAAAACTGAGAGACTAGTTTGCGTAGAAACGGACGGACAGACGGAAATGGCTAGATCGACTCGTCTAGTGACTGAAATCAATGTACCCTCTGCAAGGGTATAACAAGAAAGAACGCTATAGTCGAGTACCCCGACTATCAGATACCCGTTACTCAACTAAAGGGCCCAAAGGGAAATGGAGATATGCAAGCAGCAAAGCGTGATTGAAATGCGCCACCTACCGGCGGTAGACAGATTTAAGCGTTGTGGGCGTTAGAGTGAGCGTGGCAAAGTTTTTTTTGGATCTATCGATAGGTATTGACGAGACCAATACAATTCAGTTAAAGTTTTTTATCTAGCATTTGTGGGCGCCACAGGCTTTGGCGCCTTGTGGGCGTTAGAGTGGGCGGGGCAAGTTCGCGTAACAAACTTGCGCTGCGCTCGAGGCTACGGAATCTAATTCTGAAATTCCATTTCTCTATCTTTGATGTTTTCCGAGATATCCGCGTTCATATTTACGATTTTTTGAAGTTTGTGGGCGGTTTGTGGGCGTTAAATTGGGCGTGGCAAACTTTTTTTTTGTTTATCGATAGGTATTGATGAGAACAATACATTTTAGTTTAAATTTGTATTCTAGCATCAAAACTGTAGGAGCCACAGTTTTGGGAGACTTGTTGGCGTTAGAGTGGGAGTGGCACTCTGCTGAAAAAAACTTGCGCTGCGTAAGAAGCTCAGGAATCTGCACGCAAAATCTCAATAGCCTAGCTCTTATAGTTTCCGAGATCTTCAGACAGACAGAAGGACAGACGGACATGGCTAGATCGACTCGGCTAGTGATCCTGATAAAGAATATATATACTTTTTGGGGTCGGAAACGCTTCCTTCTGCCTGTTACATACTTTCCGACGAATCTAGTATACCCTTTTACTCTACGAGTAACGGGTATAACAACCAGCACCGTCACTTCCACAGTCAATAAGCCAGCCTAAGGAACCGAAAGCACCACCAAGGGCGCAGAAGCTGGCAGCACTACAAAGAGTGCTTACAAATATATGCACTGCGATGCATACAAAATTATTACAAAACAAGAAAGAACGCTATAGTCGAGTGCCTCAACTATCAGATACCCGTTACTCAGCTAAAGGGACCAAAGGGAAATGGAGATATGCAAGCAGCAAAGCGTGATTGAAATGCGCCACCTACCGGCGGTAGACAGATTTAAGCGTTGTGGGCGTTAGAGTGAGCGTGGCAAAGTTTTTTTTGGGTCAATCGATAGGTATTGACGAGACCGATACAGTTCAGTTAAAATTTTGTATCTAGCATGAAAATTGTGGGCGCCACAGGCTTGGGCGGTTTGTGGGCGTTAGAGTGGGCGTGGCATATTCGCGTTACAAAATTGCGCTGCGTACAAAGCTACGGAATCTAAATCTGAAATCCCGATTCCCTATCTATGATAGTTTCCGAGATATCCACGTTCATATTTACGATTTTTTGAAGTTTGTGGGCGGTTTGTGGGCGATAAAGTGGGCGTGGCAAACTTTTTTTTTTTATCAATCGATAGGTATTGATGAGGACAATACATTTCTGTTAAAATTTTTATTCTAGCATCAAAACTGTAGGGGCCACAGCTTTGGGCGGTTTGTGGGCGTAAAAGTGGGCGTGGCACTCTACTGAAACAAACTTGCACTGCGTAAGAAGCTCAGGAATCTGCACGCCAAATCTCAGTAGCCTAGCTCTCATAGTTTCCAAGATCTCAGCGTTCATCCAGACAGACGGACAGACGGATAGACGGACAGACGGACATGGCTAGATCGACTCGGCTAGTGATCCTGATCAAGAATATACATACTTTATGGGGCTTCCTTCTGCCTGTTACATACTTTCCGACGAATCTAGTATACCCTTTTACTCTACGAGTAACGGGTATAAAAATAACTGTGAACAATGTAGAATTGAGCGACATTAAAGTTTCCCGATTAGAGTGTAGCCTGTATAGTTAGCTAGAAACAAGATAGTAAGTTAACTTCGGCAAGCCGAAGTTTGTATACTCTTGCAATTATAATTATTAAATTTAAAAATACAAAAAATGATATTCCAAATAGTATAAGATAATATGTTAAAAAACACCGAAGCTATAATTTGTTTCATATTATTTTTCCACCAATTTTCCGATCGTTCCTATGGCAGCTATATGATATAGTCGTCTGATTTTGATAAAATTTATTTTGAAACTCAAAAGTAATTAAAAAACGTTATTTCCAAGCTTAGGAGGTTATATGTTAAAAAAAACCAAAGATATAATTTTTTAAATATGCAACAGTAATAAACTTTAATTAGCGGAAATTCCATTAAAGTATGGAATGGATAGAGTTAGCTAAAGAAATTAATAATTAATTTATAAGGTTAAGGATCAATTTGACAAGGCATACAAATGCGTAAGTAAAGACACGGTACTAAAAACAGAATTGTTAATATTTCACATAAAGACGGTAATATCACAATATAATAAAATAGTAGAAATCGAACACAAAAAACAGAGTCAAAAATTATTACTAGCTCTAAATAATAGAGTGAGAAACATTGGCGTTAGAAGAAATATTGATATTAACCATTCAAACGATTTACAACATCAAGCTGAGCTTATAGAAAGTCAGCTTGCAGAATCTGATGAGTCAAAACCCATAATTGACACAGCATCTGACAGTGACAGTGAATAAGAGTCTTTATACGAACAAGAATAAGTGGCTATCACACCAACCGAATTCTTAAAACTAGCCTCATTACTCATTTCAGAGTTTGATGGTAAGGCCGAAAATTTAAAAACTTTTTTAGATTCGTTAAATTTGGAAAACTCCCTGAAGGAATCTCATGAAGCTAAAGCAATTAGCCTGATCAAGACTAATCTAAAGGGCCATGCAAGAAACCTAATAGATAACGAGAATTTAATTTCCGAAATAATATACAAGCTAAAAAATAAAGTCAAAGGAGAGTCTCCCACAGAGACTGAAAACAGCCAATCAATACGTTTAGAAAGTAGAGAAATTGTCCACAGATTTGGCCACCCAATACAGCAAAACACTTGCTGTCAAGGCAATGACTTACAACTGTACAATTGATAAGATTAAACCTATCACATTCAGAGTTGGTCAAAGTAACTCGGGAAACTCCCAAGACCCTTTGGAAACTCAGAACTAGAATGTAAAGTACACACAAATAATCCCAACCTTAATATGGATGTAAAATTTAAAAATGCATGTAGTAGCACAAATCTTACATTTTTATCGACACAGGAGCAGACGTTTCCCTAATTAAAGAAAATTCTGATGTATTTAAAGAAATAAAAAAGAAACAATAGTGAACATAAAAGGCATTAGACATGGTACAATCCGGTTCAATGGTTTGGCTAGAATTGAGCCACCTAGTAACATCAAATTTTGCAATACGCTGCAATGGAAGAATAGGTCTCTGCTTCATAAAAAAATTTTAATAGTAAACTAGATTGTGAGCCACGGGGTGTGTTCGTACCCAAGGGTGTTCAAAATGACCAGCACCCAACAAATCAAGCAGTAGCCAAGTTGGGAATAGTACCAGGCGCTCAGTAGCACCCACTGCAGATGAGAATTGCTGATCAGCATATTATATGTCTCACTAACTCAACGTCTCACCGACTCAACGGCACACTGACCCGCCAATGCAGTCAGCATATTTTGCAGTGTCAGCCAAGCCATCTTCGTAAACTGCTACCATAATCATAATTCCCTGACCTACTTTAGAATATAGCTTATTTCACTAATCATTACACTAAACTTCCATGTTCCAAGTCGTATATAAGCATGTATCAAATGAAGAATAAATCAGTTATCAACACAACTCATAACTCCGCGGTTCTACTTTCCACTTCCGGGAATAGGGCTCGTAATACACTATTTCAACTGGCAGCTAACCTCGTTAGCTCATCCTCAGCGCAGTTCCGCATCGCCTGTGGTCCGGCATCGCGGTAACCATCGTCACCATTGCCGCAACGCGATCGTCCTGTCTACTTCGGTTAGGCACAAACATCGGTGACCCCGACATGATCCATTACCAACAAAGGATCACACTCCAGAAGCCCCCTTCCCACCAAAGCCTGAACCTCTGACTGGTGAGAAGACCCGTTAAGTTCACTACATCCACCCGCTCTGGAAACCATAGCTTATCCAGCTTCACAGGTTACTCATCTTAATCCAGCTTCACAGAATTCACAGCTTCATCCAGCTTCACAGGATACTCAGCTTCATCCAGCTTCACAGGGTTCTCAGCTTCATCCAGCTTCACAGAATACGCTTCTTCATCCAGCGTCACAGGATCGTCAGCTTAGTCCAGCTTCACAGGTCTCACAGTTTCATCCAGCTTCACAGGATCGGCAGCTTAATCCAGCTTCATAGGATTCACAGCTTCATCCAGCTTTAGAGGATACTCAGCTTCATCCAGCTTCACAGAATACGCTTCTTCATCCAGCGTCACAAGATCGTCAGCTTAATCCAGCTTCACAGGATTCACAGCTTCATCCAGCTTCACAGGACACACAGCTTTATTCTGCTTCACAGGATTCTTTGCTTTCAAGACACACTATGTCTACTTCATTCGTAGAGGAAACAAGTCACACAAGAATCGATTTATACAACCGATTACTAGACAACCAAAATGAGCTACAAGTACAGCATATTATATGTCTCACTAACTCACTGTCTCACCGATTCAGAGGCACACTGACCCGCCAGTCAGCACATTTTGCAGTGTCAGCCGAGCCAACTACGCAAACGGCTACCATAATCATAATTCCCTGACCTACTTTAAAATATAGCTTATTTCACTTATCATTACACTAAGCTTCCGTGTTCCAAGTAGTATATAAGCATGTATCAAATGAAGAATAAATCAGTTATCAACACAACTCATAACTCCGCGGTTCTACTTTCCACCTCCGGGAATAGGGCTCGTAATACACTATTTCAACTGGCAGCTAACCACGTTAGCTCAACCTCAGCGGAGTTCCACATCGCCTGTGGTCCGGCATCGCCATGGTTACCATTGTCGCGACGCGATCGTCCTGCAAGTGTCTACTTCGGTTAGGCACAAACTGGGTAATTGGTTATTAATTCGACCAAGCAATTTAAAATACCTAATTCATACTCCGATAACATTCAGTTCTGGTAATAAATCAATACTGTTACCAGCAAGATCCGAAGTTGTCCGAAAACTAGGATTAAACTCTACGGAAGATAGTGTTTTAATTCCGAACCAGGAAATTACAGCTGGTATATACGTTGCAAACACAGTAGCAACATCCAAAAATACGTTTGTCCGTTTACTGTATACAACCCGTACTGACCAATTAATTAACGTAATTAACTTAAGATACGAACCACTTTTAAATATCGATGTAATTCAAACTAATAACAATTTAAGAAAAGAAGAAATCATGGCTCAACTTAAAAAGAATTTCCCCTCATTATTTAAAGCCCAATTAACTGATTTTTGTTCAAAATAAAGCGATGTATTCGGACTTGAAACCGAATCAATACCGATAAATAATTTTTACAAACAAAAATTAAGACTTAAGGACAAAGAACCAGTGTATATTTAAAACAAGGAAGAACGCTATAGTCGAGTACCTCGACTATCAGATACCCGTTACTCAGCTAAAGGGACCAAAAGGAAATGGAGATATGAAAGCAGCAAAGCGAGATTGAAATGCGCCACCTACCCGTGATATCAATATGTGGATATGTGGACGATAGACAGATTTAAGCGTTATGGGCGTTAGAGTGGGTGTGGAAAACTTTTTTTGGATCAATCGATAGGTATTAACGAGAATAATACATTTCCGTTAAAATTGTTTATCTAGCATGAAAATTGTGGGCGCCACAGTTTTGGGCGGCTTGTGGGCGTTAGAGTGGGCGTGGAAAATTCGCGTAACAAACTTGCGCTGCGTACAAGGCTACGGAATCTAAATGTGAGATCCCAATTCTCTGTCTTTGATAGTTTCCGAGATCTCAGCGTTCATACGGACAGACGGACATGGCTAGATCGACTCGGCTAGTGATCCTGATCAAGAATATATATACTTTATGGGGTCGGAAACGCTTCCTTCTGCCTGTTACAGGGTGCCACTTAATGATACAGCAGACGATTTATACTTTAGTTAACAATAACTCCTTAATTTAAATATAAACAAAAAAAGTAAGGATGCCATGTTGTTTATTTCAGATATCTTAACAATATTACAAATTAATTTAACAACTTTTTCCCCAGGTTTATTTAGAAATTAGAAAAAACTTAATACATTTTGTTCCACAAAAGTGATGATTTAAGGATAATCGCGCTCGAATCTGTTATGTTTTGAAAATTGTATCGGCGCGTTTTTCCTATGTTTTTGTATGCCTTCCTTTACATTGGTGCAATTCTTGGAATATCAAACTTGAGTAGTCACAAAAATGTCGCGTAAAAAGCTTACGGTTGAGGAAAGAAATAATAATAATAATTTTAAATTTACACGTCAAAGAAAGAAAATCCCATGCAGAAATAGCCAAAATTATGTCTAGAGGCCGGTCCACAATCCAACATGTTATAGGGCGTTTTAAAAACGAGGGTCGGATTGGAAATACTCGAAGAAGTGGCCGTCCACCAAAATTGAATTATAGAGACAAACGCACCATAAAACTCATTGTGGACAAGGAACCTTTGAAAAGTGCCGTAAAAATCAGTGAAGTTGTAAAGACTTCTCTAGATAAGGATGTCCACCCAGAAACGATCCGTAGGACAATAAGAGAATTCGGCTTGTGCTCATATACACCACGCAAGAAGCCGCACGTGACAAAAAAAATCGCCTTCAGAGACTTGAGTTCGCTAAATCCTTTAAAAATCATCCCGTTGAGAAATCTGGAGAAATGTTATTTTCACTGACGAGTCTAAGTATAATATATTTGGATCAGATGGCCGTTTTAAGGTTTGGCGGCGACCTAGAGATGCCTATAAACCAAAATATACGATTAAAACCGTAAAGCACGGTTCAGGAGGAGTAATGGTTTGGGATTGTATGGGCTCTGCAGGCGTCGGGAACATGGAATTCATTTACGGAATTATGAATCACAAAATGTATATCGAGATCCTTAAAAGGAACTTAAAGCAAAGCGCAGATAAGCTTGGAATTGTATCATCTTTTTACTTTTACCAAGATAATGATCCAAAACACACGGCCTTAAATACTCGCGTCTGGCTGCTGTATAATGTTCCCCACCTGCTTAAACCACCTCCGCAGAGTCCTGACCTAAACCCCATAGAGCACGTATGGAATCAACTTGAAAAAAACATAAGGGGTCGCGAGATTCGCAATAAAACGGATCTAAAGCAGTGGTCGGCACACACATACCATCACTAGTTTGCCTTCCATTAGTGTGAGAGTAAAAACACGAAGTTGGCGCGCAGCGCGCTGAGGCCTGACGTTTCTCTGTTTTGCACTAAAATTCTCTGCCGCAGCAGCAAACAAGCCCGCCGAAGCTGAGAAAAAAAAGACCCGAAGACCCATGCCGAAGTCATACGAACATCTACGTTATACGTGAGCGAGCAGAGGATGGGCAGAACACTTCCCTATGCTCACTAGATAGGCCGCTGCCGACCCCTGATCTAAAGGCAGCGCTACAGGAGGAGTGGAACAAAATGGACCCATCTTATCTGGAAGCATTAGTTTCATCCATGCCAAGACGACTTAATGAAGTCATTAAAATAAAGGAATACCGCACGAAATATTAAATTTAATTAAAAACGGTTAAGTTCACTTTTTAGTTAACTTTATAGAAGGCGTATCATCACTTTTGTGGAACAAAATGTATTAAGTTTTTAAGTTTTTCCTAATTTTGAAGTAAACTATGGGAAAAAGTTGTTATATCAATTTTTAATACTATTAATATTGTTGAAATAAACAACATTCCTTACTTGTTTTGTTTATATTTTAATAAAGGAGTTATCGTTAACTAAAGTATAAATCATCTGCTGTATCATGAATTAAGTGGCACACTGTATATACTTTCCGACGAATCTAGTATACCCTTTTACTCTACGAGTAACAGGTATAGTTACAGAATTCCGCATAGCCATCAAGAAGAAATAAAGAAACAAGTTGGAAAATTAATAGAAGACAATATCGTTGAACCATCTGTGTCTGAGTGTAATAGACCACTTTTGTTAGTACCTAAAAATCAGTTCCTCGTACTGAAGAGAAAAAATGAAGATTAGAAATATACTATCGCCAAATTAATAAAAAACTGCTGTGCGACAAATTTTCACTCCCTAGAATTGATAACATTTTGGATCAACTAGGAAGAGCAAAGTATTTTTCATGCCTTGACTTAATGTCAGGATTTCATCAAATTGAACTCGAAAAAAGTTCAAGGGATATAACGTCATTTTCAACGAGCAATGGCTCGTATCGCTTCACGCGATTACCTTTCGGATTAAAAATAGCGCCTAATTCATTTCAAAGAATGATGACTATTGCATTCTCTGGATTAGAACCTTCACAAGCATTCCTTTATATGGATGACTTAATAGTGTAACGAACTGATTTTGTATGTCTGCTCGCTACGAGATTCGTGCGGCTAGCTCAGAAGATTATGTGTTCGTCCCAAATGGCAACAGTGGGATTTATTCTCGTGGTATTGGTACAGCGGGTGTGTGGCTATGCTGGCTCCTGTATCTCCTTGCTCTGGCTCCGCCGGCTGCTGGTGCTCCTCCTTCTGGCTTGTCGACGCGTTGACTCGGCTTCCGCTTGGCTCCTGGGTCTCGGGACGCTCGTAGTGGCCGCCTCTGCTCACTCGCCGACGCGCTGCCTCGGGGTCGCTTGTTGCGCCTTAGACTCGCAGAGAGTTCGGCCTTGTGGGCTTAGGGAAGCGTCACCGTTCTCAGACTAGGGTGAACAAGCCTTGCTCTCCAGGCCGACGCCTTTCGAGGCAATACCTGTCCCTTGCTCTGTCCCGGACGGTCCCGCTAGGTTCTTGCTCAGATCGCGCTGACAGTCCAGGCTGTCGCCAGGAGGCTGCCTAGCAGTTCACTTCGCTTTACGCCTAGCGCAGACGAACGTTCCACCCGGCTTCACCCTAATGCTTATCGTCCGTGACGCGCCTGCGCTCCCCAATGAGCTCCGCGCGGCGATGGTAACGTGGCTGCCGGAGATGTCTGCTAGCGTCGCTGCCGATGTCTTCTGCGTTGTCTCCTGACCAGTAGCTTGTCGTTCTGGCACTCGGGGAGTTGGGTGGTTGCTGTTCGGGAACTTCGCCGGTAATCGCAGGGCTCTCCAGGCGCTCGCCTCTTGAAACCGCAAATCGATCTACCGCTCGTCCGTCACGCCAGGTCCTGCTTGGTCGGGCAAGGTACGCTGGGTCTCAGACAACTTTCCTCCCCACACTGACGGTTCCTCGTCGTAGGACTCTTCCGCTTGTCTCTGACAGACCCGCCGGGCGACTCGCCAGGGTGTGGTCGTGACAAAGCTGGGAAACGAACGCCTTGACTTAGCCGTGTGATGCCTTCCGGAACTCAGCCACTTGTGTCTCAATTCGGAGATTCCTGATGTCCCAATCCCGAACGTCTCGACGTGGCGATCTTGCTCCTTGTGTGCTTCCCACGGCGCTGCTTCCGACGACTCGCTTGGTTGTAGCTCCCTTGTAGATTACTTGCTTGACTGGTTGTTCACTTGGTACTTTTGACTGATCTTGAAGGTTTGACTCCTCGTGATCGACTGATCCAGCTGCCAGCGCTCTGCGGCCTTATATAGGGCTTCCGGGAACCGTTATTCCCCTTTTGCGCACGGCACGCTGGATCTCTCCACTCCGGGTCCAAAGTCCGCGCCTCCTGGTTGACCCACTTGTCCTTCACGTACCGCTCCAATCGATGTTCCGCCCGCTGCTGCCGTCCCGCTGATTCCCATGATGTTTGTGGCACGCCTGTGTGCCACTCCACTGCCGAGATGTGGCACTTCTTCTCCCGGTCCAAAGTTCACGGGAGAGTCCAAAGTCCGGTGCAGTTCCGTTATCCGCTTTTGCACACGGCACTCTTGCTCTGCCCGCGAAGTCTCCATTCTCTCTCGATCTCCATCCTTGGTCTCCAATCTCTCTCGTTCTCCTCGTTGGTCTCCAAACTCTCTCGCTCTCCTTCGCTGGTCTCCAAACTCTCTCGCTCTCCTTCGCTGGTCTCCAAACTCTCTCGATCTCCACCCTTGGTCTCCAAACTCTCTCGTTCTCCTCGCCGCGCCGTTACTACGCGAATTCGCCGCGTATCTGGTAAGCGGCCGGCCATCTGCTGCTGCTTCTATTTGTGGGGAGTTATTCAACTCCTCACATTCCCCCCTTACTTCGGGAAACATTTAAGACTGGTTCCTACTCTCCGGCGTTTCCTTGCTTATCCTAGCCTTTGAGTCCTTGTGATTCCCGCGGCGCTCCCTCGTTGCTCCCTCGATGCTCCCTCGACGCTCTTAACTCCCTTGAGTTTCTACAGCGGGGTCATCCTCCTCGTAGCAACTTTAAATCTCCCGCGCCGATATTTCCTGTGTTCCCACTGGGACATCGATACTCCTGGGCTATCGATCCCCAGCTCGCTGCTCATTGCTGCGTTTCCTTCCTTTTATCGCTTCCTCCGCCTGGTCACACCATTCGTGCGTGATCGATGTTTATTCGTTTATCGATACCGACGGTGCGGCGTTGCCACCTGCTCGTTGCGATATTTCCACCTTGGGCCGATATTACCATTTGACGTGTACCCATCGATCGCACTTTAATGGCAATCGATCGCCTATCGAGGCGCCCCCTTCCCTGGCTCGTGGTGATTTTGCAACTTTTGATCTGCCCGCATAGCTTCTGGCTGATTCTGTCTTTTCCATTTGCTCTTCTCAGCTCCTTCCAGCCTTTGCCGTTCGTTGCCCTCAACCTCCAGTACAATGGCCCCAGCGGCCTTGAATAACGTTTGGGCTTCGTTTGCAGCAGAGCTTTTCTGCCCGTGGTGAGTTGCACATTTGGTTGAACCGGCATTTACTTTTCTTTCCTTTCAGGGTTTGTTCGTGTGTTTTTTTTTTGTTAACTGTTGGTGCGATGCGTGTTCCTATCTCTTGTGACCAACTGGATACGGTGTAGATCTGATTCTGCACCGTCCTCCCCCTTTCCTCGGGTAACAACTTGACGAGCTCGTCCGGTGCTCCGTATAGAATCTCCGGATGCTACGGTGTATGTCTGGACTGCTCGCCTTGTTTTGCTTGTCTCCCTCCGCGCATACTCTCTTCTACGTCGCGTAATCGGTTGACTCTGGCTCGCGCCCGACGCTTAAACCTGTTGCCTTGCGGGTGGATCCCTTATCGTCTTTGTGTCGTCCTCGTGAGTGTCCTTTCCGTCTGGCGTAATCTCGGATGACTCTGGCAACTGCCCGACGCTAAATCCTGTTGCCTTGCGGTCGGGATCACCATTCATCCTTATCCACGGTCTTGTGACCTTTCCTTGTAATTGTCCTTTCTGCGTGGCGTGTGGATGCCTCTCGCTTAGGCCTGACGCATAATCCTGTGGCCTCGCAGACTGGATCAATGTGAATTCCTTATCCATGTCCTTGTGACCTATCCTTATGGTTGATCTTTCTGCGTGGCTTGTGGATGACTCTCGCTTAGGCCTGACGCATAATCCTGTAGCCTCGCAGTCTGGATCAACGTGAAATCCTAATCCATGTCCTTGTGCTATGCTGATTGTCCTTTCCGTGTGGCGTATTGATGACTCTCGCTTCGCTGACGCCTAATCCTGTCGCCTAGTACCTGACGTTTCTGCTGTCTGCTCGTTTTGTTGTTGCTTGAGCTCGCCAACGTGAACTGTCCTTTCTTTCTTTGACTGTGTGTGGCGAATTTTACAGATCACTGGAGAGACGAAATCCACCACCTGGTAAGGGCCATCGTACCTCGGGGCTAGTTTTGCAGCGAATCCTTCAGCCGCTTTGGACAGGTGATGTTCCTTGGCCCACACTATGTCGCCCACCGCTGGTGACCATTGCCTTCTTCTCAGATTATAGTGTCTGGCTTGGTCCTGGGACGCCTTTTCCATATTTCGCCGCACGATCTCGAATACCTCTCTTAGTTTGTTGGCATTTTCCTCAGGGGTCTCCGTAGCTCGTCCAGTTCCTAGGCTTTCCTTATCGTATAGGCTGTTGGGTAGACGTGGTTCCCTTCCCTGGGTAAGAAACGCCGGTGTATGGCCGGTGGATTCCGATGTGCTCGTGTTCACTGCTACTCGTCCCAGTTTCTCTGGTCCTGCCCTGCGAACTGCGCAATCATGGTCTTGACCGTTCTGTTTGCTCGTTCGGTCGGATTCTCTTGTGGTGTGTATGGCGCGGTGAATTGTTGACTGATACCCATCTCAGCCAGGAAATTTTTAAATATGCGGCTTGCAAACTGTACTCCATTGTCCGTTATGACCACCTTCGGGACCCCGTACCTTGCGATTATGCGCTCCCTAAACGCCTTCTTGAGCGACTCTGCTGTCGCACTGCGTAGGGGCACCAGTTCCGTCCATTTCGAAAACCTGTCAACCATGACCAGCAGCATTTGGTTCCCGTGCTTAGATCTTGGTAGGGGTCCCACGAAGTCTGCACATACCGTGGCCCATGGTTCCTCCGGCACTTGGGTCAACATCTTCCCGGCCGCCTGCATCTGATTGGGCTTAAACCGCATGCAAATCTCGCATTTTCGTACGTGGGCTCAGGCGTCTCTATGCATGCCTGGCCAGTAGTATCGGGCTGCCAATCGTGCAATTGTCCTTCGGCTTCCTACGTGTCCCGCGGACGGTGCGTCGTGGTTTTCCCTTAACACTGTTTCTCGTAGCGACTTCGGGACGCACATCTTCCATGACGCGACGTCTTCACTGCCTGCTCGGTGTGGTATGTTTCTGTACAGTGTCTCACCATCCATAACATAGTCCGGGTACTTCTGCGGTTGGGTCCTTATCTTTTCGCCCATGTCCTTGATCCAGCTGCACTCTCCTGAGGTTATTGTTGCCGATGCCTCTTTTACTCCTCGTAGCGTCTCTGGTAGTGGTTGTCTTGATAATGCGTCGGCCACCACGTTTAGCTGGCCCTTTCTGTACGCTATCTCAAAGTCGTACTGTTGTAGCTCCAGGGCCCATCTGGCGATCCTTCCTGAAGGGCTTTCGATGCTGTTGAGCCACTTCAGGGCCATGTGGTCGGTTACTACCTTAAAGTGGTAACCTTCCAGATATGGCCTGAGCTTCCGGATCGCCCAGACGATCGCCAAGCACTCCTTCTCCGTTGTCGAGTAGTTCTTTTCCGCGCCGTTCAGTGTTCGGCTCGAGTAGGAGATTACTCTTTCGCCCTTTTCGGTGTCCTGGGTCAGTATCGCTCCGATGCCGTAGTCGCTGGCGTCTGTTTGCAGGATGAAAGTTCTACTGAAGTCCGGGCATGCTAGCACTGGATCTGCCACGAGTCTTGCCTTAACCTCCTCAAACGCCATCTGGTGCTCTGGTGTCCACTCCCACTTACTGCCTTTGCGCAGCAGGTCGTTCAGGGGTTTGACGATTCTGGAAAAATCTGGTACAAACCGGCGGTACCACGACGCTACTCCTAGGTATTGCCGGAGCTCTTTGACAGTCGATGGCGGTTCTAGTTCGGCGATGGCGGCTACTTTTTCTGGATCTGTTCCTATTCCCTCGCTAGTCACTCGATGTCCCAGATACAGCAGCTCCTTTTTGAAGAATTGGCATTTTTCTGGATTTAGCCTCAGATTTGCCTCCTTTAGACGCCGGAACACTTCCCTCAGGTTTCTTTTGTGTTCTTCTAGCGTGCGACCGATCACTATTATGTCATCCTGGTACGCGAATGCGTGAGGTGACATCTCGGGGCCAATTACTTGGTCCAAGACTCGCTGAAACGTTGCCGACGCCGAGTGAAGTCCGAACGGCACTACCCTCCACTGAAACAGACCTTTGCCTGGTACCGTAAATGCTGTATGTTGCCTGCTACTTTCTTCGAGTGGGATCTGCCAGTATCCATCCTTCAGGTCCAAACTGCTGATGTACCGCGCTTCTCTTAGTTGATCTAGGATGTAGTTTATGCGGGGCATTGGGTAGGCATCCTTCACTGACTTCGCGTTGATCTGCCTGAAGTCGACACACAGTCTCCACTTGCCTGTCTTCTTTTTCACCATCACGATGGGGGAGCTCTATGGGCTCTTTGAATGCTCTATGAACCCCATTTGGAGAAGCTCGTCCACCTTTGCGTTGATTTCCCCTTGAATTTTTGGGTTCTTTGGGTAGTATCTCTGCTTGATTGGCTTGTCGTCCTTCATTTTGATCTGGTGTTCTGCCATATTCGATGTTCCCGACATTGTGCTGAAGTCTGCCAGCTCTGTTTCAAGGAACGCTGTAGTATCGTCCAACTCGTTTACTTGTTGAACGACTGCTACTGATAGCTTCTCCTCGAGCCATCCATTGTGTCGGTTCCTGGCTGGTATTATTACTTCGTGTCCAGCACACCTTATCTCGGTTCCGACTTGTTTCAGGAAGTTCCATCCCAACACTAATGGATCCACTACCCCGGGTAAAATCAACAGGCTCATGGTCACTTGTTTGTTGCCGAATTTGACCTCCACCTCGAGCTGCGCATTAATTCCGCCGCACCTTCCATCTGCCAACCTAACTTGCCGTCTCGTCCTGGTAATCTTTCCTAGAGCAGCAATATTGTCCGCCAATTCTTCGCTAACGAAGCTTGCCGTTGCTCCGGTGTCGATTGTGGCTTTGTAGCTTTTCCCACCAATCATCACAGCTGCGGACAACTGCTGCTCCTCCTCGATTAGCTCGCCCGTTAGTTTGGAGAGGTGGCATTGTGCGATCCCCGCTCGCCTCTCTGCGGCTGAGATCGCTGGCCATTTCCCGATCGTTGGCAGCAATCAACGCTCCTAACACCCACCTTGCCGCATATCCAGCAAAACAGCAGCCGCTGGTTACGACATCCTCTAGCCCAGTGTCCGTTCCCACCGCATTTCCGACAGGCCTCCTGCGGGTCTGTGATATGGGTGGCATCTTGTGGCCTCTGTGTGTTGCTTGGCGGCCTCCACAAGGTGTTGTTTGGATGTCTCTGTTGCTGTGGGGGTGGTGTGCCATGACCTCCGCGTGGTGCGTCTGTTGCCTGCTGTCGTCTGGCTTGGTGTGGTGGTGACCATTGGTCGTTTCTTCGTATGTCCTGGTTATCTGTCTCCTCGCATCTTCTGCATGTCACCTGTGTTGGTGACGCCGACTTGGTCCTTGAGAACTTGTTCTCCTGTGCGAAAACTTCCCGTTCCTTTTCAAGTTCTTCGTACTCGTCTGCTAGTATCATCAGCGTGTCCAGGTCCGACACTTTGTATGCCCTTAGGAAGATCCTTAGACTAGGGGTGCAGTTTTCCTTGATGATCGTTAGGGTCTCTTTAGCGGAGTAATTAAGTGGCCTCACCATCGTCTGCATGTCAATCATGTAGTCCTTGAACGACTCGCTGAAGCCCTGCTTTCTTTGCCGGACCTGGTCCGCCAGCCTGGTGAAGAAATCTCTTGGCAGGAAATATGTGTGGAAACTTTCAATGAACTCTGCCTAAGTTCTCCACTGCTTATTGTTGGCGATGAACCATTTCAAAGCTCTTCCTTTTAGCAACTCTGGCATCGCTCGAGGGATCATATCGAGCTCCAAACCGTACGTGTTGGCGGACCATTCTACTTGCTCCAGGAACTCGAATGGTTTTTCCGCCCCGTCGAACCTGAACGACCATTCACGGACCTGTTTAGCGACCTTTGCATAGTCCGACTGGCTTGGTCTCGGGGTTAGCGCTGCTGCTTTCTTTTCTTGGCTTGATTCTCTCCTGTGGGCCTCTTTTTGCATGTTGTCAATGCTCAGGCTTGCCACCAAGTTGTCCCCTTCAGCGTTCGTTAGCGTGATGCTTGGGCCGGCTCTGTCGTAGTATGTTGCCTCCAGCTCGGCCCAGATGTCGACGAGTTGTGGATCATTCTCTGTTTCGGAGTAGTATTCCGATAGTGCCTTCCTCATGTCGTCTAGCCTGCCCTCCAGGGCGACATTGAGCCTCTGTGCGACATGGGCGAAGTCTTCCTTCTTGAGGCGGTAAATCCACTTCTTTCCCATTTTTACTGTGCTGTTCTCACTGTTGGGACAATCACGTTGGGCGCCAGATGTAACGAACTGATTTTGTATGTCTGCTCGCTACGAGATTCGTGCGGCTAGCTCAGAAGATTGTGTGTTCGTCCCACCAAATTTATATGACGTGACTGCCCCGTAGATCAGTGAGAAAACAAAAGGTTCAAATGGCAACAGTGGGATTTATTCTCGTGGTATTGGTACAGCGGGTGTGTGGCTATGCTGGCTCCTGTATCTCCTTGCTCTGGCTCCGCCGGCTGCTGGTGCTCCTCCTTCTGGCTTGTCGACGCGTTGACTCGGCTTCCGCTTGGCTCCTGGGTCTCGGGACGCTCGTAGTGGCCGCCTCTGCTCACTCGCCGACGCGCTGCCTCGGGGTCGCTTGTTGCGCCTTAGACTCGCAGAGAGTTCGGCCTTGTGGGCTTAGGGAAGCGTCACCGTTCTCAGACTAGGGTGAACAAGCCTTGCTCTCCAGGCCGACGCCTTTCGAGGCAATACCTGTCCCTTGCTCTGTCCCGGACGGTCCCGCTAGGTTCTTGCTCAGATCGCGCTGACAGTCCAGGCTGTCGCCAGGAGGCTGCCTAGCAGTTCACTTCGCTTTACGCCTAGCGCAGACGAACGTTCCACCCGGCTTCACCCTAATGCTTATCGTCCGTGACGCGCCTGCGCTCCCCAATGAGCTCCGCGCGGCGATGGTAACGTGGCTGCCGGAGATGTCTGCTAGCGTCGCTGCCGATGTCTTCTGCGTTGTCTCCTGACCAGTAGCTTGTCGTTCTGGCACTCGGGGAGTTGGGTGGTTGCTGTTCGGGAACTTCGCCGGTAATCGCAGGGCTCTCCAGGCGCTCGCCTCTTGAAACCGCAAATCGATCTACCGCTCGTCCGTCACGCCAGGTCCTGCTTGGTCGGGCAAGGTACGCTGGGTCTCAGACAACTTTCCTCCCCACACTGACAGTTCCTCGTCGTAGGACTCTTCCGCTTGTCTCTGACAGACCCGCCGGGCGACTCGCCAGGGTGTGGTCGTGACAAAGCTGGGAAACGAACGCCTTGACTTAGCCGTGTGTCTCAATTCGGAGATTCCTGATGTCCCAATCCCGAACGTCTCGACGTGGCGATCTTGCTCCTTGTGTGCTTCCCACGGCGCTGCTTCCGACGACTCGCTTGGTTGTAGCTCCCTTGTAGATTACTTGCTTGACTGGTTGTTCACTTGGTACTTTTGACTGATCTTGAAGGTTTGACTCCTCGTGATCGACTGATCCAGCTGCCAGCGCTCTGCGGCCTTATATAGGGCTTCCGGGAACCGTTATTCCCCTTTTGCGCACGGCACGCTGGATCTCTCCACTCCGGGTCCAAAGTCCGCGCCTCCTGGTTGACCCACTTGTCCTTCACGTACCGCTCCAATCGATGTTCCGCCCGCTGCTGCCGTCCCGCTGATTCCCATGATGTTTGTGGCACGCCTGTGTGCCACTCCACTGCCGAGATGTGGCACTTCTTCTCCCGGTCCAAAGTTCACGGGAGAGTCCAAAGTCCGGTGCAGTTCCGTTATCCGCTTTTGCACACGGCACTCTTGCTCTGCCCGCGAAGTCTCCATTCTCTCTCGATCTCCATCCTTGGTCTCCAATCTCTCTCGTTCTCCTCGTTGGTCTCCAAACTCTCTCGCTCTCCTTCGCTGGTCTCCAAACTCTCTCGCTCTCCTTCGCTGGTCTCCAAACTCTCTCGATCTCCACCCTTGGTCTCCAAACTCTCTCGTTCTCCTCGCCGCGCCGTTACTACGCGAATTCGCCGCGTATCTGGTAAGCGGCCGGCCATCTGCTGCTGCTTCTATTTGTGGGGAGTTATTCAACTCCTCACAATAGTTATAGGTTGTTCCGAGAAACATATGCTTAAAAACTTAACAGACGTTTTTATGAAAAGCAGGAAATACAATCTAAAGTTACATCCAGAAAAATGTTCATTTTTTATGCATGAAGTGACCTTTCTCGGTCATAAATGCACAGATAAAGGAATACTTCCAGACGACAAGAAATATGACGTCATTATGAATTACCCTGCGCCGCGCAATGCGGACAGCGCTAGACGATTTGTAGCATTTTGCAATTATTATAGACGTTTCATAAAAAATGTCGCCGAATATTCACGGCACATAACAAGATTATGTAAAAAGAATGTTCCTTTTGAATGGACAGATGAATGCCAAAACGCATTCCAATACTAAAAACAAAACTAATGGAACCTACTTTGCTACAATATCCCGATTTCAGCAAAGAATTTTGTATAATAACTGATGCAAGTAATCAAGCGTGTGGAGCGGTTTTAACTCAAAACCATAACGGACTCCAACTTCCCATTGCATATGCATCAAGAGCCTTCACTAAGGGAGAAAGTAATAAGTGCACAACAGAGCAGGAATTAGCTGCAATTCACTGGGGAATATTACATTTTCGACCATATATTTATGGAAATCACTTTACAATCAAAACAGATCACAGACCATTAATATATCTATTTTCAATGATAAATCCGAGTTCCAAACTGACACGTATGAGGCTAGAGTTAGAAGAGTATGATTTCACAGTTGAATACCTAAAGGAAAAAGACAGTTATGTAGCTGATGCGTTATCAGTAGATAGGTAATACGGCAGCTGGCTCACTAGGTAATAAATCATGTCAAAAAAGGAGGTGGGGGTGACCCTAATTAGTCACGCATGGTTGCACACAGGTGTTCTAATGACCTAATTAGCATAATTAAGTCAAAAAGGGGGGTGTTGCTGACCCTAGTCAGATGAGCATGGTTGCACACAGGTCACTTAATGGGGTTAGAAAGTGGTGTGTAGGAGTGTGAGAGAGTGGTGTTTTGATATGTCTTGTTTTGTCTTGTCTTTTTCTCACGTTAAAGGTGCGTGTGTGATAGGGGTGTTTTGTCATGCGTGGGATTTTGTGGAGTGCAATGGTTGCACACAGGTCACTATGTTGCTTCTAACTTGGGTTAGAATGCGTTATGCGTGGGCGTTTTGTTGATTCAATTAGGGTTGTAGATGACACCTGGCTTGCGTGTGTGATAGGAGGTGTCTTGTCATGCGTGGGATTTTGTGGAGTGCAATGGTTGCACACAGGTCACTATGTTGCTTCTAACTTTGGTTAGAACGCGTTATGCGTGGGCGATTTGTTGAGTCAATTAGGGTTGTAGGTGACACCTGGCTACGGTCTTATGGTCAAAAGGTGTTGGTTTGAGGGATATTAGAGCGCATACTTTTGTGGTGTGAAACAAGCGTGAGTTCGGTAACCTCCCCCTCTTTAGCGAGCATTAGATGGGAAAGTGAGCGTGGGAGTGTAACAAAAACGTTGTTTTGTTATGCGTGGGCGTTTTGTTGATTCAATTAGGGTTGTAGGTGACACCTGTTAGTGTAACCTGCCTACGGTCTTGTGGTCAAAATGGTAACGGTGGTGGTGGTTCCTAACAGAACAAAACCAAATGAGATCGTTTATTTAGTCAAATACGTTTTTCTTTAATCATATTTGAAAATTTTTTCTCATGCGCTTACATGAGAGAGAAAACGGTTACCTTCTATGTTTTGAAAAAATGTATGTGTTAAGGAGAAATGTGGAAAGTAGTTCAGTTTTAGAAAACTATTCGTTTTACAAGGGGTGTTTTGTCATGCGTGAGATTTTGTGGAGTGCAATGGTTGCACACAGGTCACTATGTTGCTTCTAACTTGGGTTAGAACGCGTTATGCGTGGGCGTTTTGTTGAATCAATTAGGGTTGTAGGTGACACCTGGCTACGGTCTTGTGGTCAAAAGGTGTTGGTTTGAGGGATATTAGACCACATACTTTTGTTGTGTGAAACAAGCGTGAGTTCGGTAACCTCTCCCCTCTTTAGCGAGCATTAGATGGGAAAGTAAGCGTAGGAGTGTAAGAGGGATGGTGGTGGTGGCGGTGCTTGTGGTGGTGGTTCCTAACAGAAAATACACAAAAACAAATGAGATCGTTTGTTTGGTCAAATACGTTTTTCTTTAATCATATTTGAAAATTTATTCTCATGCGCTTATAGAAAGAGAAAACGGTTACCTTCTAAGTTGTCAAAAAATGTATGTGTTAAGGAGAAATGTGGAAAGTAGTTCAGTTTTAGAAAACTATTTGAGTTGAGCGAACCATCTAGAATCGTCGTGTGAACCCTCCGGTAATTCAAAGCTAAAGTAAAGTTGTGTTAACTTACGTTTCATCCGAATTCGATTTGTGCGAGATTATCAAATTGATAATAATTAAAATACTTTACCAAGTGTAAAGTAAAGTTGTGTGAACTGTGAACTACCCAGATTTGTGTTGTTTAAACTTATCAAATTGATAAAACATAAAATACTTTACAGTAAAAGTAAAGTATAACAAAGTGAAAAGTACAAGTAACAATACAATACTTCCAAAAAAAGAAAAAATCAAAACAAAAAAAATGAATAAGTATTGTGGAAAGTGCAACATTACCCTATCGGGTAACATTTCGTGGGCTCATCATCTACGAACGGAGCAACACAAGAAGAATGTTGTTGAACCAGTGGATTCAAGGATAAAAAAAATCAGTTCTGGATTTCAAGGAAGGATTGTTCACTACTTATATGAAAACACCAACAATGATGTAATTTATCCAACACAATTTATGGAGGAAGCAGGAGAAGCTTTTCTACCTCACTTGTATCCATTGTTGGAGAGTTATGCATCGGTGAAAATAAATTTTGAACTTTTTGGAGAGTACGGACTTTTGAAGGAAGAAAAGGAATGTATTGAAATAAAGTCATTTCAAAGTAAGATGACAATAATTAGTGCCTATTCGAACATTGAAAACGAATATAAGGAGCACATGGAAAAAATTTTGGATGGAAGAGGAGGATGGAAGAATTCCAAGAAAGGGATAGTGGATGGACTTTGCTTCATCTCACTCGATTGGAGATGAATATTAATCAATATTCACCCTTAAGAGGATCATCTTACATAAAACTACCCTCGTGTTTAGAAGGAAAAAAAGCAATTATAAATGTGAAAAACACAAATGATGAATATTGTTTTAAATGGAGCTTAATCGCAGCATTAAGTAATCTAAATAAGAATGCAAACAGATGCACAACCTATAAAGTCAATATAAATGATGAAGTAATTCAAGTCAATGGGATCACACTAAATTTTACTGGATTACAATTTCCACTAAAGCCTGCGGATATATCGAAATTTATGGAAATAAATAAAGACATAAATATTACACTTTTTGGATTCGACGATGGAGTTATATTCGGGCCCATATTTTACTCTCCTGAAGTGAGGAGAAATCATATAAATATGTTGATACTGGAGGAAGGATGTAAAGCACACTATACTTGGATAAAAAATCTCTCAAAGTAAGTTGTTTTATCATTTTATCATTATTATATCTTTTACCTGTTTTTGTTTTTAAATTTCATAATATTTATTAGCTTTCATACTTAAAAAAATTTTTTTTTTTCTTGTGTTTATCTTTTTTTAGTTTGGTTTCCTCTCAAGTTTCGAGAGACAAATCTAAAAAATGGTTCTGCCAAATTTGCTTAAATTATTCATTAAGTGAAGATGCTGCCAACCGGCATTCAGAAGTCTGTGGGAAGAAAGTCTCACGTTTACCCAACATGAAGGATGCCACTTTACGGTATACAAATGTTCAAAAGGAAGTGATGGTCCCATTCACAGTTTACGCTGACTTTGAATGCATCCTTCAACCAATTAATAAAAACGAAACATTAAATTTAAATATTATAAATATACATAGACCTGTTTCATATGCATACTATATAAAGTGTGCACATGATAACAGTTTAGATAAGTTTGTTTTAGAAACTGTACTTAACTCGGAAATGAATTTCCTGTTATCACTAATAGAAAATTTAACTTTTATATATGAAAACTATATTTCAAAATCTGTTTCTTTAATAATGTCAGATGTTGAAGAAGATGATTTCCAAAAATCTAATAATTGTCATATATGCAACACTCCTCTTTTATTAGATAGAGTTAGGGATCACTGTCACTTCACAGGAAAATTTAGGGGGGCAGCACATAATGAGTGTAATTTAAAATATACAGTTCCAAAATTTATTCCTGTTTTCTTCCACAATTTCACCAGGTATGATTGCCATCTATTTATTAAAGATTTGGCAGTCATACCTGGTGAAATAAAGGTAATTCCGTTAAATAAGGAACAATATATATCAATTTCAAAAATTATAACTTTAAGTAATGGTGATAACTTTGAAATCCGTTTTCTAGACTCGTTTCGATTTATGCCTTCTGCTTTAGATACATTAGCTTCAAATCTAGATAGTGAACAAATGTGTATAACAAGATCATTTTTCCCTAATGAAAATCATTTCAACTTAATGCGACGAAAGGGTGTATTTCCATATGAATATTTAGATTCAGTTGAGAAATTAAAAGAAAGTAAATTACCTCCTAGAGAAGCTTTCTATAGTTCCTTAACCGAAAATGAATGTTCAGTTGAAAATTATACTCACGCACAAAATGTATGGAATGAGTTTTCTTGTAATAATCTTAAAGATTATTTAGAATTATATTTAAAAACAGATGTTTTATTAATGTCTGATGTCTTTGAAAACTTTCGAAGACTTTGTACTAAAATTTATTCACTTGATCCAGCACATTTTTTCACTACACCAGGATTATCATGGGAAGCTATGTTAAAATGTACTAAAATTGAATTAGATTTATTAACTGACATAGATCAGTATAAATTTATTCAAAGTGGTATTCGTGGTGGCTTAGTTCAATGTACATGTAGATATGCTAAAGCAAATAATAAATATGTTGAGAATTTTGATAGTACTCAAAAATCATCATATTTGATTTATTTGGATGCAAATAATTTATATGGTTGGGCTATGTCACAATCTTTACCATATGGAGGTTTTGAATGGATTTCAAGGGGGGAACTTGATAGTATAAACATTGCTGAGATTGCAGATGATAGTGAATATGGATACATTTTTGAGGTAGATTTAAAATATCCTTTAAAATTGCACGATAAACATAATGACCTTCCATTTTGTTGTAATAATCAGTTACCAACAAAGTCAGACAAAATAAAAAAATTAATTGCTGATTTAAGGGATAAAGAAAAATATATAATTCATTATAAAAATCTTCAACAGTGTATAGTGTATGGAAAATGTCGATAAGCGCGTTAATATTAAATTAATTACTGAACGGGAAAGTGCTTCACCATCCGATTCTGCTGGTCCAAAAAGGCATTGTGGTAGATCTCTTATTTCAAACTCAAACTTCCATAGTGTCAAACAGTTTTCAGAAAACTTCTTTGCCTTTCAAATGAAAAGATTAAATGTGTTGTACAACAAACCTTTATATTTAGGTTTTGCTGTATTAGATTTATCGAAATGGAAAATGTATGATTTTCATTATAATTATATCAAACCTAAATACAATGAAAATGTTCAATTAAATTATATGGATACAGATTCTTTTATATATACCATTAACACTGAAGATTTTTATAAAGATATTCAGAATGATGTTGAGATGAAGTTTGATACATCAGATTATTCTGATGAATTACTTAATCTCTATAATTTTCCTAAAGCTAATAAAAAAAGGTTGGGTTTTTTTAAAGATGAACTCAATGGAAGACCTATGACTGAATTTGTTGGTTTGAGATCAAAAATGTATGCCTTTAAAACATCTAATAGTAATGACAGCTCTGAAAAAACAGTGAAAAAATCAAAGGGTGTTAAAAGAAGTGCAATAGATCAATTAACTTTTAATAGTTTTAAAAAATGTTTGTTTTCGGAAGAGGAAGTGGTAGGCTCTATGTCAATGATTAGATCTAAAAATCATCTTTTATCAACAATTAAATGTAAAAAAGTAGTTCTCAGTCATAAAGACACAAAGGTTCTTATACAAGACAATAAAATTAATACACTACAATATGGCCATTATAAAATAGATGAAAAAAGATTAGAAAATAAACTTAATGAAATGGATTCAAATATTTATGTTTATGAACAAAGAATAAAAGAAATAGAGAATTGTCCTAATAGAAATAATTATCAAGAGAATGAAATAGAAAAATATCACAAAAATATATATGAATGTGAATTTGAAATGTTTTGTACAGAATTAGAATTAAGTTTACTAAATGATAAAAAAAATGAATAAATGTACTCTATAATTGTAAATAAGACAGAACAAACAACGCTTTTTTATTTAAAGGGTAAAATGTAAGGTAATGTATAAACCAAATATTACAATTCACAATATTATTATTATTATAAAATTTTTTATTGAACAGAACAAACATCGCTTTTACTTACAGGGTAATGTTAAAAAATTTATGAGAATTAACAGAACATGAAAATTTGAATTTAACAGAAGAATTACAATATTTTCTTTGAATTACATTCAATTTGCTTACTTTCTTCTATATTTAGTGGTACAGTTTGTTTATAGTTATCTATACCACCCTGTAATCTATATACTTTATTCTCATCATTACTTAAAGGAATTGATTTAATGTATTTATCATTATCTTCATCTAAATTAAACGGTATAGTTTGAATATAGTTATCTATACCACCCTCAACAAGAATAGTTTCATCCTCACTAGATGATCTTGGAATACATGGTTCCGGATTTTCATCATCATAAAGGATTGTATCATGGTCATCATCATCATCATCATCATCACCATACAAATTATGAGAAAATTTACCATCCTCTTTTTTATTAATGTTTTGGAGTTCTGAAAATATAAATATTTTACTATATATATATACAAATATTATTTTATATGTATTTAACCAACCTTTTTGAGCTCCATCCGAAATATTATTTTCAACTTTTTTATTTATATATATATATATATATATATATATATATATATTAAACTCACCTTTTTTTAATTTACTCGAATTATTATTTTCATCTTCTATTTTTATATTCTGTAAAAACAAACATATTTCCCTACTCAATCAGATTATGATATAATATCACTATTAGTTATTTTGAAATCGTTAATATCGTTAATTGGTATTTTATCTGTGCTTATCTGACTTTCTTTTTTATTTAAATATTCAACCATCATTTGAGCTGCTAAATTTCTCTTTCTTAAATATATTCCATTAATTCTTTCTGCTTCATCTATTTCAATTTCATGGATTTGCGGACCATCACTAAGATAACCTGTTTCTTCTTCTTCTATCTCTTCTCTTTTACTCTCTTGTTTGGAGAGAAGATCAGCATCCTTTGATATTTTTTCATAGACAATCCTATCTTTTCGTCTCTCCGCATTAATTACTGTTTGGGATAAAACTTCTGCAAATTCAAAACAATTTATTCTTAAAGTTGCTAAGGGGGTATTAGTATTGCGTTTAGATTTTTGGTGGCGGTGGCGATTAGATAAATATTTTAAATTCATACGCTTAGATTTACTTAGACTTCGCCTAGAATGTGCTCTTCTATATATATTATTGTAATGACATTTAACTCCTACTGTAGCAGTTTTGTATTGGATGGTAAAGAATCTGTTTAGACCCCTTCTTCCCAAATCCATATGCCCTCCTATTCTCCTTTCATTTTCAACTAATTTTTGCTTAAAATTCTCAATTATACCTCTCTTTGTGAATTCGATTTGAGAGTTGTGTATGTTTTCAGTGCTTTTTAATTTATGAGTAGTGTTCCTTTTTATTGGGACCCGACTTACACTTTCAAATTCTGTATCACTATCACTGATCCCCAACACTAATTCTTGTGACGTATTACTAAATGTTGGTGCTCGACTTACGTTTTCAAATTCTCTCTCACTATCAATTATACCCATATCAATTTTTTCTGATTTTTCTTCTCCTATGGTTTTATTTTCTATATGATCAACACTTTCATTTTCGCTATGAAAATCAAAAAGATTGGTTGGGGTTGTAGTTGTTGATGTAGCTGTTTTTGTTGTATCTTCTTCCAGGAGTTCTTTTTTTAATGTAGTTGCTGCTGTTGTAGTTGTTGTTTCTTCCTTCTCCTCCTCCTCCAGAATTCCCCTTCTCATTGTAGGTGTAGTGGCACTTGTTGTAGTTGAGGTAGATGTAGTTGTACTAGATGTTGATGTAGATGTTTCTTCTTCTTCAACTGTACTTGCACTTGTACTTGTTGTTAAGTCTTTTTCATTAATGCTACCATTAATAGCATTAAATATTTTTGTATCGAGTTCACTTTTTAAGATTGGTTTCTCACTTTCATCACTTGTCTTGTTTATGAGATCCATAAAAATATGACTGTCCTCTAGGATCTCAAATTTTAAGTCAATTTTAATGATTTTTTTTAGTTTTGGAACATTGATAAATAACCCAATCGAATTATTGGAAGTCGATGGGTTTTCAATTAAAGTCATTTCATTGGGGAGTGGTACCATTTTCACCATCGGATTAAAGAGGGAAAGTATCACAAAAAATATTATAAAAACCGTCATTTTAATTTTGATTTTGTTTTTTTTTTAACAATCGAACAAACGAATGAACGAATGAATAAGCAAACGATTCGAAATTGAGTTGCGTGAACGAATAGATGGAAACTGAACACTTTTTGAAATTCTTCCGCCTTTATACCCTCCAGATTTGTATATATAAATATGTAACGTTCTGTTCAAATTCTTATCTGTACATGCTTTTCTTCACACTTTATAAATAGGAATTGCGTGATTGTGAAGAAACATAATTTATTTTCACGCATTGACGTCAATGTCTACATTTTAATTGTTCTTTATAGAATTTCGTTTTTATGAATCCAACTATCTTCTGATTTTGAAAAGCCTAGCCAACGCACAAGCACATAATCACCTTTTTGTTTCACAATCTTTTCAACAAGATAAGTATTAGGGAATTTTGTTTTTTTAATTTCTTGTTTATAGAAACCACCTTGTACTGGATCACCCTTCAAGTCCTCAAGTAAATATGTGGTGGGGGATGTATTTTGTACTTTCCGAATTCGAAAAATTTCCGTTGTCCAGTTTGGGGTATAGCCTTTTTCAAAGACATGTTTATATTTACTTATTCGTACATGATCCCCCTCTTTAAAGTCCCCATTTGTAAATATTTTTAGATGATTGTATGATCTCATCAAAATCTGTTTTTCATTTTTAGCATTGACGTCAATAGGCTTCATTTTAATCGTTCTATGCTTCCTGTTATTATAATTATTAATCAACTCTTTGTATATTTGAAGCCAAGTATATTTTCCATTAAAACTAAACTCACGCCACATAAGTTCTTTTAATGTTCTATTAAAACGTTCCACAATAGATGCTTTAAGAGTACTAAATGTTGAGTAATGATTAATTTCATATCTTTTCATCAATTATCTAAATTGTTTATTATAGAATTCATTTCCATTATCTGTTTGTAAATTCTTTGGTACTCCACGACCAGATTTCATTATTTTTTCCATTGCTTTTGTAACTTCATCTGCATTTTTTGATTTTATTGCTTCACCCCATCCATATTTAGAAAATGTATCTATTACTGTTAACAAATACCTATACCCCTTATTTGATGATGCATATGCCCCCATTTCAACCAAATCAGCCTGCCATAAATCATTAATACCCTTTACTATAACTCTACGTCTTGGGAAATTCTTGAATGATGGGCGATGTAACTCATTTACAATATCTCGTTTACTCATAGCTTTATTTTATCTGGTATAAATGGTTTCTTCTCTAAAGATTCAGTTTCACCTTTTAAAACTGAGGTTGGTGCAATTATATAATTGAAAATGTTACTTTCTATTTCATTTATATCCTCCACTACCTTATTAAAAGTTTTCATGAGAAATTCCAATTTTTTAGAAATTTCACTCACTTTTCCCTCAATATTATTGATTCGAGGTCTTAATCTAAAGATTTGTTGTTTCTGCGGTTGCTTAGAAATTTCATTAGATGTATTCTGTACTACTTTACTTATTTCATCATCAATATAAATCTTTGTTGCAATATCATTTTCATGAATGGGGGGTAGGGAATTTTTAAATCGTTTCCTCTGAACATTTAAATGTCCATCATAATCATTAAGTATACTTTGAAATTTTTCTAGACCTATTGTTATATCTCTTGAGTACTCTTTCTCATTTAAAAAACAACCAAACTTATCAACTGACATTTTAATTATAAAATAAATAATGAAAGAGTGGTATATTTATGTATGATCCACATTAATTGTTAAAACTTCTTCTTCTTCGTTTACACGATGTGCAAATGGACTTTTCCGAAGTATTATTCCATCTATTTGTGTCTGATCAGAACGAATGATTGGTGGAGGTTTTTTTAAATGTTGGTTTATGAATTTGTTAAGATTTTCCAATTTATCTAGAAGCTCTTTTATTGAATTATGTATATACTCCATTTGAGTTATCATTTTTATTACTTTACTTTCCAGCTCTGATACTCTTTTATTTCGTAGTTGAAATGATTTAGTTATAGTTTCCATTTGATGTGATTTCGCTTCATTAATTTTATCATCAACATAAAATTTAATAGCCAAATCATTTCCATTTATTGGTTTTGAAGAGTTTTTAATTCTTTTTTTCTGAACATTTATGTGACCATCAGTGTCTAGATATATACCTGTAAGACTCTCAACTTCCCTTTTGAAAAGCGAGGAAAAATCTCTATCATTTGAAAAGTGACCAAACTTGTCAATAGACATTTTACTATTAAACAAAATGAGAAAATGTTTTCTATTTTATTAATATATTATTTTTGCTTCCCGCAATTCTTCTATTATTGAAAGAATTTCATTAGTATGGTTATTATTACCAGCAGCTCTCGATGCCATTAAGAGTTGCAATCTTTCAACAAGTTCATTAACATTATCCCAATATACATAGTTTGGTGGTATTTTTTGTAGTCTCATATACCCAGAACCAGTAAATTCTTCATTTACTGAAGATGATATTAATGGTTTAATAATTGAAGAATATTTTTTAGAACGATTCCCCTTAACTTGACCATCTGGTTGATAGTTTCTTTTGTGAGCACTTGTTTCAATTAAAATGTTTTTATATGATTCTAAATCATTCTTAGTATAATCCTTAGGACTATTATGAAAAATTAAAGAGTATAGACCTGGTGATAGAGTCCATAAATTTCCACTTCCTAATTTCATTAAATTTTTTTTAATTTTAAGTGTTGTATTACCCAACATTAAAATATTATTTTCTTCTCTTGGCCCATAACTATTGTCTAAAATCTTTTCTTGCTTTAACTGATTAATGTTGAGATTGTACTTCACCCCGGTTTCTTCATACACACTTTCATTTAAATCATCTGTGTGAGGCTGTTGTGAAACATCGGATTCATCTATAAGAGACTGTTGTGAAACATCAGATTCATCTATAAGAGACTGTCGTGAAAAAGCATCAACATAAGCATCACTCTCACTATCACTTTCGATTACTCTCTCGTGTACCCTTTTTTCTTTTTTACTTTTAGGTACTTTTATTTTCTCTTTCTTGAACTTAGTCTTAATATCATGTGTATCATTAATATATTCTTTTTTATTCAATTTTTTATTTTCAGTGAGTAATTCATGTAAAGGTTCTGTAATAGGTTTAAAAGTTTCCTCCAAATTTGATACGTTCTCATTTTTTATTTGTTTCAATTCATCAAATTTTCTTTTTAATGAATTTCTACTTTTCGTCAACTGTTCTAAAAGTTTACGCTTCATTGTTGTCGTTTTCTCTGATACTCATGTGATACTGGGAAAAATGTAGTATAATTTAAATATTTATAACAAAGGGTTTGAGTTTGAGTTCTATAAAACTTTATTTTTATTTTTATTTATCAAAATAGATACATTAATAATATTAAAAATGAAAACATTTTAAGCTTTATTTAATTCTAAATAGAGATTGTTATCATTCTTTTTAATAATACAAAAAAGATTATCTTTTATATAATCAATTGTTGAATCCTCTAAAGTTGAGTATCGTTCCGGCAAGTACAGCATATACTCTTCAAGTTCAAGAGTGAGGGCCATCCCAAAGCTGGTTTTCTTACGTTGAGCACGTCGGATAGGGTAGCACACCTCCGATTCCATCTTCGTCTTTGTTAAGAGAGGTTTTGGTGCGTTACCATTAAACTCCTTGAGTACTTTCATTATTCCCGGATTGACCATTTGTAGTTGTTTCTTCTTGTAGTTGTTTTCGTTGTTTTTGTTGCTTTTACCTGTTTTTGTTGTTGATTTTAGTTGTTATTTTAGCAGTTGTAGCTGTTTTTGTTGTTGAATTTACCTGTTTTTGTTGTTAATTTTAGTTGTTTTTTAGCAGATGTAGCTGTTTTGTTGTTGTTTTCAGCTGTTTTAATTGTTGTTGTTGTTGTCTTACTGTTTTAACTGTTTTTTTATGTTGTTCTTATTGTTGTTGTTGATTTTGATGATTGCAAGATTTTTTAGGTTGAAACTTTAGGCTGAGAACGTTTTAGCTTGAAACTTTTAGGTTGAGACTGTTTGCAGGTGGTTTTTAAATGTGTGATAGAATAACTTTTGATCGAGTTTTTATACCTTGAGGTAAACTAACCCTCCCTGTTCTCTCTCATTCTTGATTTAGCATCGACCAATCACAGCAGTGAATAGCATGTAAATAGGGTGGGTTTCAAGAATCATAGAGAAATTACTTGATCATAGTGTAAAAGTTAGGGTGGGATAGAGAGAGTAAGAATTGGAGGGACAGGTGTCCACAGTTGGTACTATTAAAGTCTTGTTTTCTCTCATAGTTATAGTTAATGTTATTCCCCAAGTATTTCACAATTTCTTTTGGGGGTTGTAAATTCCCAAAACTATCAAAGTAATGTATACTTTTTTTATTTTTGTTATAAGCTACCCAATGTGTACCATTTGATGAACTATCATCTAGGTTTATAATTCCTGACTCTTCTCTCCAAGGAGATTTGGGCAGTGAGTCTCTCATAAACACACCTCGGAAATGTGGAATGTACTTTTGAGCAAAGTTCAAAATTTCGAAATTTGACAGAGGTTTTTTAGGTAGCTTAGTAATTAGTTTTTTGGATTTCCTCTAAATGGATTAAGATATAATCCATAACCTTTTCTATAAGGTTTAAGAAACATACCTTCACCCACCTTAATACTTTCCATTTTCTTATTATGTTGCTTACTCTCTTCTAATTGTTTTTTCCCCATATTTGCATTATTAATAGTTTTAGCAATAGCTGCACTACCAGAGGCGAGACTACCTAATGCACTTAGTGCAGTCAAAATGGGTACAATAGGTAAAAAACCACCAATTTTCGGCACATTAATAATACGAGGAATCTTAATTTTTTTTTTATTTCTACCAATTGATTTATTGACTGCTTTACGTGCAACCTTAATCGCACTCATTAGATCTAGTGGCTTCTGAGTTTTCAATGCCCGCATTCCTGTTTGGATAACATTTGAAAAACTCTTTACCTTTGATTTCCTTTTCTTACACTTTCTCTTTGTTCCCTTTTTCACACCCATTCCGAATTTCTTTTTTGTTTTCATAATATTTGTAATCAAGTATGCTGCTGTTTTCTCTGCAATACTACTATCTTTTGAACCAACACGTTCCCACGCTTTATTTATTAGTACTGCGTCAGCCTTATGTCGATCAGCTAGATCCTTATATTGTGAATATGCAATATCATGTACTCTACAAGCTTCATCCAATTGATTTATCCCACGATCACCGCGCTCCAACCTTTGTTTTAGCTTTGTTCCAGGCCCACAAAAATTATAACCAGGAATATGTACTTCAAATGGAAGTGTGTTAATTATTTTGTTGATAATACCACTACCTCGTTTCAAGTTTGAACTCTGACTGCAACAATTATAAAAACTTTTACCCATTTTATATAATGTTTAATCAAGGAGCATTTCTCATCGAATGAAGTACATTACACACGTGAATATGCGTTTAATACGTCAAAAACAAGAAATCTGTGTTAGAAATATCGAGGGTGGTGATCATTCATTAACAAATTCAGTTCCACGACATAGTTCTTTATTACCCAATACAATAAGAGCATTGGTTGTCGGTCCCTCAAACTGTGGAAAAACAAATGTTATGCTCAGCCTTATTGAAAGTCCAAACGGGCTAAAATTTGAGAATATATATGTATTCTCAAAGAGTTTATATCAACCAAAGTATGAGTATTTAGAGAAACTAATTAAACCGATAAAGGGGATGGGATATTATACGTTCTCACAAAATGATGAAGTTTTACCACCCGCTAAGGCTAAAGAAAACTCTATTATGATTTTTGATGATGTTGCTTGTGAAAAACAAAACAACATTCGTTCATATTTCTGTATGGGGCGTCATAAAAATATAGATTCTTTTTACCTATGCCAAACATATACTCATATTCCAAAACATCTAATACGTGATAACGCGAATATGATTATAATGTTTAAACAAGATGATTTAAATATGCGTCATATATATCGTGATCAAGTAAATACTGATATGTCCTATGATTCATTTATGAAAATTTGTCAAAAGTGTTGGAGTGATAAATACGGATTCCTCATAATAAGTAAAGATAACGATATGGAAAAGGGAAGATACAGGAAGGGTTTTAATGAATTTATAATTATTTGAGAATATAAGTTTCATTCTGTAAGCTATATTTTCACAGTACATTATTAGACCCCAAAATGAGTAGATCATTCACTCTTACATTAAATGGTAATGAACCCATTACAAACATTTCTTATTTCCCACCCATTGAACTGACAAATGGTGAATATGAGTGTGCACTCATTGACTTTCATATGTACAACTCTATACCCAATGTTGATATAAATAATAATCTATTTCATATTGGTGATAAAGTAATTCAACTTCCAATCGGGTCATATGAACTCAATGATATTTATGATTTTCTAAAAAATAAACTAAAAGATTATGATCTTGAGAAAACATTTCAAATGGAGAGTAATAATAACACACTTCAAGTTCATATTACAACTACCAAGGAACCTATTTATTTTGATAGAAACAACTCCATTGGACAATTGCTTGGTTTCAATAAAAAAATAATTTACCCCGACTTGAAAAAAACATATATATCTGATCAACCTGTCAACATTTTAAAAATAAACACAATACGCTTAGTATGTAATATTGTAAGCGGGTCATATATTGATAGTAGACAAGATCATTCATTATACGAATTTGGAATTAATGTTCCACCAGGCTATAAAATGAATATCACACCACACAATCTTATTTACTTACCAGTCAACACTAGAGAAATAAGTACACTCTCTATACACATAACTGATCAGAACGGTGAATTAATAAATTTACGCGGTGAAAACTATACAATTCGTTTACACTTAAGATTAATACAATGATTATATACAATAAAAGAGGTGATACCTACCATCATCAGCACACTTTAAAACATAAATTTATAGGAAGAGGATCGAAACCAAAAAGACACACACTTACATTAAAAAATAAGTTAATTCTTAAATCATTGGGCTTCAAAGTGCGAGTTTAACTAAAGTCATGGGGTTGAATGAAATATTGGCAGTACGGGAAAAACCTTTCTCTGATGAAAGTATATCAAAGAAGGAATATCACAGCTATCAACCCTATCAACAATCATTTAAACCAAATGATGAGATAAGAATTACAATCCAAAATCAAGATTTATATGTACTCCCCCATGAGAGTCTTCTAAATTTTCAAGGAGATATTACCCTAATTAAGGAAGGGGGAGCGGTAGAAACTCAAAATGTTATTGCGAGAATGAGAAATAATTGTATGGCATACTTTTTAGATGAAATACGCTATGAAATCAATGGTGTTGAAATAGATAGAACAAGATTTAGTGGTATTACTTCTACAATAAAAAACTTTGTTTCTTTAAATCAATTTGAAAGCAAGAGACTTTACAATTCTGGATGGAGCGGAGGACCCGATTTCAATTTAACCCCCCACTTCAACTTTTCAATACCCCTTAAAAATCTACTTGGATTTGCTGAAGATTTCAAAAAAGTATTATTAAATTGTAAACATGAACTAGTACTATTAATATCAAAAAATTTTAATGATGTACTTGAGCAAGATAAATTTGAGAGTGCACAATTAGTCGGAAAGTATCATCTCAATATGACTAATATCACATGGAAAATTCCTCATATAACACCCAGCGATTCAACGAAAATTAAAATGTATGATATTATAAAAAGTGGAACCAATCTACCGATTGCATTCCGTAGTTGGGATACATACATTAATCCTAAACTAAGTAATGGAACAAATCATGTTTGGAATGTTAAATTAGCTGCTAACCGAGAACGTCCACGATTTGCTTTAATTGGATTTAAAGATAACCACCATCTGATTACAAACAATTTAAGAAATCTAAAGGTCTACTTAAACTCTGAAACATATCCCTACGATGACTTAAACTTGGACTTTGAAAAAGATCGATTTGCACACCTATATGAAATGTATTGCAAGTTTCAATCTAGCTACTATAACCGAAGTGAATCTCCTTTACTATCACCTACAGAGTTTAAAACTAAAGCTCCTATTATCGTAATTGACTTATCATATCAAAATGAAATGGTTAAATCGGGACCCATTGATGTTAGGATTTCAATTGAACTTACCAAGCCCACTATCGAAAATGTTCAAGTATATTGCGTGCTCATACATGATCGTTTAGTTGAATATAACCCGTTGAATGGTCTAGTTCAGCGGATTGTCTAACAATTAATCAATCAATCATGAGTGAAGATATTGTTGCAATTGATGTTCAAGGATTTCTTGGGAACAACAATAAATTTATTCTAAAGGAAATTGGAGTCGTATTCAAAAACGAGACAATCTTGAATTCTAATTTTATCATACACTCTCCACATGATTTTATTGAATTGAATAAGAAATGTGGAAAAACAGCTACTTGGCTAACAAAAAAACATCACAAAATTTATTGGAATGATGGAGTATACTTTTTCAAAGAAACACAAATGTATTTAAGAGAAATAATTAGAAAACAGGAAATAATTTGTAAGGGATATCAAAAAAGGTTATTCCTACAAAAATTTTTAAAAATTGATAATGTAATTAACATTGATGAAATTGGTTCTCCCTCTCTAAAAATAATGGATGGAAATCACTTTCCATATTGTTCATTACATGCTCGGGATGGTGTCTGCTCTCTGAACAATGCTCATAAAATCTTAAACTTTTACACAAACGAAAACTCCTAAACACCTTTTAACCATTCATTCACATTTTGAGAGTCGGGAAAATAAGTTTACGAAATGACTGATTCTAATAACAATCGTAATATACCGACTTATTCATCTTTAATAAATAAAATTAATTTTTTTATTAATACATTTGGAAATATGATTTCAAAAGAGGACTTGAAATTACTACTGGAGACAAGGAACATGTTCATGGGTACTGACGTAAAGCAGTTTATAAAAACAACATTTGGAGAACATTTAAATTTATGTACATTTTCTAATGATAATATAGAAACTTGTGCTTGTTTTCATTTTGTAATTCAACAATATAGAGTTAGAAAATTAATTTCATCATATATTGAAAATTTTAAATAAAGAGAAAACCAAAAAAAAAATTTCTATTGTTTTGAATTTGTTTTCGAGGGTGGGTCTATCATCAGCTGTTGCATTTTTTAACATCTGTTTTCTAAGTATAATACAACGAGTTATCTCTACCAAACTTTAGTTTAAGATAAACATTCAGACTATTACGTTGAAAGAAAAAATGATTTCCTCAAAAATTGAAGAGTTCTTAAGGGAGCATGGAAGTGAGATCTTCAAGGAACATGCTACGAAATTGAAATCATTTCATACATTTTTTAAAGATGTAGAAGCCACCCCACTAATTCATTCAAAGTATGGAGAACACCTATCATCCTGTGCATGGGCATATGATGATTGTAAAGTTGGACCTGACACTTGCAGGTGTATGCATGTTGAAAAGAGAGAAGAAGACGCCTTAAAATTGATGGAAAGATACATTCATTTATTTAAAAGACTCAATGTAAACTAATTTAAGACGAATATATAGAATTAAAAACGTATTTGACCAAACAAACGATCTCATTTGTTTTTGTGTATTTTCTGTTAGGAACCACCACCACAAGCACCGCCACCACCACCATCCCTCTTACACTCCTACGCTTACTTTCCCATCTAATGCTCGCTAAAGAGGGGAGAGGTTACCGAACTCACGCTTGTTTCACACAACAAAAGTATGTGGTCTAATATCCCTCAAACCAACACCTTTTGACCACAAGACCGTAGCCAGGTGTCACCTACAACCCTAATTGATTCAACAAAACGCCCACGCATAACGCGTTCTAACCCAAGTTAGAAGCAACATAGTGACCTGTGTGCAACCATTGCACTCCACAAAATCTCACGCATGACAAAACACCCCTTGTAAAACGAATAGTTTTCTAAAACTGAACTTCTTTCCACATTTCTCCTTAACACATACATTTTTTCAAAACATAGAAGGTAACCGTTTTCTCTCTCATGTAAGCGCATGAGAAAAAATTTTCAAATATGATTAAAGAAAAACGTATTTGACTAAATAAACGATCTCATTTGGTTTTGTTCTGTTAGGAACCACCACCACCGTTACCATTTTGACCACAAGACCGTAGGCAGGTTACACTAACAGGTGTCACCTACAACCCTAATTGAATCAACAAAACGCCCACGCATAACAAAACAACGTTTTTGTTACACTCCCACGCTCACTTTCCCATCTAATGCTCGCTAAAGAGGGGGAGGTTACCGAACTCACGCTTGTTTCACACCACAAAAGTATGCGCTCTAATATCCCTCAAACCAACACCTTTTGACCATAAGACCGTAGCCAGGTGTCACCTACAACCCTAATTGACTCAACAAATCGCCCACGCATAACGCGTTCTAACCAAAGTTAGAAGCAACATAGTGACCTGTGTGCAACCATTGCACTCCACAAAATCCCACGCATGACAAGACACCTCCTATCACACACGCAAGCCAGGTGTCATCTACAACCCTAATTGAATCAACAAAACGCCCACGCATAACGCATTCTAACCCAAGTTAGAAGCAACATAGTGACCTGTGTGCAACCATTGCACTCCACAAAATCCCACGCATGACAAAACACCCCTATCACACACGCACCTTTAACGTGAGAAAAAGACAAGACAAAACAAGACATATCAAAACACCACTCTCTCACACTCCTACACACCACTTTCTAACCCCATTAAGTGACCTGTGTGCAACCATGCTCATCTGACTAGGGTCAGCAACACCCCCCTTTTTGACTTAATTATGCTAATTAGGTCATTAGAACACCTGTGTGCAACCATGCGTGACTAATTAGGGTCACCCCCACCTCCTTTTTTGACATGATTTATTACCTAGTGAGCCAGCTCCCGTATTAATCTACTACTGTTATCAAGAATAACCATTAAAGATCTACAAAACATTACTGGAAATATAAAGAAAGTCACCACTAGATATCAAAATAGACAGAAATTCCGCGCGGAAAACAAACAAATAGAATTGCCTACGCAATTCTATAGAGAAAGCTTCTAAGCCCAACGTATATGAACAATGACGAAGTACGTAAAGTAGTGACCTTGCATGTAAAAGATATGCTATGTTTTTTTAAACATGGTAGGAAAATTACTGCAAGATATGATGCCAGCGATTTATATACCAATGGAATCCTAGACTTAGTTCAATTTTTCCAAAGGCTTGAAATGCAAGCCGGTATAAACAAAATCAGCCAACTCAAAATGGCACCGTGGGAAAATATCTTTGAACATGTATCAATAGATAATTTTAAACAAATGGGCAACAAGATATTGAATACCTTAAGAGTAGCGCTACTCAACCCGGTGACCCTTATAGAAAACCAAAACGAAAAAGAAGCAATACTGTCTAAATTACATGATGATCCAATACAAGGAGGTCATACTGGCATTACAAAAACCTTGGCCAAGGTCAAAAGTCATTATTTTTGGAAAGGTATGACTCGATATATTACTGAATACATACGAAAATGTCAGAAATGCCAAAAAGCTAAAATAACTAAGCACAATAAGACTCCATTGATAATAACTAATACGCCTATAAATGCTTTTGACAGAGTGATAGTGGACACTATTGGTCCATTACCAAAATCAGCGGATGCACCAATGGAAATTCCAACGTTAAGGAGTGAACTAACGTTTATTGAGCGGCGTGCTCGCATACTGGAGACGATAAGCGCTCAACCTACAGCAGCATTCCGCTATCAGTCAGTTCACAACGAAGAGAGCTGTAAGATTTGTCAGCTAGGACCACATAATCTTAGAGCATGCAGCAGTTTCCAGGAAGTGGACCCCAAAACTCGGCGCAAAGCCATTATTCAAGTAGGAGCATGCACAAATTGTTTGTCTACAGCTCACAAGGTTGAAAACTGTGGATCACCGGCAACTTGTCGAGTCTGCCAGCAACGACATCATTCATTGTTACACCAAGGACCGGCTAGCAATCCAGTGGCCGGCGCAGTAACCATTGCAGGCTACGACAACCCTAGAAGATATACGCTACTCGCGACCGCCAAGGTATCAATACAAGGGCCAACGGGTCACCTACAAACATGTCGCGCTATAATAGATGGTGGATCACAGGTGAATCTTATCTCAAAGAGGATGGCAGATCTGCTATCTCTTAAGGAAATGTCAACGATTGAAATATCTGGAATCGGAGAAAAAATATCAACAGCAATCAGATCAAAACTAAAGCTCTCATCATGTACATCAGGGTTTGAAACACTGTTAGAGATATTTATTATGCCCACAGTCATTACAGGCCAACCGTCAGTACCGATTGCAACCGATCTTAATATTCCCGAGGGACTGCCGTTAGCAGATCCTGACTTTCGGCAACCTGGACCCATTGACCTAACCTTAGGGGTTGAAGTGTTTGCTCGGGTAATAACCGGTGAACTTCTTGAACTAGGACCTAATAGACCGTTGGCCCAAGGCACAAGGCTTGGGTATGTAATCACAGGTTTTCTCGATAAAGAAACCTCATCTGATACGGAAGTCAACCCTATTCTGGTAGAAGACAGAGGTGATTTTGCAGAAACGAACGCTGCTTATGAGCCAACGAAAGATAAAAATCCAATGAATAATAATCAATTTGATACAGAAGAAAGCAAACGGCAAAATGAGTTGTTACTCGATGAAGAAGGGATTCATTCTACGAACGTAGCATTGATGGATCATAAAATAAAAAAACCTGAAGATATATGTAGCCAATCAAAAACTAGCGACACTGACTCGTCCGATCGAGAATCAACCGATACATATAATTGTTCATTGCAGCTGACTGAACTTTATACTGCAAGAGAAAACCCAATTAATATAGAACCGACTTCTCATCAATTTAAAACCTACAAGAAGTCTGACTTTTGTTCAACATTTCTAAGCTTAACCAAGAAATATCTTAGTTTTGTTGCAGACGTGCCAAATGATCAGGTTTTTCGAGGGCACAATTTCAGTTCCCACGGTAATGGCAAAATGTGAAGGACCTGAATCACAAACAGGAACCGCCGCAGTTGAAGGAAATATCCTCCTCGGTCAATGATGATACAACTCGGCCAAGGGCTGACCGACATCACGCCTTAATTGAGGGTACCCCTCAATGGGGGGGGGGAGAATGTTCGTACCCAAAGGTACTCAACATGACCACACACAATAAATCAAGCAGTAGCCAAGTTGGGAACAGTACCAGGCGCTCAGTAGCACTCACTGCAGATGAGAATTGCTGATCAGCATATTATATGTCTCACTAACTTACCGTCTCAGCGGTACTCTGACCCACCAATGCAGTCAGCACATTTTGCAGTGTCAGCCGAGCCCTGACCTACCTACCTACTTTAGAATATAGCTTATTTCACTAATCATTACACTAAACTGCCGTGTTCCAAGTAGTATACAAGCATGTAGCAAATTGAGAATAAATCAGTTATCAACACATCTCATAACTCCGCGGTCTACTTCCTACCTCTAGGAATAGGGCTCGTAATACACTATCTCAACTAGCAGCTAACCACGTTAGCTCAACCTCAGCGCAGGTCAGCATCGCCTGTGGTCCGGCACCGCAGTAACCATCGTTACCATTGCCGCGACGCGATCGTCCTGCCAGCAAGGCGTTCCGGTGCCAGCGACAAGTGCTCATTACCCCCTTGTCCCGCGGTGTGACCCAGAAGTGTCTACTTCGGTTAGGCACAAACAGATTCATTTAAGCTAAAATTGTAACATATTAATCATTCGAGCAAGATCCAGAGAAGCAACCTGTAGAGTCGCTCTCTAAATAAATTATTAGACCACAAAGATATCATATGGACTATTACTATTAAAACTTCGAACCTGTTACAGGGGCTCATCATATGGGGATTCAAAGTTTTCCCCAAATAAAGCACAAGCAAAAATCATTTTTTTGGTTGAAAACTGTGGGAGTTTTTCTATTTTCCGATCAGAATTTCACGATCTTTAAGCGGTCCTGGAAGTCCTTTGGAACCATAAGTTTAGCTCTTACGGTTTGGGCTGAGGGGCCCAGACCGAAAATCGACTTTTAAAACTTGTAGAGAGTAAGATACCTTCCATCGGACTATTAGTTATAGTTTTTAATAGTCGAGGCTCTCGACTATAGCGTCCCTTTTTGTTTTTACCTGGTGCATGCACAATCCCAACATGATGGCACAGAACGCGAACAGATTTCCTAGGGCCGTTTTAGTCTCCACTGCTACCTGAATCCATTTACTGAGCAGTTGTGCACGGTCCAGATCCGTTTGACAGGTGAGTATCGTCACGGCTACCATCAGCTTAATGCACTGTGTCCGCTCGATTATATCCCCACGGAAAAGCTTACCGTGGGGGAGAGTCAGCAGCTCCAGACCCGAGCAGCTCAGATAGTAGTTCTCCTCGTTTAATGGCTCCTCCAAAAACAGGGCGATGTCGATGCGGGTTATGTGCTCCGCCAGTAGTTTTGGGCCCGTCTCTAGCAGCATCATTTTAAAGGTGTTAAGACCATCGCCGTCCAACGGTTTATTATCCACAGATGGCAATAGTAGAGTGACAAAATTGTCAAAATCAAACTTGCTCGCCTAAAATAAGAGAGAATGTATTTTTGTACTATATATTAACTGAAACTAAAATTATTTGAGTAACATTTTATAATAGATCTGGGACCCTGTACTCTAGTTAACGGTTATAATCATCAAATTTCACGCAAAAGTTATCCTCGATGGACCACGAAACTACTGCGCGGTCAGTTATGGCCCTCTCGTTGAGTGTTTTAATACAAAAACAAGAAAAGAATTTAACTTCGGCAAGCCGAAGTTTGTATACCCTTGCAGTTATAATTATTAAATTTAAAAATACAAAAAATGATATTCCCAATAGTATAAGATAATATGTCAAAAAACACATAAGCTATAATTCGTTACATATTATTTTCCCACCAATTTTTCGATCGTTCCTATGGCAGCTATGTGATATAGTCGTCTGATTTGATAAAATTAAGTCCGAAACTCAGAACTAATTGAAAAATGTTATTTCCAAGCGTAGGAGGTTATATGTTAAAAAACACCGAAACTACAATTTGTTTCATATTATTTTCCACCAATTTTCCGAACATTCCTATGGCAGCTATACGATATAGTTGTCCGATTTTGAAAAAATTTAATTAGAAATTCAAATCTAATTACAAAATGTTTATCCCAAGCTTAGGAGGTTATATGTTAAAAAACATCAAAGAAATAATTTTTTTAAATTTTTTTATCCGATGTTAGTTGTCCGATCCGGCTGGTTCCGACTTATATACTACCTGCAAAAGAAAGAAGACTTTTGGGAAAGTTTGAGCCCAATAGCTTGAAAACTGAGAGACTAGTTTGCGTAGAAACGGACGGACAGACGGGCTAGATCGACTCGTCTAGTGGTGCTGATCAAGAATATATATACTTTATGGGGTCAGAAACGTCTCCTTCACTGCGTTGCAAGCTTCTGACTGAAATCATTATACCCTCTGCAAGCGTATAATAAAATGTGATTTTCTACGACTTGCTGTAAAAATACAATGGGGAGTGGAATACAAATATAACTGTTCACTCAAAAAAAGTTTACTTCAGTTTTGGGCTTAAATTGAAAAAATTAAGTTGTTCAATTTTGAGTTCACAAAATTCAACAAAAGAGAATTGTTTTTTAAGCTATTGGCTGTAGAAAAGAAACAAATAACGATTTAATGTCAGCAAATACCAAGAAAATTAAATCTTTATACCCTACAAAATTTTCGGCTCGGTACCCTATAAGGTACTGTTGCCCCTTTCATAAGGAGTGAGTGTATTTACCTGACTTGGTTTTCAATAATTTTTTGATCTGGCACTGCTGAAGCTCTTATTAGGTTGATTAGGTTTCTTATTTTTTGCTCAGCCTATTCAGTGAAAACAAGGAAAAACGCTGTAGTCGAATACCTCGACTATCAGATACCCGTTACTCAGCTAAAGGGACCAAAGGGAAATGGAGATAAGCAAGCAGCAAAGCGAGATTGAAATGCGCCACCTACCGGCGGTAGACAGATTTAAGCGTAATGGGCGTAAGAGTGGGCGTGTCAAATTTTTTTTGGATCAATCGATAGGTATTGACGAGACCAATACATTTCAGTTAAAATTTTTTATCTAGCATGAAAATTGTGGGCGCCACAGGTTTAGGCGGTTTGTGGGCGGTAGAGTGGGCGTGGCATATTCGCGTAACAAACTTGTACAAGGCTACAGAATCTAAATCTTCAATTCTGTATCTTTGTTAGTTTCCAAAATATTCACGTTCATATTTTCGATTTTTTGAAGTTTGTCGGCGGTTTGTAGGCGGTAAAGTGAGCGTGGCAAACTTTTTTTTTGGGTCAATCGATAGGTATTGACGAGTGCAATACATTTCAGTTAAAATTATTATTCTAGCATCAAAACTGTAGGAACCACAGTTTTGGGCGGTTTGTGGGCGTTAGAGTGGGCGTGGCACTCGGCTGAAACAAACTTGCGCTGCGTTAGAAGCTCAGGAATCTGCACGTCAAATCTCAATAGCCCAGCTCTTATGGTTCCGAGATCTCAGCGTTCATCCGGAGAGACGGACAGACGGAAATGGCTAGATCGACTCGATCAAGAATATATATACTTTATGGGGTCGGAGACGAATCTAGTATACCCTTTTACTCTACGAGTAACGGGTATAAAAAGGGCAGGTTGTGCTCTTGAAAGATTAAAATTGTCACCCAGTCAGATGGCCAATGGAAAAAGAAGAGGAAATTCGCAAGGGTAAAGATGATAAAGTTAGAGTTGTAAAAGTTAAGACTCAATAAGATTCATTTACAATACCAACAAAAAAAATCGCTATAGTCGATGTCCTCGACTATTAGATACCCGTTACTCATCTAAAGAGAGTTAAAGAAGGATGGAGATATGGTTGCTGTTTGCTAGCGCCACCTAATGCCACCTAGCCTATAACACCAACTAGTCCATAGCGCCCCTAGCGGCTTGGTGTCCGTCTTAGTGAAAACAGCTGATTTGCTACATGTGGTGTGCAATCACGATTGAATTTGCAAAATATTTCTTTTTTTTTGGGTACAACTTTTTAATGAATGGTCCGATTTCAATAATTTTTAGCATGTACATGGGTATTGATAATAAGAACAACTCTCATTTAAAATGTTCCAAATATTAATAAATGTTTGCGCTGGTCGGATTTTTTTGTTATAGTCATTTGTGTGCGTTAGAATGGGCGGGGTACCGTGCTGAACTAAACTTATGCTTTCCCAGAACCTCAAGAATCTGCATGCCAAGTCCCAACTTTCTAGCTTTTATTGCTGGCGAGATACCCTTCCATTCTACGAGTAACGGGTCCAAGAACTGCTGCTCGAAACCTAGTAACGCGACAAAACTTTTAATGCTCATATCAGAGACTTAATGACACGACATTTATTTCAACAAATCATCCTGATGGTTAAGCTCATGGAGGTACTGGAATTCTAATAAGCAATCACATCAGGCATTGCATTAGCACTATTTGCTACAAAATATGTACAAGCAGTACAAATCAAAACTCGATGGAGTTAGTTAAACATAGCCTTTGTATACTTCTCACCGCGCTTCTCCATTACCGATGCAAATTTTTTTAAATTCTTTGATTTATTAGCTGACCGCTGTACAGCAACTGGTGACTACAATTCAAAGCATTGGATCTCGACTTACCAACCCCAAGCTTGACTTTATTTCTCCGGACAAGCCTACATAATGGCCAAAATATCCAAGAAGCCTCAATTGACGCTTGTCACAAGATAGGTGCCGCAGGCTCATATACGTGTGGAAAACTTAACAGATCCATCATTGGATCTCTCGCCCATCTTACTTTACCTCTATTTCGATCCCCAGCTTCTTTAACTTCTGGTAAAACTGGCTGGCTTGAATGCAGAAAGTATGTACCTACTCATATGACTGCCCAAATACATACTGTGAATAAGACCTTTACAATTCAGTTGATGCATTAGTAAATGTTATGACACTGGCTGCACAACATTAGACCATCTAATATGTAGCGGTTGACTCAGGATGAGAAGCTGTTATATCGCAGCAATTTTTTTCTCTTCCTTCTACCCAGTAATGAAAACGGCGGGTGGAATCCTCTAGTGTCTTAGCTCTTTCGGCGATGCGGTGGGTCTGTGTGCCTTCTCTAACTGTCCATACATTTTTTAGTCTTTAGGATTCCTACAGAAACTACTTTATATAAATTAACATTGAAAAAGAGAACAAAAGTTAAATATGCTACTGACAGGCCAAAGTTTCACAAGGCCTGAGCTGACATACGACACTTGCTTTCTTTACCCAACCATAATCTTCTCGGCTATTTGACGAAGATACCACACGAAGATCCACATTCGATTTAGCGTCGCTTGTGACCGGTTGTGTTTATCTTGTGCTCTGTGATTTTTGTCAATTCGTCATTAATATCTGTGATACTGGTGCCTTGTTTTGTGACTTATTCCTTCATAACCAGCCGTGCTTGTGTTTTAAATCGTCTGTTTATGTTTAATTGTCTATTTTATTGTAGAAATTTTAACAAAACCTAACTCTGTGTTTAGCCCGTGCATTTTGTTATTGTAACTATTTCAATAGCTTTTGTTGTTGTTTCCCATAACCTTCTTGTAATCTCTCTCCCGTTTCTTGTCGTCTAAACTGTTGTCGTGTTTATTTTGTTTGCGTTTCGCAAGCCACGCTCAGCCACTCTGTTGCGCTCTCGAAGTCTACGAGCTCTTATACTTTTGTGTTCTTGTGTGTCTACATTTTTATTTGTTTGATCCCAGTGTCAAATTAAGTGAGGTATTTATAATTCTTTTGATTCTTTGGTTTTATATATAACTTTTTTTCTTAAATTAAAAATGGCTCTTTTTTGTTGCAAAAAAGATTGTCAGTTTGGATCGTCACCTAATGACGTTTTTATTTACTGTCGTCTCTGCAACATAGTCATACACCCAAAATGTACTGGACTTGTTGGCAGAGTAAAAGATTATATTGATCTGCGTGTTGGTTTTTCGTGGATTTGTGCCTCATGCTTGGAAATAGAACGTGATTTGGATGGCTATGTTGCGCTGACCAATGATCGTTTTATGAAACTGTTCGATAAACTCATGAGCGTAGTTGCTGATTTTAAAAAGTTTAAGGCGGACCTTGATAATAAAAAAATGTCAGTAGGGTCACCTAAACGCAAGAAGACTGCTCCTTCAAAATCTCTTCAAGTAAAGGCATCAGTTCCAAATCCCAACTTAGCTTCTAATATTTTTACCCGATCGGTAACGGCAGCAATGTCGGCATCCACTGGGGCTGGGGGACCTAAAGCTTCTCTGACAGCAGTACCCATAGGTACCAAAAGCTCTGGAGTCCCTGTTTCTGCTAGTCAGCCTACCGTTTCAAACCTTACGCAGCTTTCTGTGCCTACGGTGGAAGTTAGCTCTATAGGAGTCCCTAGTCTCGATAATCAGACGAACGATGTTCAGATTGCTGGTGGTGGAAGAAAGAGCCTCTCGGTTGTTCCATATAGGAAGCAATTATTTGTATATTGATGGACGTTGATGCACTACGAGCAGTACAAACAAGTGGCCCAACGACACCAAGCACGTGCTTGTTACGCGCGGGGCCCTTTTATCAATTTGGGCAAAAATACGAGTTCGCGAGGAAGATACAATAAACAAATAGAGACGGAACACAAATGAAAATAAAAGAAGCATCTAAGAAAGAAGCAAATGAGTTAAAATATTAGTTTTTAATACCGGGATAGAAGTTGAAGTGCAAAGTAAATGATAAAGGTTATTATAATTATTACATAGAACGCGAAAGGGCTCGTGCAGACAAAAATTAGATGTACATCGTGGCAAATTTAGGGGATAATAATTTCGTGTAAGTCTAACAGGAACATTGAAAGTTAGGCGGTTTACAAGTTCTACAGAATCAATATCACCTCTTATAAGATTTTGCATAAAAATAGTACCAAGCATTGTTCTACGATTTGCAAGGGTAGGTAAATTAAGCAATAGTAATCTACTCTGATAGGAAGGTAGCCTTACGTTTTGATCCCAATTCAAACTACGAAGGGCAAAAAGAAGAAATTTTTTTTGTACCGACTCAATACGGTCAATGTGCACTTGATATTGTGGACTCCAAACTGAAGAACAGTATTCCAAAATAGGACGGACAAGGGAGGTAAATAATAATTTGGTTGTATAAGGGTCATCAAATTCTTTTGACCAACGCTTTATAAACCCAAGAACACTCATGGCCTTGCTGACAGTGGACATTATGTGGCAGTCAAATTTAAGTTTTGGGTCCAGAAGAACGCCTAAGTCATTAACTGAATATATGCGGTCGAGTGGCGTATTTTTAAGAGAGTAACTAACAAAAGTAGGAGTACCCCTATGAAAAGTCATAACGTTGCATTTAAGGCAGTTCAAATTTAAAAGGTTATACTCACACCATCCCTGAAAACAATCAATATCTGACTGTAAGTTGAAACTCGACGCTGTATCATTATGTGATAAACGAAGCTTAACATCATCAGCATACATTAGTACACGAGACTGTGTTATGATAGAGGGAAGATCGTTAATAAACAAAGTAAACAGCAAAGGGCACAAACCATGCTGACACGGTGATATTAGCGAGGAACATAAATGTTGCAAATGAGAAGTAATAATACGTTCAAATGCTTTAGGAATTGCCGACAATTTAGAAATACCTCTGTAATTCTGGGCATCCGCCTTCGCACCCTTTTTGTGAAGTGGAATGATAAAAGAGTCCTTCCAGATAGTAGGAAAAACTGACGATGAAATAGATAAATTAAAAAGTTTAAGAATCGGTTTACATATGGTTGAAGCACAAAACTTAAGCACACACCCGGGGAGTCCATCAGGACCGGGAGAATAAGTTGGCGTTGTTTTTTCTAAGTCTCTTACGAGAGAAATTTCCGTAATTTCAGGGGTAAAGATACAATTTGCCTTATTTAAGGGATTAGGGTAGTTAGAATTTGACCAAGCAGCCGAACTATAAGTAGTTTGGAAAAACTCGGCAAATAAATCAGCAATTTCAGAATCCGTCGATGCCTCCATTGAGTTAAAACGTACCGATGAAGGCAATGCTGACGACTTACGCTTGGCATTGACAAAGTTATAAAACTGCTTCGGATCATTTGAAAATTCAAATTTACATCGACTTAAATACATAGAATAGCAATGACTATTGAGAACATTAAAATCCGATCGAGCCACCACATATTTCGAAAAATCAGATGGCGCACCCGATTTCTTATACTTTTTATAAGTGTTTGTCTTAAGGTTTTTAAGTCTTTGAAGCGCATTGGTAAACCAAGGTGGCCTGTTTGTCTTTGAAGGAAACCTATCAGGAACGCATTCATTAAAAAAGGTATTTAACACTATATAGAAGTGTTCAGTGGCACTTTCAATATCCATACAATTGTACAATTCTGTCCAATTATATTGAGAAATCATGTCGTTAAGTTTTTTATAGTTACATTTTCGGAAACATCTCACTTTAGTTTGAGAAACTAAAGGAGAGGGGGTATCAACGCATGGGAGGCAGATTGTCAATTCCATTGTTGGATGATATCGGTCTTCAGGTACAACAAGAGCGTCAATTCTAGATACCGTGACTTCAGACGGGTCTGAAACAAACACGAGATCTAGTTGTCTATTTAATGAATTCCGTATAAAGCTTACTTGCTGTAACGATAATTCTAGAAGACCATCTACAAAATCATGGGCGGATAGAGGTATAGCGACTAGTGAGTCAGTAGGAGGAGACCAAGAAATATCCGGGAGATTAAAGTCACCCAAAACAATCAAAAGGTCACTGTTAGAAAGAAGCGATAAAACAGATTTTATCGCAGACAGGTGGTGCTCATAAATTATTATATCAGAGCCAGGTGGAATATAGGAACATGTAACAAATATTGAAAATGACTGCAAGGAAACTTTCACACTAACAAATTCAATTTCATTAGGAGCATCAGAGTGAATTCTCTCGGATGTTAGGCTAGTGCTAACGGCAATCAGCACACCGCCTCCCCTACGTGAGGAGCGATCGGTCCTATAGGCATTAAAATTGTTAGACAGAACTTCATTGTCAGATATCTCTGGTTTCAGCCAAGTTTCCGTAAAAGCCAAAATATCAGCAGTAAATGCAGAGGAGTCAGCATAAAGCTTGGGTAGCTTCATATTTAGTCCCCTAACATTTTGATAAGCCAAAAATAAACTTTTTAGTTTTTTGGCGCAGTGGAAGGTCTGTTATTTGTTCTCGGTTTATTGGGAACAAATTCTTTTATTACTAAATCATCATTAAGCCAAAAGCTTTCAGAAAGTAGTACCTTAAACACATCAGGCGGAGCAAATATTTTAAAAGACGATATACTACGAGCATAAGAAAATCTAAATTGTTCAACTGAAATATTCTCGGATGGGAATTTTTCACGAATAAATTCCAAAACATCCTCAGATGTGGTATCTGGGGTGAATCTCGAAACAAATAATTGTTTTCTATGTGGAACAACTGATAATTTCTTACGTCCCCCAGCAGCAGATTGCACCTCACTAAGCTGAGAGCCAGAAACAGTAACTTCTGTACCTATAGGTACGGTCGGCACCGTAGCCGGCACTGAAGGTTTCTTTACCACCCGAATTCGAGAAGCAGTGACTTCACCTGAAACAGCTGTATCCATAGGCGCAGTAGGTTCACTTACCACAGTGTTAACAGAGACTGCTGCAGCCACCAAGTTCGGATTTGGGGTGGATACCGTGACCGTATTAACTGCCGCTAAGCTGGTTTTTTTACGTTTAGGCGACTCAGTTAGTAATTTTTTATTATTAAATTGGGCACAAACGGAATTGAACCCCTCATTGAGCTGTTTAAAAGCACCAGAGAGATTCAAAAGGCTGTCTCGAGTCTGCTTCATAAAGCCGCTCATCTCAACAACCATTTCCTTGCAGGATCCGCATGACCACATGAGTCCAGAATTCTGATCAATGAAGTCTTTGACTCTACCAGTAAATCCTGCGCATTTAACGTGCATCATCGATTCACAGAGCCAGCAGAAAATAAAAGGGTCTTTAGTTGAACACGAAAGAGTACAATTTTTCTTTGAGCAAACAAGAGCCATTTAAAGGAAATGAAATAAAATAAAGTAATATATGAAAAATACCTCAAGTAAATTTGGCACTGGGATCAAATTCCAAAACCACAAAGGCACAAAACACGAAAACAAATAAGAGCGCGAGATCGCGTATTATTTTAAATGTAAGAGAGCACGAGAGAATAAATCTTTTATCGATTGAGCGTTGCTTGTGGGACACTGACAACTTTACGCAGGAACAGTTACAATGTAAAGCAAGCAAGAGAGAGAGAGAGAGAGAGAGACAAGAGAATAGCACACTAAAAGTCTACCAGAAATTTGGCAGGTTCAGAGAGAGTTTAAGTTACAGTTGTAATATAGAGCGGGAGAGAGAGTGAAAATCAAAGAGTTTAGTGAGTATAAAATTACACTAACAAAGCTAGGAGATTAAACAAATCTAATATAAATGTTAAAATAACTATAATCACTGGGAGATCTAGTAAAAAACACTAAACACACTTACCCAGCGGTTAGACTGAGCTTTGTTAATAAACAAACACAAAACACTCGCAAAAAATCACAGAATAGACAAAAATTCAGAGCACAAGAGTAAACACAACCGTTCACAAGCGACGCTAAATCGAATGTCTCGTTTAACACCTGAAACCACATCTGCAGATGTTTTGGAATTTATACAACAGGAATTTCCATCTCAAAACATCACAGTGGAGGAGTTTAAATTTCCATATGTTCGTAGGATATCTTCCTTTAAAATATCTGCTCCTCCGGAAGTATTTAATGTACTAAATTCTAAAAGTTTTTGGCTTAATGATGAATTGGTCATTAAAGAATTTGTTCCAAACAGACGGAGAACTAATAATAGGCCTTCCACGACAGTACCTGCGCCAAAAAACTGAGCAGTTTATTTTTGGCCTATCAAAATGTTAGGGGACTTAATATGAAGCTACCTAAGCTTTATGCTGACTTCTCTGCCTTTTCGGAAGACATTCTGGCCTATACTGAGACTTGGCTGAAACCGGAGATATCAGACTCTGAAGTTCTGTCCAAAAATTTTAGTACGTATAGAACTGATCGCTCTCCTCGTAGGGGGGGTGGGGTGCTGGTTGCCGTTACCTCTACTTTAACATCGGAAAGGATATACTTTCTTAATCCCAATGAAATAGAATTCGTTGGTGCTAAAGTGTCTTTGAAATTGTTTTATACCCGTTACTCGTAGAGTAAAAGGGTATACTAGATTCGTCGGAAAGTATGTAACAGGCAGAAGGAAGCGTTTCCGACCCCATAAAGTATATATATTCTTGATCAGGATCACTAGCCGAGTCGATCTAGCCATGTCCGTCTGTCCGTCTGTCCGGATGAACGCTGAGATCTTGGAAACTAAAAGAGCTAGGCTATTGAGACTTGGCGTGCAGATTCCTGAGCTTCTTACGCAGCGCAAGTTTGTTTCAGTAGAGTGCCACGCCCACTTAAACGGCCAAAAACCGCCCACAAACTTCAAAAAATCGTTAGTATGAACGCGGATATCTCGGAAACTATCAAAGATAGAGTATTGGGATTTCTTATTTAGATTCCGTAGCCTTGTACGCAGCGCAAGTTTGTTATGCGAATATGCCACGCCCACTCTAACGCCCACAAACCGCCCAAGCCTGTGGCACCCACAATTTTTATTCTAGATAAAAAATTTTAACTGAAATGTATTGGTCTCGTCAATACCTATCGATTGATCCACGTTGTTGCCACGCCCACTCTAACGCCCATCACGCTTAAATCTGTAATCCGCCGGTAGGTGGCGCATTTCAATCTCACTTTGCTGCTTGCATATCTCCATTTCCCTTTGGTTCCTTTAGCTGAGTAACGGGTATCTGATAGTCGAGGTACTCGACTATAGCGTTCTCCCTTGTTCTATTTATGTAACTTGTTCTTATATTCCACCTGGATCCGACTTAACAATTTTTTGGGAACATTTGTCTGCAATAAAAACTGTTTTATCTCATCTTTCCGAAATGGATCTTTTGATTGTTTTGGGTGATTTCAATCTCCCTGACATTTCTTGGTCCCTTTCCACTGACTCACTTGTCTCTACCCCCTTATCTGACCATGAATTCGTTGACGGTCTGTTAGAATTATCATTACAGCAAGTCAGCTTTATACGTAATTCTCTAAACAGACAATTAGATCTTGTATTTGCTTTAGATCCGTCTGAAGTCACGGTATCTAGAATTGACCCACTAGTTATGCCAGAAGACCGGTATCATCCCACATTAGAACTTACAATTTGTCTTCCCTGCGTTGACACCCTCTCCTTCTCTTTCACCAACTAAAAGTAGATGCTTTCGTAAATGTGACTTTAGTAAATAATAATAAATAAATAATAATAATAACTTGATTTCACAATATAACTGGACAAATTTATATAACTGCTTGGATATTGAAAGTGCTACGGAACTATTTTATAGTGTCCTAAACTCTTTTTTCTGTGAATGTGTTCCTGATAGTTTTGCTCCTAAGTTAGACAGGCCTCCTTGGTTTACCAATCAGTTGCAAAGACTTAGAAACCTAAAAACAAACTTCTATAAAAAGTACAAAAAGTCGGGTAGGCCATCCGATTTTTCAAGATATGTGGTGGCTCGTACTAATTTTAATGTACTTAACAGTCATTGCTATTCCATGTATTTGAACCGATGTAAATTTGAAGTTTCAAAGGATCCAAGGCAGTTTTATAACTTTGTCAATGCTAAGCGAAAGTCTTCAGCATTGCCATCATCTGTACGATTAAACTCTATTGAGGCATCTATGGATCCCGAAATTGCAGATTTATTTGCTGAATTCTTCCAATCTACTTATAGTTCTGTTTCTTGGTCTAATTCTAGCTACCCTAATCACTTAAACAGGGCAAATTGTATTTTTATACCCGTTACTCGTAGAGTAAAAGGGTATACTAGATTCGTCGGAAAGTATGTAACAGGCAGAAGGAAGCGTTTCCGACCCCATAAAGTATATATATTCTTGATCAGGATCACTAGCCGAGTCGATCTAGCCATGTCCGTCTGTCCGTCTGTCCGTCTGTCTGGATGAACGCTGAGATCTCGGAAACTATGAGAGCTAGGCTATTGAGATTTGGCGAGCAGATTCCTGAGCTTCTTACGCAGCGCAAGTTTGTTTCAGTAGAGTGCCACGCCCACTCTAACGCCCACAAACCGCCCAAAACTGTGGCTCCTACAGTTTTGATGTTAGATAGAAAATTTTAACTGAAATGTATTAGTCTTGTCCATACCTATCGATTGACCCAAAAAAAATTTTTCTACGCCCACTCTAACGCCCACAAACCTCCCAAGAAAAAAAGCTATGACGTCAGAGCCAGACAGTGCGAAATGTTTTTACGCGTGTATGTGTGTGTATGTAAATAGTTGCCGGCCGAACTTAGCGGCAAAGAGAAAAGCACTGCCGGCGCTCAGAGAGAGCAAAGTGCGCGGCTAACTTATTCTATTGAACAATGAATTTGTCACGCCTACCCTAACGCACACAACGCTTAAATCTGTCTTCCGCCGGTAGGTGGCGCATTTAAATCTCGCTTTGCTGCTTGCATATCTCCATTTCCCTTTGGTCGCTTAAGCTGAGTAACGGGTATCTGATAGTCGAGGTACTCGACTATAGCGTTCTCCCTTGTTTCTCCTGTAATCACCGAAAGTTCTCTCTTAAGTGATTTAGAAACTATAACGCCAACCTATTCCCCGGGGCCAGATGGACTCCCTGGGTGTGTTCTTAAGTTTTGTGCCCGAACTATTTGTAAACCCATTCCTAAACTTTTTAATTTGTCTATCTCATCATCTGCTTTTCCTACTATCTGGAAAGATTCTTTTATTATTCCACTCCACAAAAAGGGTGCGAAGGTTAAGGTTCAGAACTATAGAGGAATCTCCAAATTGTCTGCAATTCCTAAAATATTTGAACGCATTATTACCTCTCAGTTGCAACATTTGTGCTCCTCTTTAATATCGCCGTGTCAACATGGTTTTGTTAAGCGAAGATCGACCACCACTAACCTGCTCGAATTGACATCTTTTGTAATAGATGGGCTTAACGAAAAATTGCAGACAGACGTTATATATACAGATTTTAGTAAAGCCTTTGACTCTGTAAGCCACTCTCTTCTTTTATTCAAATTAGATCAGCTCGGGTTTCCGAATAATCTGTTAACTTGGATTTCAAGTTATTTGAATGGTAGATCTCAGAGGGTTTTATTCAAAAACGCTGTTTCCAATATGATCAACGTGACATCTGGAGTGCCTCAGGGCAGTCATTTAGGCCCTTTGCTGTTTACTCTGTTTATAAATGATCTTGCCTCTATAGTAACTCACTCTCGTGTACTAATGTATGCTGATGATGTTAAGCTTTGTTTTTCATATAATAATATAGAGTCTGGTTTCTGCTTGCAGTCAGACATTAATAGATTCCAGGAATGGTGTCAGTACAACCTTTTGAATTTAAACTATCTTAAATGCAACGTAATGACTTTTTATAGGGGTACGCCAACGTTCTCTTCAGAACATGTCCCTGGACCGAATATACTCAGTAAACGATTTAGGTGTTCTCCTAGATCCTAAACTTAAATTTGACTCCCACATAACCTCTACTGTAAATAAAGCTATGAGTGTTCTTGGGTTTATAAAGCGTTGGTCTAAAGAATTTGATGATCCATACACTACCAAATTATTATTTACCTCCCTTGTCCGTCCTAATTTGGAATACTGTTCTTCCGTTTGGAGTCCTCAGTATCAAGTGCACATTGACCGTATAGAGTCCGTACAGAAACAATTTCTTCTTTTTGCCTTACGTGGTTTGAACTGGGATCAAAACGTCAGGTTGCCTTCTTACTCGAGTAGATTGCTTTTAATTAATTTGCCTAGTCTAGTAAGCCGTAGAACTATGCTTGGTACTATTTTTATGAATAACCTTATCAGAGGAGATATTGATTCTGTTGATTTGGTTAGCCGCCTTACTTTCAATGTTCCTGTTAGACTAATGCGAAACTACTATCCTATAAACTTGCCACGATGTTCATCTAATTTTAGTCAGCATGAGCCTTTTCGCGTTCTTTGTAATAATTATAACAACCTATATCATTTAATTTGTTCCTCAATCTCTATCAACTAAAATCTTAGCTCATTTGCTTTAGTCTTGTTGATCTATGTTTTGTCCTGTCCTTGTTTGTTCTATGTACCTTCCTCGCGAATCGTATTTGCCCGAAATAAAAATGGGCCCGCGCGTAACAAGCACGTGCTTGGTGTCGTTTGGGCCACTTGTTTGTACTGCTCTTAGTGCATCAACGTTCAACAAATATAAAAAAATATAATATACCCTAGAGATACTTCCGATTCGTAATTTAAGTTGCCATGTCAATTCAGGAAACAACACACCTTTAGCAGTTCATGATTTTTTTTTCAATTATTATCCATATTTATTTACAAAAGAACTTTTGTTGACTTAAAATTTTTTCCAATTAGATACGATTCAATTATATTTATTTGAATCTTATTCATTAGTGTATACGGACACCCGAAAGTTGTACAAGTTTTCTTAAGGATCTACAAATTATTTGTTCATCGATAGTTTAGGATTATATTTCTTTAATTTTGAATTTGAAACATTCCTGGGTTCCCTAACTAAGTAGTTCTTTCAATCAATTCATTATTGTGCGCTTAAACAAACTAGGTTACAACATTTGGAGAAAGATTTTTAATAACTACAGTGTGATATTGTTGCTAGACAGAATTACGATTTCTTTTTGGGTCATTATTTTCGGTGGGTTCAGAGTTGTTTATTTTGTGGAACCGATAGCATATCATGTTTTATTTCGCGCGAGATTCCGAAAACATCTACTTTGCCTTTGTTATTTATTTTGGCGTAGAACAATTGCAAGGTAATGATCTTTATAATCTTCCAAGCAGCCACCAAGCTCTCAGTACTCAGGGGCTTACACAACGCTTTTTGGAAAAACACTCGAGAGATTGGATTGGCTTAAAAAAATGCGCATAAGTAAGACTCGCTTGGTTAAACTTGCAGCGTTGAAAGGCCTTCCAGCGTGATAGTGATGAAACGGTGTTGTTGTTAGCTGTGGATTCTATTTTTGCAGGTACACTGATAAAGATTATATGGGCGAACGTCAAGTTTGATACAGAGATGGTCGGGTTCCACAAAGTATTAAGTTCCCGCAACCACCACTCTTAATATTTTTTAGAAGGCTGCATAAAGTTAAAGGGAGTTCCTAGTTTGAGGGGTTAGTCACGATTCCTAGGTGGGTAGTCAATCGACTCGCTGTTCTGCTTCGAATCTGCTACCGATCTGCTACGCTTTGTTTGTTCCTCCAGCGCGGTAATAGGTGAAACTGCCTTTACTGCCGGTACTTGGTGGGGACCGATAAGACCACCCAAACCCGTAAAATACAAGGTAAGTCACTCTCCTACGTCAGACGACTAATACTGGCCTTCCAGCGTAAGCGGGCGGCCAGCGTATTGGAGCTTGGGCAAGGGGCAGCCCTAATTTTATTTAGGGTACGGGTATACTTCAGAGGTGGCCCATACCTGTGAGCTAAGAGTTTTTCCAGGAAGTTTAATTAAAGCAGCAGCGGAAGAGAACTGCCGGAAGGGTTTCACTACCCAGCACGTTTTTGGGGCACTATAGGTTGCCATTCACGATCGGACTGCAATCGGCCACATCCAATAGGAATATTCTCTTTCACTTATGCGAAAACGACCACGGTTTGGGTTTTGTGCAACTTAAATGGCGTGATAGACTTTATCAATGGCGCTTCGAACTTAACCTTGTGCCGTTTTTAAGATCACTTAGACGACGATCTGATACGAACACTTTTGCGGGTTGTGAAAGAGAATGATTGCAGCCGAGTGGGCGTTTACATACCGAACCTTTCCAGACACTCAATCTTTTATTTCTTAGAACGTCATGGAAATATTGAACTAAGTTGGCGGCGCTGATAAATGCAGCTGATAAGAAAAAGCTAAGCTAAGATTACCCTTCGCTGCCTTAAAGTATACACTAATAGGAGTTTAATGAAACTATTGTTTTTGGTTTCTCTGGCTGCAAAATGATAGCCGAGCATTCAGACCAAAGTGACGACCATTACAAATAGACTATTTACACTGGGGTTGAGTTATTGTGTTATGTCATAGAAGCGATTCAAGCAAGAGCTACCCGAACATGCGCACCTGTCCATGACCTGACCGCAATAAAATGCACAATGCACAAGCCTGAAGGCGCACGCTCATTGACAAGCGCAATAAAAGGGACACATGCACAAGCCTGAAGGCGCACGCTCATTGACAAGATCATGGGCCTCACGCCAACGACCTCACGGCTGACTGCTAGCTCTAATACGTCCCATAATAGGGATTGAAATCACGACCGCGCAACAACTCGCAAGTAGCCGACATATCTTAGTCAAGGAAATATTTTCCATTCTCCGTACCTGTAATTTTAACTCGAAATAAAAAGTCAGAAGTTTATTTTGTAGCATAACAATACATTAATTCATTTATTTTGGTATTTAGAACATGTTTTATTATGTTATTTAATCATTTTCATTCTTTTTTCTGGATTATAGTATATATTTATAATGTTGAGTGCTTCCTTTTTGTAATCCGAAATTCGATGGCATACAAGTTAACTAAGTTAACCGAGCGGCGGCAATGACCGTTCGTTCGACAGCTCGCTCCGGCCAAAACTGCTGACACAGCGTCTGGCCGGATGCCCATGCATAGCCGGCAAACACAGCATATTTGCGTGGCCGCTATGATTCCAATTTTTGTTAGCTTTAAGTTCAGTCTAATTTGAAGTCTTGAATAAAGAGCACAAGCTCTGACAATATTAAACTCCGGCAACCGCCGTTAGGAACTTATTATTTCCACACTGTCTGAGTCTCTAGGCCAGCAGGTAAAGAAGGGCAGTCACCCTTCCAACGTAAACTTCCTAATCTTCAGTGGATAGGAGTAGCCAGCCGGCTCCTCAAGAATCACCAACATCAAGTACGCGTGATCCCCCCTGGATCCAACACCCTTGGCCCATAAGAATTGGGACTGATATTAGTGACTGCTGCGTGGGACCTGCCCGCCAGCCGATCTGTATTATATAACAATTAGTGACTGCTGCGTGGGACCTGCCCGCCAGCCAACCCCCACTAAATAAATAATTGGCGCTCAACGTAAAATTCGGATTGCAATAAATCTAGGGAATCATGTAAGTGAGCATTTTCATTCACACATACCCTCTATCTGCATTCATTTTGTAAAAATCAAATACACTGCCAGAAAAATTTCTGCAGTTCCATTATTGACATTTCACATTAATTTCGTAAATTTACTCTCATTAATTGATTGACATTTACAATTCTTTTATAATAAATTCGAAATAAAAGAAGAAAATAAAATTTTTGAAATCTTATATAATAAATATATTTTAACCAAATATATTATTAATGGTGACATATTGACAATATTACCAAATATTATTGCGTATTGTTTGCATGCTATAATCTTTTTTTTTTTGCAAATAGATAAACCAATATTTTAGTGCAGCCATAAAGAAAAAATTACAATCTTTAAATATCCCGACCGAATATCTTGTATTCTCAGCGTTAGCTTCGCAGTCTTGTTGGTTTTATTGTCTCCTCACCCCACATCCGCGAACCCGATACGGTCGCGCATGCATTTGTGTGGCAATTGTTGTTTTTCATTTTCTTGGTTTGCCATAGCGGAGGCTCAGTACCCGCGCACCCCTCACCTTGTCACTGCCTGGCAAGGCAACAACTCAGTCTGAACAGCAAAGCGGCGACTCAGCCCCCGCGTCCCCCTCGACAGGCCAGCTGCCTGCACAAGCATACAGCTTGACCATGCTTTTACTCTTCAGGGCGAATTTGTAGTTGCAGACCCTCATGAACAATCCATTTCAGCAGTATAGGAATAATAAACAAATCTCCAGCGGCTCTGATTCTGAGACCGAAGGCCCAGCCAGAACTTCTACACCGAAACGTGTACGCGCTAATATTCCCTCAGCTGTAAACATGGCTTTTAGTATGGAACAAATGACAGCCACCATACAGGCGGCAGTTGCCCATGCCGTTCAAGAGGCAACCCTGGAGAGCCAGCGTAGGGAAAACGAACTACGCCAAGCCATACAGCAGCTGACCGCCCAGGTTAATGCGGTACAAATCGCTCCCGCTCAAGCGGAAGCCCCTCAGATTAAAGCCTACGAGCCCATAGATATTAAAAATAATGTTAAATGTGACGAGCCCCTGGACGCCGTTAAGTGCCTGCCCGAATTTACGGGAGCACAGGATGCATATGTCTCTTGGCGGCAAGCGGCAGTAGCCGCATATTATATTTTTAGAAATTATGTGGATAGCTCCCGCCATTATCAGGCAGTTATTATTATTAGGAGTAAAATAAGAGGCCCTGCCGATGCAGTGCTGTCTTCGTTCGGCACTGTGTTGAATTTCGATGCGATCATAAATCGGCTCGATTTTACATACAGCGACAAACGCCAGATCCACGTAATCGAGCAGGAGATGGGCACCCTCAGACAGGGAAGCCTAACACTCTTGCAGTATTATGACGAGGTCGAAAAAAAACTGACCTTGCTCACCAACAAAGTCACAATGTCGTACGAATTGTCGGCGGCAAAAGTTTTATGCGACAAATTCCGGGATGATGCACTCCGTGTATTTATTTCGGGACTTAGGCGCAACCTCACAGATGTCCTCTTCTCGGCAAAGCCGAAGGACATGCCAACGGCTCTGGCTCTGGCTCAAGAGGTGGAAGCAAACCACGAGAGGTACACGTTTGCATCGTCGTTTGCAAAGAGTCAGGAGGACAGGGACAGGAAAACAAATCCTAAGACGCAAGAACGCCAGCAAACATCCCAACAGGCATACACGCAAGTAAGTGCTGGGAAGAGTCCACACTTTACTAAACAGTATAAGGCACAGGTGCACCCTGCTCCACGCGGCGATGGGCACCATGGAGGCACTCCGGAACCCATGGAAGTGGATCCATCACTGTCTAGACTGTTGAAACCATCACAGGCCCCGGCATACCTGAATAGGAAGCCGGCGGCGTCCGACAAAACGCACCCACAAAAAAGGCAAAGGGTGAATCATATTGCCCAGAGCGCTGACAAAACTGGTGATACATACACCACAGCGGCCTCTAGTGCGGTGCAAAAAATTGATGATGACGCCATCACAGAATATGATTCGGATGCCATCAATTTTTTAGGAGTAAATCCCTGCTACCCGTCCTCAGACGAAGAGTAGCGGGGACTTCCATGAAATTCCTTATAGACACGGGCGCTTCTAAAAACTTTATTAGACCTTACAAGGGGCTAAAAGGCGTCCGTCCAGTAGAAACCCCTTTCAATATTCATTCAATCCATGGAACAACACAAATAACACAGAAATGCCTTGTCTCAATTTTTAATATAAGAGCAACGTTCTTTATTCTATCGGACCTATCAACGTTCGATGGGATAATCGGCCTCGACCTGTTAACACAGGCTGGGGCATCGCTTTGTTTAAAATCTGGGAGTCTTAAATGGGGTACGGAAGTCGAAGAAATTTCCTTCCATACCTGTGCTGATGTCAATTTTACTAAAGTAGATTGCTCTGATGCACCCCCTGCAATCAAAGATGCCTTTATAAAAATGCTTAAAAGCAGAAAAAGGGCATTTGCGGACCCCAATGAGGCACTACCGTATAACACTTCGGTAGTAGCCACAATAAGAACAATAGACGAAGAACCTATTTATGCAAAACTGTATCCGTACCCCATGGGGGCGGCCGATTTTGTTAACAAGGAAATCCAAAATCTGTTGGACAACGGCATAATCCAGAAATCCGTGTCTCCGTACAACAACCCAATATGGGTAGTGGACAAAAAGGGCACTGATGAAATGGGCAACAAAAACATGCGACTAGTAATTGACTTTCGCAAGCTAAATGAGAGAACGGTATCCGACAAATACCCCATGCCGAACATCTCCATGATATTGGGAAACCTAGGCAAGGCCAAATATTTTACAACATTGGACCTTAAGTCAGGATACCACCAGATCATGCTCGCAGAGCGTGATCGCGAAAAAACTTCCTTTTCGGTAAACGGAGGGAAATATGAATTTCGCAGACTCCCTTTTGGTCTAAAAAATGCTGCCAGCATTTTTCAGAGGACTATTGACGATATTTTGCGAGAGCAAATCGGCAAATTTTGCTACGTATACGTGGATGATGTGATTATTTTTTCTGAAAATGAAGAATCACATGTCACACACGTAGATTGGGTTTTAAAGAACCTCTACGAAGCAAACATGAGGGTGTCTGTAGAAAAATCACGCTTCTTTAAAAAGAGCGTAGGCTTTTTGGGATTCATAGTCACCAGCAACGGTGCAACAACTGACCCAGAGAAGGTCAAAGCCATTAAAGACTTCCCGGAACCAAAATCCGTGTTTGAAGTCAGATCATTCCTTGGCCTGGCAAGCTACTACAGATGTTTCATAAAGGATTTTGCGGCAATAGCAAGACCCATTTCGGACATCCTGAAAGGGGAAAACGGAACGGTTAGTAGACATAGGTCACGGAACATTTCCGTCCAGTTCTCTGAGGCGCAGCAACAAGCGTTTCAGAAGCTGCGAAATATCTTGGCATCTGAGGACGTCATGCTAAGATACCCTGATTATAAAAAAGCATTTGATCTAACGACAGATGCATCAGCCTATGGCATTGGCGCGGTATTGTCCCAAGAGGGTCGGCCAATCACAATGATCTCAAGAACATTGAAGGACAGGGAAATAAATTATGCTACAAACGAAAGGGAATTGTTAGCTATTATTTGGGCATTAGCCAAATTACGGCACTATCTGTACGCAGTAAAAGACATAAATATCTTTACTGATCATCAGCCCTTAACCTTTGCCGTCTCGGAATCGAATCCGAACGCTAAAATCAAGAGGTGGAAGGCGCGCATTGATGAGTCAGGTGCGCGTATTTTTTATAAGCCTGGCAAAGAGAACTTGGTCGCGGACGCGCTGTCCAGACAACAACTCAATGCCATGGAAGAGCAGGAAGCTGAATCATGCATAGCCACGATACACAGCGAACTCTCCCTGACCCACACCATTGATTCTACGGACAAACCGCTGAATTGCTTCCAGAACCAATTGGTTCTCGAAGAGGCGCGCTCCCCATCGAAACGCAGCTTCATACTGTTTGGGAACAAAAGGCGTCACTTAGTTAGCTTCTCGTGCAAAGAATCGTTGCTTAGAGAAATCGCAGATATTATCGTTCCTAATGGCGTAAACGCCATCCATTGTGACCTACACACGTTGGCCATGGTACAGGACCAGCTGGTGCGGCAATTTCCAGCAACAAAATTTTGGTACTGCAAAAGTCAAGTAACAGACATTTTCGCAGTTGCTGATAGGCGGGAAATTATCACAGCTGAGCATAATAGGGCCCATAGATCGGCCCAGGAAAATGTGAAGCAAGTGCTCTCCGAGTACTACTTCCCGAAGATGGCAAAATTGGCCAGCGAAATCGTCTCAAACTGTAAGACATGCGCGAGAGCCAAATATGACAGACATCCAAAAAAACAGGAACTCGGCGAAACGCCAGTCCCATCGCAGGTGGGGGAAATGCTGCACATAGACATTTTCTCTACAGACAAGAAATACTTCCTCACATGCGTTGACAAGTTTTCAAAGTTTGCAATGGTCCAACCGATTCCCTCTAGAACAATAGAGGATCTCAAACCGGCCCTATTATAACTCTTGAACGTTTTCCCCAAAGCTAAGGTTATCTATTGCGACAATGAACCGTCGTTGAATTCGCACACTATTTTGACCATGCTGGAAAACCACTTCGGCGTTAGCGTCTCAAATGCGCCGCCCCTTTACAGCGTCTCGAACGGACAAGTGGAACGCTTCCACAGCACTCTGGTGGAACTTGCCAGATGCCTCAAAATCGACAAAGGCATCAGCGACACTGTAGAGTTGATTTTACTGGCCACAACAAAATACAACAAATCTATCCATTCGGTCATCGGTAAGAGGCCCGCCGACGTGGTAGTCACTCAATCAAATGACCCACAGTGCGATATAGAGGGTAGAATAAGGCTTGCCCAGGACAAGCTAAGAAGCAGGGAAAATGCCTCCCGGCAGAACAGAGTATTCAATGCCGGCGACAAAGTCTTAGTAAAATCCAACAGGAGACTAGGAAACAAGCTTTCGCCGTTATGCGAAGAAAAAACGGTGGAAGCGGACATGGGGACCACAGTCCTCATTAAGGGGAGGGTGGTCCACAAAGACAACCTTAGGTAGGCCAAGCAGATCCATGTTATCGCTCGCCTGATAATCTTTCATTTTTTATTACTTTTATACCTAGCCACTTGGCGTAAGCTTTTCATTACTATTATTTTTAATCATACTGCTTTTTCTGTGCTTTGGTGGTGGGTTAACCCGTCTTTAACAAACAATACAGTATATCCGAATTACAGGTTTACAATCATACCCCTGCTATTCTTCTTGACCGTAGCTTCGGCGCACATAACAGACTACTCAAAAGCCAAATACATTCCCATCGTTGATGGTCGAATTTTGGTATGGGAAGAGTTCGCATTTGTAAGACACTCAGCGAATCTCTCGGAGTATAGGCGCGTGGTGGAAGAGACAGACGGGATGACCGACAGGTTCCCACAATCGCATATGCAAAAACTTTTGAGCGTTGATACCGCTCACTTGCGTGACCTGCTCGAGTCATTAAGCATTCACCATAGAGTGGCCAGGAGTTTAGACTTCCTAGGTAAAGCCTTAAAGGTAGTGGCGGGAACGCCGGACGCCGAGGATTTTGAAAAAATTAAATTCAACGAATTTCTACTCATTGATGCAAACAATAGGCAATTAAATATTAATACCAAAGTCCAAGACCAAATCAATAAAATATCCACTACTGTCAATCAACTTCTGAGGTCGGCTAAAGAATCCCAAATTGATACGGGACACCTATTCGAGATGTTACTAGCTCGTAATAGGATGATGGTAATGGAGCTGCAGAATTTGATGCTTGCAGTCGCCCTTGCGAAAATTAATGTCGTTAGCCCTAGCATACTAGATCATGCAGACCTAGAAAGTGTGTGGATGGAAGAGCCCACGGAGACCGCCATCAAAGATGTTTTGTCCGTAGCGTCCGTAAAAGTTTTACAATCCATTAACATCTTACACTTTGTTATTAAATTTCCTAAAATTAAGTCAGCCTGCAACAAAATTACCGTTTTTCCTGTGTCACATCATGGCACCATTCTCAGGCTGGAAGATAATATAATAGCGGAATGCAATGGGGAGATTCGCACGGTAAAAAACTGCTCTGTAACACCAGGGGCCACATTTTGCCAACTGGCACTAAGAAGTTCGTGCGCCCAGGAGCTCCACGCTGGAGGCACTGCGCACTGCGAAATTCAACAAAGCGACTTGCATCCCGTCACTTATGTTGACGATGGAATTGTTATTGTAAATGATCGCCCGGCTCATGTGTGTGTGGACAATGGCACTTGCGTCCACGTACAGGGTACCTACCTCATCACCTTCATTGAGAGTACCACAGTCAACGAAACCCGGTTTGCTAATCAGGACACAGCCCAGAAAAGGGCTCCGGGAGTAGCCAGCTCGCCTTCTCTGAACATCACTATGAAACGAAACATCCTTAGTCTTCCATACCTTCATCGATTAAGTGAACGTAATTTGGAACACATCAAACGATTCGGAGAAGAGGTCAACGACTATCGCTTGTATCAGATAATGCTAATTGCAGGAGCAATATGCTGCGCGTTGATCTGCATCGGATTAACCTATCGGCGATTCACCCAGGCCAGAAGAACTACGGCCCAGCTAAAAGAGATGATTGCCAGACTAGGGTCGGCCGAGGGCGGCCTCATTCCTGAGGGGGGAGTAGTTAACTAAGTTAACCGAGCGGCGGCAATGACCGTTCGTTCGACAGCTCGCTCCGGCCAAAACTGCTGACACAGCGTCTGGCCGGATGCCCATGCATAGCCGGCAAACACAGCATATTTGCGTGGCCGCTATGATTCCAATTTTTGTTAGCTTTAAGTTCAGTCTAATTTGAAGTCTTGAATAAAGAGCACAAGCTCTGACAATATTAAACTCCGGCAACCGCCGTTAGGAACTTATTATTTCCACACTGTCTGAGTCTCTAGACCAGCAGGTAAAGAAGGGCAGTCACCCTTCCAACGTAAACTTCCTAATCTTCAGTGGATAGGAGTAGCCAGCCGGCTCCTCAAGAATCACCAACATCAAGTACGCGTGATCCCCCCTGGATCCAACACCCTTGGCCCATAAGAATTGGGACTGATATTAGTGACTGCTGCGTGGGACCTGCCCGCCAGCCGATCTGTATTATATAACAATTAGTGACTGCTGCGTGGGACCTGCCCGCCAGCCAACCCCCAATAAATAAATAATTTACACAAGTATAAACACCCTCAGTGGCTGCATCATTGCTCCACACGCAGGTGTCCATATGTTTTCCATGAATAGATGTTTTCATATTACCTCGTTCACATTCAAAGAGTTTTGATTGTATGAACTGGAGCCGTACATAGTGTGCATTGAACAGAATTCCGTCAAATACATTCAGAAAGTTATTTATTTTAAGTGAATGCATGTTGTCTATCTAAGTCAACAATCTCGTCTTACCCTTTTAAATATGCTTACACAATTTATAAGCAAATTTTATATAGGTTTTCATCTTCTTCTTTTACCCAAAAATGTGCATTCTCGAAATTCAACAAATGAAAATCTTTGATTTTTCCTCTTCTTTTACCCAAAAATGTGCATTCTCGAAATTCAACAAATGAAAATCTTTTATTTTTCCCAAAATCCAAATGATATATTTCCAAACTGTCCCCTATTGGGGGCCTTTCCTTTCCCACCTGCAAGCAAAGTATGTGCGACCTCTTCTAACCAACACTCTCCTCTATTCTATGATTTTGTGTCTCCTTTATCGATTTGATGGTGTCCTATTGGTTACACTTGTATCAATACATATATAATATTTTTAAAAATCAATACTTCTCATCTCTTCTAACCAATGAATAGTCGATGTAACCTACTAGAATTACCTAAGTTTTTTGAATTTAAAAAAATCTTAAGTATGCACCTCTCATCTTCAATATTATCGTTCACGCCCACTTCAAACACTATAAATGATCGAGGACAATAGTTAGTCTTCCAAAAATAGTCTTGAAGTGGGATACTCTGCTACGTCAAACACAACTTAAGTAACAGTGATCGTGAAAAAATAGTTTAAACTAAAAGAATAAAATAAAATGAATAACCAAAATCAGTATTGTCAATCCTGCAAGTGTTTCTTGCAAAAGAATAAGTGGGCAAACCATGTCCGTTCGGAGGTGCATAAGCGAAATGCAATTCAACCCCTTGACGGAAGAGTCAAAAAAATTTCTGAGGGATTCAAGGGAAGAATACTGCATTACATGTATGTAAACGATGGATCGGACTTGATCTTACCTGAGAGTTTCTTGAGTGAAGCTGAATTGTCACTGCTACCTCATCTCACCATTTTATTAGAAAGTTATACTTCAGCAAAAGTCAACTTTGAACTGTTTGCAGAGTACATTCTTTTTAAAGATGAATCTGAAGAAATTGAAATGAAAAGTTTTCAAAGTAAAATGACGATCATGAATAAAGATTCAGACTTAGAAAATATTTTCCATGAACATACCATGGAAATAATTTCTAAAACTCAAGAATTTCAAGAGAGAGACAGTGGATGGTCTCTTATAAAATGGATTCGCTTGGAAATGAATGTGAATCACTATACACCGATGGCTGGATCGTCCTTCATACCACTACCTCGTTTCCTTTTGAAAAAAAAAGCAGTAGTTAATGTTTGTAATGAAAATGATCAATATTGTTTTAAATGGGCTTTGATTTCTGCCTTAAAAATTGTTAACAGGCCGCAAAGATGTTCGGCATATAATATTGATATAAAAAAAGTGATATATATAAAGTGATGAAATAAAATTAGATTTCACAGGGTTGACTTTCCCCCTTGAAATAAAATGTATTAAGCCTTTTTTAAAAAAGAATACTCATACGAGTTTAAACGTATTCGGATATAATGAAGAGACGAGGGAAATAATTGGACAACTTTTTCAATCGGAAATGGAAAAACCTCTTCATATCAATATGATGTTTTTGGAAGACGGTGGAAATGGACATTATATGTACATTAAAAATATTTCAAGGTAAATTCTTTTATTCATTTTTATCTCTTTTAAGCAATTAAATAATGTGTATATAATTCTCTTTCAAAGACTAATGACAGCGCAAAGAGGAAATCAGAAAAGGGCGCAGTATTTCTGCAATGTGTGTTTGAATTTTTCCAAAACTGAGGAAGCTGCATTGAAACACAAAACGCTCTGCAGTAGGAAGGTCTCAAAGATGGCACACCCCCAGAATAATACATTGGAATTTACCCAAGTTCAACATCAGCTTTAAGTTCAATTTGTTGTCTACGCGGATTTCGAATGATTTCTGGAACCAAAAAATCTTGAAGTGAGCCCCAAATTATTTAAAATTAGTAGAATAGGAATAAGTTTTGTAAATTCATTGATGAAAAATTTAACTAAATTGAGTGATGACTACTTACATAAAATAGTTCCTATGAAAATGACTTTGAATGACCAGCAAAAATTTGATAATTCATTGAATTGTTCTATTTGTCAGAAAGGTTTAGGGACTGATAGGGTTAGAGATCATTGTCATTTCACAGGTCGTTTTAGAGGTGCAGCCCACTCTAAATGTAATTTGGATTATAAAGTAAAGAAATTTATTCCAGTATTTTTTCATAATTTTTCGAAATACGACTATTTATTTATTCAAGAGTTAGGAAAGATTCCCGGTGAAATTTCCGTAATACCAATAAATAAGGAAAACTATATTTCTGTCCCAAAAATAATTAAATGCTTTAGTGGAAATAGTTTTGAAATTCGTTTTCTCGATACGTATAGATTTATGCCATCAAGTTTAGATACCCTAGCTTCTAATTTAGTTGATGATCAAATGAATACTGTAAAGTCATTTTTTAGTAATGATACTGAATTTCAACTAATGCGTAAGAAGGGTATATTTCCCTATGAATATTTAGACTCCGATAGTAGACTCGAGGAAACTTCCCTCCCACCAAGGAAAGCATTCTATAGTAATTTAACGGAAAGAGAATGCTCTCAGGAAGATTATGTTCACGCTCTTAAAGTTTGGTCCCATTTCTCATGTTCCACTCTTAAAGATTATTTAGAATTATATTTGAAAACTGATGTATTCCTTTTAACTGACATTTTTGAAAACTTCCGAAAAATTTGTATGCAAATTTATTCACTTGACCCAGCTCAGTATTTTACGACACCAGGTCTATCTTGGGAGGCAATGTTGAAAACTACAAATATTCAACTTGAATTGCTGACAGATATAGATATGTATAGATTTATTCAAAGTAGCATTCTAGGTGGTTTAGTTCAATGTTGTCATAGATATACAAAAGCAAATAATAAATATTTGTCAGATTATGACTCCTCGAAGGAGTCTTCATTTTTAATGTATGTGGATGCTAATAACTTGTATGGTTGGGCAATGTCACAACCTTTACCATATAAAGACTTTAAGTGGATGTCTACTACAGACATAGACAATTTTAATATTAAATTAATATTAAATATTAATATTCATAATATTCAATTTGATAGCAACTACGGTTATTTTTTGGAAGTGGACTTAATATATCCATACCGTTTACATGATCTTCATAATGATCTTCCATTTTGTCCGTCAAATTGTCTGGCCTCAAAAGAGGATAAGGTAAACAAATTAATTGCTGACCTGGGAAATAAGAAAAATTATGTAATACATTATAGGAATTTGCAACAATGTATACATAATGAGTTAGTACTGAAAAAGATTCATAGAGGAGTTGAATTCTTACAAAAACCTTGGTTAAAGAATTACATTGATCTAAATACTTTACATAGGCAAAATGCAAAAAATAAATTTGAAAAAGATTTTTTTAAATTATTCAATAATTCTGTATACGGAAAAGCAATGGAAGATCCCGAGCGCAGGGTCGATATTAAGCTTATTAGCACATGGGAAGCTCCGGATAGCTCGAAGACTGGACGAAAAGCACATTGCGCCAAAACTTTAATTTCAAAATCCAATTTTCATAGTGCAACTAAAATTAATGATAATTTCTATGCAATTCAAATGAAAAGGTTGTCCGTTCTATTTAATGAACCAATGTATTTGGGATTTGCAGTATAAGACTTATCGAAATGGAAAATGTATGATTTTCACTATCAATATATGAAGCCAAAATTTCAGGAAAAGTTACTCTTAAATTATATGGATACTGATTCATTTATCTATACAATAAAAACTGAAGATTTTTATAAAGATATTCGTAATGATCTTGAAGCAAAATTTGATACATCGGACTATTCAGATGAAAGAATTAATCTATATAACTTCAAAAGAATTAACAAAAAAAGTTTAGGATTTTTTAAAGATGAGCTTAACGGTAAACTCATGACAGAATTTGTAGGTCTGTGCTCAAAGGTTTATTGTTATAGAGTAGATCAAGTTGAATCTTCACATAAAAAAGCAAAGGGAGTGAGTTCACGAAATCTTACAATTGAACACTATAAAATTGTTTTATTATCTGGGGCCTCACTATATGGTAATAGAACAATGTTTAGATCAAAAGCACACAAAATAACTACAGTTAAAGTAAATAAAAAAATTCTTTGTGGCAAAGATAACAAAAGAAAACGTAATGTTAATGAAACACAATTTTTAGAGTTAAGTAATGAAGACCATGGTACGACATCAATAAAACATCAGAGATTAATTGAAAAAGATATTTTAGAAAATGTTGAATGGCTAGAATCAAATTCATTTTGCTTGGGTGAGATGATACAAAATAATTATGTGAACGATGGAGAATCATTAGATAGCCTTAAATTTCGAAAGGAACATATTGAAATAGAACTATTTTATAAGTCAGTTGAATTGGAGATGTTTTATTATGATCGAGACTTTGGAAAATAAAAATGAAAATGATTTTGAGTTTGTAAAAAGTATTTTTATTATATTTAATTTTAGTTTAAAACATTGTACAAAAATATTAATATTAAACTTAATATAAGATAAGATAAATATATTGTTAAAATATACCAAATTTGCTGTTTACTTTGTTTATTAACGATCTTCCCTCTATCATAACACACTCTCGTGTACTAATGTATGCTGATGATGTTAAGCTTTGTTTATCACATAATGATATAGCGTCGAGTTTCAACTTACAGTCAGATATTGATTGTTTTCAGGGATGGTGTGAGTATAACCTTTTAAATTTGAACTGCCTTAAATGCAACGTTATGACTTTTCATAGGGGTACTCCTACTTTTGTTAGTTACTCTCTTAAAAATACGCCACTCGACCGCATATATTCAGTTAATGACTTAGGCGTTCTTCTGGACCCAAAACTTAAATTTGACTGCCACATAATGTCCACTGTCAGCAAGGCCATGAGTGTTCTTGGGTTTATAAAGCGTTGGTCATAAGAATTTGATGACCCTTATACAACCAAATTATTATTTACCTCCCTTGTCCGTCCTATTTTGGAATACTGTTCTTCAGTTTGGAGTCCACAATATCAAGTGCACATTGACCGTATTGAGTCGGTACAAAAAAAATTTCTTCTTTTTGCCCTTCGTAGTTTGAACTGGGATCAAAACGTAAGGCTACCTTCCTATCTGAGTAGATTACTATTGCTTAATTTACCTACCCTTGCAAATCGTAGAACAATGCTTGGTACTATTTTTATGCAAAATCTTATAAGAGGTGATATTGATTCTGTAGAACTTGTAAACCGCCTAACTTTCAATGTTCCTATTAGACTTACACGAAATTATTATCCCCTTAATTTGCCACGATGTACATCTAATTTTTGTCTGCACGAGCCCTTTCGCGTTCTATGTAATAATTATAATAACCTTTATCATTTACTTTGCACTTCAACTTCTATCCCGGTATTAAAAACTAATATTTTAACTCATTTGCTTCTTTCTTAGATGCTTCTTTTATTTTCATTTGTGTTCCGTCTCTATTTGTTTATTGTATCTTCCTCGCGAACTCGTATTTTTGCCCAAATTGATAAAAGGGCCCCGCGCGTAACAAGCACGTGCTTGGTGTCGTTGGGCCACTTGTTTGTACTGCTCGTAGTGCATCAACGTCCATCAATAAATAAATAAATAAATACATATATCGATAAGAACTCATTGTACTCATCCCTAATCATGTAGTTCTCTAAGTCTTTGCCACCAGCGGTTGTGTCGCGCGTATTACTGAATAAAGTACATATATATTATTTTCTTACTACTCGATCCCTCGTCTGATTTACATCAGGTTATGATCCCAGAACGCTTAAACTGCACGTAAAGTAAAAGTAGTAAAAATAAAGTGGATAATTTGTGAAACACCAAATTGATTGTATCAGAAAAACGAAACTGAAAATTTATTTCACAATAATTTGCAACGACGAAGAAAAGAAAGAGGCAAAGACGGATAAAGACGCCACAAAAACTTTCGGGAACAATGAAACAGAAAAAATCGTAGGACACCAATAAAAATGAGTTTCGCAAACATTAAAATAGATCCCCTCGGAAGGGAACATTATGATACGTGGAAAATACAAATCCAAGCTCTTTTAATTAAGAACGATGTGTGGAAATACTTGAGTGGTCAGTTTAGTAGGCCAACAGATTCCCAAGAAAAAGCCTTGGAGTGGGACATAAATCACTCTAAAGCGAAATCGGATTTAATTTTATCCATTTCTACATCTGAGTTGAGGCAGGTAAAGAACTGCGAAACATCGAAACAGTTATGGGAAAAACTAGAAAGCATATACCAGTCAAAAGGTCCAGCGCGTAAGGCACATTTGTTGAAATCGCTTATATTGCTCAAAATGAAAAATGGAGACGATATGCACAGTCACTTGCAAAAGTTTTTCGACAATCTTGACAAAATTCGTGAAATGGACATGCAAGTAATGGATGATCTCGTGATGATCCTGCTGCTTTCCAGTGTTCCTGAGGAATACGAACAGTTTAGAGTCGCCATAGAAACACAGGACAAATTACCTGAGCCAGAAGTGCTGAAAACCAAAATGATGGAAGAATATGAAGCGCGTTAAAGGAAAAACATTGAATCGGTTCACGACGCCATGTTTACGCGGAAAAATTATAAATTCCCTCCAAATGCAAATACAATTTTAAATTCAAGTGCTTCAATTGCGGAAAAATTGGACACAAGGCCAAAGATTGTAAGGCAGGCAATCAAAAAGAGAGTGAATGCAACGGCGAACCGAAAAGCAACAGTGCGGTCGCCATGCAGGTGCACATGTGCTTTCAAAAGGAGAAATTCGAAAACATTAAAAGTGAATCGCTAAACCTAAAATTAGCAAACGATTAATCCGCACCAGTTGTCGGCAGTGGAAAAGTACTCCTAGATACTTCGATCGTGACGGCAAGCCTAGAAGAAACTCTATACGTACCACAACTTCGGTCAAATTTAATGTCAGTGTCAAAAATTACAGATCACGGTTTTGAAGTCATTTTTCGTCGCGACGGTGCCGTCATATCTGACCCACAGACCGGTAAAAGGATCGCAACAGCATCTCGTAAATCCAATCTGCACTTCATAAACCAATGCCGTGAAAAATGCAACACAGTGAGTACCGTATGCAAGGACAGTGATCTACAGAAATGGCATTAAGTATTGGGACACATAAACGAAGTTGACTTAAAAAGTATGATTCGAAACGAAAAAGTGATTGGCATAAAACTGAATCTTAACGAGAACATGAAAAACTGTGAAATTTGCATTCAGGGGAAGCAATCGAAAAAACCATTCACGAAATCGGACTCAAAATCAAGTGATCTACTAGAGTTAGTACACTCAGACGTTTGTGGACCAATGCGGGTCAAGTCGCTCCGAAGTTCCAGATACTTCGGAACATTCATCGACGATAAAACCAGGTGGTGCGAAATATATTTTCTAAAACAGAAAAGCGAAGTCATAGAAAAGTTCAAAGAGTATATGCACCTCGTCGAAAATCAAACTGGCAGAAAAATCAAAACGCTGCGTACAGACAATGGAAAGGAATACGTAAATAACGAGTTTTCCACTTTTCTCAAAGAAAAGGGCATTAAGCATGAACTTACAAACGACTACACGCCGGAACAAAATTGAGTTGCCGAACGCAAAAACCGAACTTTAGTTGAGATGGGTCGGTGCATGATGCTTCAGAGCGGATTACCTCCAGGTTTCTGGGCAGAATCTATTCTAACTGCGAACCACGTCAGAAACAGAGTCCCGTCCCGGAGCCTAAATGGCGAAATACCGTACAACTTGTAGACTGGAAAGAAACCAACACTCACATATCCTAAAGGTATTTGGAACCGTAGCATATATGTTGGACAAGCAACCTGGAAGAGGTAAATTTCACCCAAAAAGTGTATATTTATAGGGTACGAGCCGCAAACAAAAGGATATCGACTTTGGTGTCCAGCTGAAAGGAAGACTTACAAAAGCCGAGATGTAAGGTTCCTTGACAAATTTGAAGAAGATAACCAATATGAGGATTTTGTTGAGCAAGAATGTGTTGAAAATCAAAAAATCGAAATTAATCTTCTTCAAGTTCCACCTACAGCAGAACCAGAATCTTCGCCCAAATTTGAAAACAAGCCAGAAGTCCCAGAAATGGTAGTGCCCAGACCGGAAACTTCCGCATCTCGCACGCAGCTTCCAGCACTAGTGACAGCCCCAAGGAGAGGACGAGGTCGCCCCAGGAAACGGCAAATAACTATGGAAGAGAGTGCTTCAGAGGATGTCCTAGGAGAAAACAGCGCATTTCTCAGTGAGCAGAGCGATCCAAAAGATGCAACAGAGGCACTCTCTGGCCCGGATAGTGAGGAATGGAAGGCAGCCATGCTTCAAGAATACCACGCTTTGAACAAGAACGAGACGTGGACTCTGGTAGATCGACCTACAAACGCGGAAATCATCAAGACGAAGTGGGTTCTGCGAACAAAACGACATGCTAACGGTCAAATCGAAAGGCGAAAGGCAAGACTTGTCGCCAAGGGATTTGCGCAGACACCCGGTGTAAGCTACGGCGAAACTTTCGCGCCCGTGGCACGCATGAGCTCCATTCGATGCTCATGGCCCTATCAGTTGAACTCGGAATGCAAATCCAACAGTTGGATTTTATCAGCGCATACCTCAACGGCGAAATAACCGAAGATGTCTACGTAGAAATTCCAAAAGAATTTGAAGCGATCCTAAGTAACGACGACCTCAAAAAGTATGCTTCAAATAAAGTCTGCAAAATACGCAAGGCGCTGTATGGCCTCAAACGGTCTGGAAGGCAAAGGTATCGAAAGCTTGACGAAAAGCTACAGAGCTTGGGACTACAGCCGCTAATTTCTGATCCTTGTGTGTACTTCATAAATAAAAACGACATGCTCGTCATCGTATTAATTTACGTAGATGACTTAATGGTGGCATCGAATGACGAAAGGGCACTTACAGCATTAAAATCAGAACTTGCAGGCATGTTCGATATGAAGGACATGGGATTGCTGAAGTATTGCCTTGGGATTGAGTTCGAACAGAACCTTGAAAAGCATGAAATCAAAATGCATCAGCAGTGTTATGCAAAAGAGGTCATCAAACGGTTTGGCATGGAAAACTCCAATACAGTGTCAACATCATTGGCCGCAAATGAGAAATTATCAAAAGATATGACGTCGAGTGATCAAAAAGGATCTCCTGAAATCAAGGACCTACCGTATCAGAGTCTTATAGGCTCATTGATGTATCTGGTAGTATGCACTAGGCCAGACATTTCCCATGCTTTAAGTTTACTAAGCCAATTTAACAGTAACTTTACTCAACAGCATTGGACAGCAGCAAAGAGGGTCCTCCGATATCTCAAGGCAAGTACAAAAAGTGGACTCACATTCAAGAAGACTGGCAAGAACCTTTTTGGCTATGCGGATGCCGATTGGGGATCAAACATCGACGACAGACGATCATTCACAGGCTTTGCATTTATGTTTGCAAACGCAGCAGTTAGCTGGGAGTCCAGGAAACAGCGCACAGTGGCACTCTCAACGACCGAAGCTGCGAAGGAAGCCGTCAATCTAAAGTTGTTCCTGAAGGAAACTTTAGGTACGCACCTTAACGATAATCAAGGCGCAGGTGACCTGACCCGAAATCCAGTATTCCACAACCGTACAAAGCATGTGGATATTCGTCACCACTTCATAAGAGAGCTGGTTGAAAACAATGAAGTCATCGTAGAATACATCCCGACTGAGAAGATGCGTGCCGATGTATTGACAAAAGGTTTATCTACATCAAAACACAACGAATGTATAATTGGTTTGGGTATGACTACTATGTAAAATATGAAAATTGTTCAACATAAATTTGAGGGGAAGTGTTAAAATATACCAAATTTAAGTATACATATATCGATAAGAACTCATTGTACTCATCCCTAATCGTGTAGTTCTCTAAGTGTTTGCCACCAGCGGTTGTGTCGCGCGTGTTACTGAATAAAGTACATATATATTATATTCTTACTACTCGATCCCTCGTCTGATTTACATCATATATAAATAAAAATTAATATACAAATAAAAATTAATTAAATAAATCATTTATTATACTACAAAATGTCTTTTTTATTTATCCAGCTAGTCTTTGAAAACCCGAGCCACTTAACTAAAACTTTATTTCCTTTTCGCCTTACAACTTTTTCAACTAGGTATGTGTGGGGAAATCGTGTTTTTTTCAGCTTTTCTTTATAGAATCCGCCTTGAATCGGGCTACCATCTAAATCTTCAAGTAAGTATGTTTTAGGGTATGTATTCTTAACCTTTCTAATTTTAAAGATTTCAGTTGTATAGTTTGGTGTATACTCTTTCTCAAAGACATGTTTATATTTACTGATACGAACGTGGACCCTCTTACGGAATTTACTTGCAACAAATATTTTCAGGTGATTATACGATGTTTGTAATATTTGTTTTTCATTGGAAGAATTGACTTTACTTGGACTCATTTTTATTGTTCTATGCACTCTATTATTGTATTTATTAATTAATTGTTTATACATATCTATCCACTTATATTTTCCATTGAAACTAAACTCACGCCACATTAATTCTTTAAGAGTTCTATTGAAACGTTCAACTATTGATGCTTTTAGAGTACTGAAGGTTGAATAATGATTTATCCTATAACTTTTCATTAATACCTTAAATTTAGAATTAAAGAATTCAGTGCCATCATCAGTTTGCAGGTTTTTTGGTGTTCCATGACCCAATTTAAATATTCTCTCCATGGCTTGGGAAACATCATTTGCATTTTTTGATTTTAATGCCTCACCCCAGGCATATTTCGAAAATGTGTCTATAACAGTCAACAAGTATCGGTACCCATCATTAGATTTTGAAAAGGCTCCCATTTCAACCAAATCTGCTTGCCACAGATCGTTTATACCCCTTGTAATCACTCGTCTTCGTTGAAAGTTTTTTCGAGATGGTCCGTGCAAGTCATTTTCGATTTCTCGCTTAATCATGTTCTTCTAATAGGCTGAAAAGCGACACCTTCTAACTCAATTGTGGTTTTTTTCGGTAATGATATCGGTTTTGTTACATATTTAAATATATAGTCCTCAATGGTTTTAATCTTTTCCAGAATTTTGGCAAAAATTTTGTCAGCGCTGTCTGCCCTCTTATTATTCAATTCAATTTTATTTTCTAAGCTTGAAATTTTTGTGAGTCGACGATTAACATTTTGAGTTATAATTTTTCTTAAATCTTCTCCCAACTTTCCGAGAATCTCATCAGTACATTGTTTCGTTGCTAGATCATTGTTGTCTAAAGGCTTAGATCCGTTTTTGATACGTTTATTTTAAGCATTTAAATTACCGTCCTCATCGATGAATAATCGCTCAGTAGAATTAACACGACTTTTCAAATTTTCTGATCGTTCCTTATCAACAGAAAAATGTCCAAACTTGTCGACAGACATGATGTTTATAAATGTAAAACATATTTGTCCTTCTTATTTATACCCATTAAAATATAATCCTTTCTTCACGCAATTCCTCTAGTATTGAAAAAATTTCGTTATTGTGGCTGGTGTTACCCGCTCCTTTTGATGCTACTAAAATTTCCAATCGTTCGACTAACTCATTTACATCATTCCAAAACACATAGTTTGGATTTGATTTCTGAAGAGTCATGTAACCAAAACCTGTTTTTGAGCGAAGTGGTGTTGACGTTGTAGGACTGAAATCTTTGTCTATCAACTTCTTAATAATATGGCTATATTTGTATGCTCGTGTACCCTTGATTCTGTAATTAGGTTTAAAGCCTACTTTATGTATATTCGTTTCTAAAATAATTTTTTTATACATTTTCAAGTCTTGATGATCATAGTTTTCAGGTTTACTAAGAAAAATTAGAGAGTACAGACCAGGAGTCAGATCACAACTCATTCCACTAGAAAATGTTATTTTATTATTTTTAATTTTTATTTCTTTATCTCCCAATGTTAACGAATTGTTTGCAGTTTTTTTAGGTCCATAACCTTTATCCAACAAATTTCCTCTGGTCAAATTACTGATATTAAAATCATAATTATAACTAGTGTTATTATCTTCTAGCTCTGCATCCACACCCCTATCGGCATCTTCTGTATACATTGGTAAAGGTTTTGTCCCTTCTTCTTCTTCACTCTTTTCCGTCTCTTTTTCTCATCTTCTATATCTTCCTCTATATTCGTCTGTGAAAACAATTGATTATAGGAATCACTATTATCGAAAGACCTTGGTGGAGTTATGTTTCGATTAGACTGCAGATCTTTCTCATTAGTTGTAAAGTAGAAATCATCAAGCTCTCTCTCATCACCATCGTATGTTTTAATTTGCTTCATTTCACGCTTTACTTTTGTACTATCTTTTACATTAGAAACCTTTTGTTTTCTATTTTCCTTAACAAGTTCATGTAAGGGTTCAGTAATAGGTTTAAAAGTTTCCACCAATTGTAAATTCGAATGATTTTTGACTTGTTTGAGATCATCGAATTTTCGCTTCAAAGCAAATCTAGCTTTGGTTAACTGTGACAAAATATTCATTGTAGTATATTTTACAAACTTTATAGGTAAACGATTTTAAATTTCCGAAATTCATGTAGTCACTCCTCAGTTACTAAACAAATACTGTTTAGGGATCGCCATAATCTGTAATATTTATATACCATTTCCGAATAAAAAAGATTCGATACATTTTCTTTATTATATTTAAAAAATTGTTATATTCTTAAAATCTCAATCTTTTTAATGATTACTGACTTATTTCTAAATACAAATTGTCATTACTTTTATAAATATTAAATTTTCCATCAACAATTTCATTGATGATATCATCTTAAAGAGAGGTGTACCTTTCCGGCATGTACAGGATGTGCTCCACCAACTCGAGAGCAATAGATTCTCCAACCTTTGTTGTTTTGCGCTCCGCCTTGAGGATCGGGAATCTTACATTTTCAGGCATCCTTGTCTTTAATAGCAGTGTCTTTTTATTAAATTTATTGAACTCTTTAATTACAATGTTCATCTGATTTTCCTGATTCATGATGGTTGTTGAGGTTTTTGGACTTGGTACAGTTGTTCCACGTTGTATTTAGCTGTATTTTGATGTTTACTACCTGTATAGCAGTTGTTCAGTACTTGTTTCGTAGTTGCTTACTACTTGTTTTAGCTGGTAAATAGCTGTTATTAGATGGTTATTATCTGTTCAGTAGCTGTTAACTAGTTGTTTACTAGTTGTTATAAGCTGGTCACCAGCTGTTTTGAGCTGTTATAGTTTTTGGTAAGAATGATCAAAAATTCTTATCCTCTAGATGACGTTCGATGTGAAGTAAAAACTTAGACTGTGAATTTGAACGCGTGCAGGTCCACTTTTTATACTATACAGAGTTCACACATACACGTACCCATACATTGATTTTTAACCCCCCAAATGTAAATTAACCATTAAAATATACCGGTTTTGACTCCACATCTTCTACGAAAGAAAGAAGAAAAGAGAGGCACAGGAGTCCACAGTTGTATGTATCAAAGTCTTGAACTCTATCGTAATTGTATTGTATTCTATGACCCAAGTATCTATACAGAGTTTACACATACACGTACCCATACATTGATTTTCAACCCCCCAAATGTAAATTAACCATTTAAATATAATGGTTTTGACTCCACATCTTCTACGAAAGAAAGTAGAAAAGCGAGGCACAGGTGCCCACAGTTGTATGTATCCAAGTCTTGAACTCTATCGTAATTGTATTGTATTCTATGACCCAAGTATTTCACAACTTCTCTAGGTGGCTGAAGATTTCCAAAATTATCGAAATAATGTATATTATTTTTATTTTTATTATATGCAACCCAATGTGTACCACTTGCTCGTGAATTATCTCGGTTTACTATACCACACTCCCGACTTTTTGGTGCTTCTGGAAGTAGATCTCTCATAAACACCCCTCTAAAATGTGGGATATATTTCTTAGCAAAATGTATAATGTCTATATTTGATAGTGGTCTATTGGGTAGCAGAGAAATTAGTTTTTTCGCTTCTTAATTCCTTTCCCCTTACTATAGGGCTTAAGAAAGAAACCATAACCCTTTCTATAGGGCTTGAGATATAATCCTTCTCCTACAGCAACACTTTCAATTTTCCTGTTGTGACGTTTTTTCTCCTCCATATCTTCTTTAGCCATACTTGCATTGTTAATAGTTTTTGCAATTGCTGCACTACCACTTGCTAAACTACCAAGAGCGCTGAGGGCTGTCAAGATCGGCACGATTGGTAGAAAACCTCCAATTTTGGGTACATTAATTACACGAGGTACTTTAACATTTTTCTAAGAACCGATTGATTGATGAATTGATTTACGTGCAACTTTAATTGCACTCATAATGTCTAATGGTTTTTGTTTTTTTAATGGCTTAGTAGCAACATTAATAACAGTCGAAGGGTTTGTCTTTTTCATTTTATTCTTCAATATCTTTGTCCTTCCTTTCTTTTCCGTTTTATTCAATCCCATACCAAATTTTTTCTTGGCTTTCATTATATTTGTAACAAAGTATGCTGCTGCTTTTTCACCAAGACTGCTATCTGGTGCCTTGACACGCGACCAGGCTTTGTCAATTAATATGGAGTCTGCCCTATGTCGTCCACTCAATGCCTTGTTTTGAGAATATGCAATATCGTGCTCTTTGCAAGCTTCATCCAATGGGTTTATTCCTTGATCACCACGTTCCAACATTAGATTAAAAGATGCGTTTAATAAGTCAAAAACAAAAAATGTTAGTTAGAAATATTAACGATGAAAACGAGAAAAATTTACCGCCACGACATAGTGCTCTCTTACCGAACACAATAAGAGCTCTAATTGTTGGGCCTTCGAATTGTGGTAAAACTAATATTATGTTAAGTCTAATAGACAGTCCTAATGGATTAAAATTCGAAAATGTTTATATATTTTCAAAAAGTTTATATCAACCTAAATATGAGTACTTGGAGAAATTAATCAAACCGATTTAAAGGAATGGGATATCATACACTCTCCCATAATGAGGGTGTACTAGACCCCAGTGAAGCTAAAAACAATTCCATTATGATATTCGATGACGTAGCTTGTGAAAAACAAGATAACATAAGATCTTATTTTTGTATGGGTCGACATAAAAATATCGACTCGTTTTATTTATGTCAAACGTATAGTCATATACCTAAACATCTGATTCGTGACAATGCCAACTTTATTATAATGTTTAAACAAGATGATTTAAATATGCGGCATATATATCGGGACCATATTAACACTGATATGAATTATGAAACATTTGTGAAAATTTGTCAAAAATGTTGGAAGGACAAGCACGGATTCCTATTAATTAGCAAGGATAACGAAATGGATAACGGAAGATACAGAAAAGGATTTGATCAATTTATTATGATTTAAGGAGTAATTTCAATATAAAGCTTGGTTAGACACTTACAATGCCACAGTTTATCAAGAGATTTCAATATGTCTAGATCACTTGCATTATCCTTGAATGGAAATAGTTCCATTATAAATACAAACTTTTTTCCACCTATCGAATTGAATGGTCGATATGAGTGTGCTCTTATCGATTTTAATATGTATAATTCGATTCCAAATATTGATGAAAAAAATAACCTCTTCCACATCGGTGACAAGGTTATTACAATTCCAACTGGGTCATATGAGTTGAATGATATCACCGATTTCATTTACAATAAACTAAAAGACTATAACCTTGAAAATACATTTTAAATTCAAAATAATAATAATACACTTCAAGTTGAAGTAACTACCATGCGAGAGTCAGTTTACTTTAATAAGGAAAGATCGGTTGGACAACTGTTTGGTTTCCATCAAAAAGTACTAGAACCACATCCTACAAAAACCTATCGATCAGATCAGACCGTGAACATATTAAAAATTAATACAATTCGTTCGGAATGTAATATAATCAGCGGTTCATATGTAGATAATACACCGAATCATACATTACATGAGTTTGGCATTAATGTTCCGCCTGGGTATAAAATGACAGTGACACCACATAACCTAATTTATTTACCAATCAACTGTGACGAAATAAGCACACTATCTATACGCATAGTTGATCAAAACGGTGATTTGGTGAATTTACGTGGTGAAAACGTTTCGATTCGCATGCACATTCGGTTAATAAAATGATTATTTATAATAAAAGACGTAGCTTAAGTCCTCAGCCAAGCATTACTAATTGTAAAGCTATAGAAAGAGGATCAACAGTAAAAAGAAGCTCACTTACTTTGAAAAATAAACTATTTTTAAAGTCGTTAGGCTTGAAGCTTCGAGTATAATATAAAAGGTGGAAAGGAAAACAATGAACGAAATTTTAAATGTTCGAGAAAAGGTTTACTCAGTTGAGAGTATTTCGAAGAAAGAGTTTCATACTTATTCATCGAATAATCAAACATTTAAACCAAACGATGAAATTCGAATTACTATTCAAAATCAAGACTTGTACGTGCTTCCTCACAAAAGTTACCTTAATTTTCAAGGAATTATTAGAAAAGATTCACCGAATGGACCTACAACTGATAATGTTACCACTTTTTTTTTAAATAATTGTATGGCTTACTTTTTGGATGAAATTAAGTACGAAATAAATGGATGTGAGATTGATAAAAACCGATTTGTCGGTATGACTACAACCCTAAAAAATTATATATCTCTGGATAATCTTCAAAGTCAAAATCTATTAAATTCCAGATGGAGCAGTGGAGTCGAAATTTCTACGGGACCCCACTTTAACTTTTCTGTACCATTAAAAAATTTGTTGGGATTTGCTGAGGATTATAAAAAAGTTTTGTTAAATTGTAAGCACGAACTAGTGTTGATGCTAACTAATAACAAACCAGAAATGAACAAACTTTTAAGTTGGAAATGACGAATATAAGCTGGAAAATTCCCCATTCCGAGCGATTTTGCAAAAATTAAGATGTACGATATTATTAAAAGTGGTGTAAACCTACCAATCGCATTCTGGAGTAGGGATTCATATGTTAACCCCAAATTGGGGTATGGAAGTCAACACAGCTGGAATGTGAAATTGCCGGCTAACCGCGAAAAACCAAGATTTGCCATAATTGGATTTACACTAAATGGAGAACTTATCACAAATAACTTATCAAACTTGAAAGTTCACTTGAATTCTGAGTCATATCCATATGATAATCTAAATGTTGATTTTAGTAAGAATCAATATGCACACCTATATGAAATGTATACAAGATTTCAATCTAGTTACTATAATCGTGAGTCACAACATTTTTGACCCCAAATGAATTTAAATTGAAGGCCCCTATTATTGTGGTTGATCTTTCATATCAAAACAAATCAGTGAAAACTGGTCCTATTGATGTGAGAATTTCAATAGAACTGAAGACACCAAGTCATGAAAATACCCAAGCTTACTGTCTCCTCATACATGACCGTTTAGTTGAATATAACCCATTAAACGGACTAGTACAACGAGTTGTTTAACATTAGAAAAATGTTGAAAGATACTGTTTCGATTGATGTTCAAGGTTTCTTTGATAATAATAATAATTTTATTCTAAAGGAAATTGGAATTGTATTCAAAAAAGATCCAAACTTGAATAATAGTTTTTTAATAGAACCACCATATGATTTTACTTTGCTAAATACAAAATCTCGAAAGACTGCAATTTGGCTAACCAATACACATCACAAAATGTTTTGGAACGATGGAGAAAATAGTTTTCCACAAACTCGAAAGTATCTAAGGACAATTACAAGCGGAAAACAAATTATTTGTAAAGGTGTGGAAAAGAAACGACTTCTACAGAAGTTTTTTGGGAGTCGTCAGCTCATTAATATCGAGGAAATGGGATGTCCGTCATTAAACAGGTTTAAAGGAAACCGGTTTCCCTATTATGAAACACACCGGGGCGGGGGCTTGTGATCTTAACAATGCATACATTATTTTAACATTTTTTTAAAGTAGCTCCAAAACAATAAAATAATTTTTATAAATCATTTTAAAGTTGAGACTAGATGTGTAAACCCCTACAAGAAAATAAAATTAACAAAATTGAACAATTTAAAGGACAGATAATTGGTCAGCATTTTCAATACCTTCTAAACACAAAAACTATGTTCATGAATCGATCTCAAAACTACGAATTATGGTGAACACTTTACATTTTGTAATCCAGAAATGACGTCGGAAACGTGCGCCTGCTTCTTCTATGCAAATCGCCGGAATCAAAGCAGAAAATTAATTTCTATATATAATAAAAATGTTCACAATACCAAAATAAATGATAATAATAATAATAAATAATAATAATAATAATAATAATAAATTATTATGCTACAAAATAAACTTCTGACTTTTTATTTCGAGTTAAAATTACAGGTACGGAGAATGGAAAATATTTCCTTGACTAAGATATGTCGGCTACTTGCGAGTTGTTGCGCGGTGATTTCATTTCGTGATTTCAACCCCTATTATGGGACGTATTAGAGCTAGCAGTCAGCCGTGAGGTCGTTGGCGTGAGGCCCATGATCTTGTCAATGAGCGTGCGCCTTCAGGCTTGTGCATGTGTCCCTTTTATTGCGCTTGTCAATGAGCGTGCGCCTTCAGGGACGTGCATGTGCCCCTTTTATTGCGGTCAGGTAATTGACAGGTGCGCATGTTCGGGTAGATCTTGCTTGAATCCCTTTTATGACATGTTTATGACCCATTTGTGGAAAGGAGAGAATCTTAGAGAATTTACCAGTTTAACGTTCTGGGGCGGAAACCAAAATGTGTGTTTGAAAATATTCCCCATCTGAGAATCATTAACTTGTGAGATTTATTTTATTGGGGATCTTTTGATTTCTAAATTGATTTTACAATCATAGAAAATATTATTCCTCAACATGATCGGACATGTTCCTCTAAGATAACAATCTTTGAATACTTTGGGTGTGCGACCTTTCTCACGTGCACAGCAACACCTGTGATAATGAGGCAAAAGGGTACGTGATCACACCTTTCCCCAACATGATCGGATATGTTCCTCTAAGATAACAACCTTTGAATATTATGGTTGTGCAACCTTTCTCACGTGCACCTTTCTCACCTGACTATTAATTGCACATAATGAGGGGAAGGATACATGATCAATATTGTCACATGGGGATGTGGGGGCGATGGGGGCAATTAAGTATACTCTTTATAGACATGATTGTGACATTTTTATAAGTTCAAAGTCCATTAAAATCACTTAATTTATTGGATTATGCTAATTGTCCCAGAACCCGCATACGTTAATGAGGGGGGGAGGGGGCGCTTGGGGCCATTAATATGCTAATTGTCCCAGAACCCGTTTTCCCTACTACTTTAGTTTAACGGTGTTTTTTACATAGGTTTTGCATAGACAAAAGGAAGTTCATGGTTGGGTCTGGTATTTGTTTGGTATATTTCAGTATATTTAGTATTTTTTAGCCGATCGTGGGTTTAATTATCACAAAAGAATCTCCAGTAGTAAACAATATTGGCACGAATATAGTTTAACAAATATTGGTGTCGTGATATTTCTCGCAAAAGTTTTTTCTAAAAAAACCTTATGGAAATTAGCTCAAATAAAGGGTCAATTTTTTAAATCTGAGGCAGGTTGTCCAACTTTTAGGGTGGGTTGCCCTAAATGTAAGGTGTATTTAATTTAAAAATCTAGACCTATTTTCTGTTTTTGAACGCGAATCGCCCTAAAAAGAAAGCATTCAGAATAAGAATGTTTTTATAAAAGCAATCCTGTTTGGGTATTGTCGGATTGTTGAAACTGACTTATCTGTTTTCAAATTATTAAATTTAATTTGTTTTTTGACTTATGTTAGTGTAAAGTTCTCAGAGGCTACTCAGCTAGAGACACGGACATGGCTAGATCGACTCGTCTAGTGTTCCTATCCAGAATATATATACTTAATAGGATCGGAAATGCATCCATCTTCCTGTTACAAATCCGACGAATCTAATACACCCTTTTACTCTACAAGTAACGGGTATAATCATCACCACATCATACAAAATACCTAGTGATTAAGCGCTCGGTGATAATCTTTTTGCAGTGATTCGATGCCTAAAATGCGATGGTACTGCAGGGTAACGTCACAATGGACAAAGCCGAGTAGAAAAATATTGTGGACATAATTAAAACAAATATATGCTGCTATGATCGATACGCTTTAAGATCATGCAGAGCACATTTTAAAACTAAATTATTGTAAAAAAAGTGCAAAAAAAATAAATCGAGGTAAGTTCACATTTATTTTAAAAAAATATCCCCTTGAATCAGCTAAAACCGGTTTCTGTAGCTACTCCGATATTTTAAGACTTAACGTTTAGCTAAAACACATGGAGCAAAGAAAAAAATTTTCTTTATAATCGCAATTCTAACCCCACATTTTTTCAACGGATATCTTATTTTCAGTGTTCTTTTGTTTTCCGTTAAACGCCTTTTTAATTTTTCGTTAAATATATGAATTTAAATAGAAAGCAACCATTACCAGTGTTGTGAATTGGTTAAGAAAAAGCAATACACTTCTGTGACGATCCCGCTCGACGGCTAGACCGTCACAATACATATATATATAAGTAATAGTTAACTAAGTTTGGCATTGTTATTATTAGTACGTAAGAGATATGAAATGAAGGTTTATGATTTAGTAAGTGGAAAGCGAACATATGGATTTTTGGGGTGCAAAACGAAAATAGGTCGAGTTTGGTTCCGCACCATCCGCCCGAGGTGGCAACCATAGGAAAAAAATACTAGAAAATAGAGAAAATACCAAACCGATCTGGCAAGGCAAAGGGAAAAAGGATGAGAGGGCCACACGGCGATTTCCGGGCTCTCTCGGCTCTGGTACCTCAAGGCGAACGGTCGCTCACGCGGACGAGAAAATACAAGGAAACACGCGGAAAAAAAAGCACGGTCGGTAGGAAGAAAGGTTAGTGAATCAGTGTAATCGGTGCAGTGAAACCCAGGAACAATTAAACACGACAAATAAAACTGAGTGAACTAATACGAAAAGCAAAGGCAAGCCGTGTTGAGTTATATCTTGGCCAGAGAGCATCCTTACAAGTGGCGCCCGAACAGGGACATTGAGGCTAACTAGAGCAACACCAAAGTGGCCTAAAGACCCACTAAGATAAAGATCTTTATCCAGAAGGATCGCGCCACTGCCGAGCGTTACCAACCGTTAGAGTGAAGGACTCCGAAGAGCAAAAGGAGAAGGAAAAGGAGATTCGCGCACTGCAATAAACTATGGCTAACTCGATGGAGTTCGACGGCGAATACGGAGAAGCCGATTCGATTGCAAACCCAGGCGTAGGAGTACGATGGATTTACGCCCGCCGCAAAGATGAATTAGCCGCTCTAGCACTCGAGTTCGGGCTTAGCGCCGACGGCACCGTAGCAGAAACACAGAAGGCATTCGCTACACTCGTCAGCACAGGATCGTTTCCAAAGTCGGTGTGGAAACGACTCGCTCAACTACATGAGCAGTATAGCTCGAGAGCTGCATCTCCGAACCGTCTAGGTGACGACAAAGGGTCTATGTCGGGAGCCAAGATGACCCAAGTTAGCCAGAGTCAGGTCCCGCATTTCGCCGGCTACACCTCTCCCGGAAGACTGACAAGCCATCGAGGAGTCCATCCCGACACATCACGAGATTTCATCGTCCCGTCCCTCGGAAACCACGGCGGGCCGAAACCGCCCGAGTCAGCAGCTCCATTCACCATCACTCTGCCCCGACATTTGCTAGCCGAGCGAATGCACAAATGGAATCTGCGATTCGACGGAGCGTCAGACCCTCTGACCTTGATGGCCGAACTGGAGGAGAAAATAGCAACGTATGGAATTAACCAGGAGGAGGTACCCCGCGCTATGTCAGAGATTTTTGAAGGTAGAGCAGCACGATGGTTCCGCACGAGCCACTTACAGACAGCAACGTGCGCGGAGCTTCGGGCCGAGTTCTTAGGTTTCTTCTTGCCCCACCCCATTCAAGGAGGGAGTGCAACTCATCAAATGATCAGACAGCCCCTATCGAACATCGACGTCCAGCGAGCTTGTAGCAGGTGCGGATAAGTCGGCCACTTTAGACGGGGTTGTACTAATGCACGCCTGAACTTTTGTTGGGACTGTGGTCGTAGGAATATATTGACTGTCGATTGTTGTCGCCGAGATACCGCGGGAAACGAACGACGACTTCGCCGAGATGCGGGCGCAGCGGAGATGAGCGAAGTCGCAGCCCGACATCAAGGAACCCACCACTAAGGATAAGCAACGGCCTGATCACTGCTACCGTGCAGATCGGAGGTCGATGGGTGGACGCCACGGTGGATACGGGAGCGTCGAGGAGCTTTGCGAGTGAAGGGTACGTTCGTATGTGTGTGCCATTCGAGTGTGGATGCCATTCTTGGTGACGCCAACCATGTTGGATCGCGTGATATTAGGCATGGACTTCTTGGCGGCGATGGGAACACAGATACAGTGCGGAGGAGCCACCTTAAAGGGAAAATTGAGCCCGTCGGCGGAAGACCCCCTACTGCGGCCAAGTAAAGTCGATCGGATGTCCTCGGAGGATACGAGCCCGGAAGTACTCAAAGGAAGGAGTACGACGGTTCTAGGAAAGCAGGAATCCGACGATAAGGACGCTATGTACACAGAGCAGAGTGAGGTCCACGCGCACAACCGGATCATGCGTCAGATGACCCCATCAGGAGAACGAAAGGACGACCACGGAGGAGACGAGATCAGGAGGAACCGACGAACCGAAGAGCCTTGGAGGACTTTCGGCCGGACGAAATCGAAAAAGCAGAGGATGGAGAATCAATGACGGAAGAGGATGACCTAAGACCCGACCAGCGGGAATTCATCACCCGAGAGTTGACGCTCATCAAGGAGCTTCGAGGTGTATCACACGTGGCGGAGCATCGGATTATAATGCGAGACGATAAACCCTTGAAACAAAGGTACTACCCAAGGAATCCGGCAATGCAGAGCGTGATTGACGCCCAAGTGGTTGAACTACTCCGAGAAGACGCCATCGAACCTTCACGGAGCCCGCATAGCGCACCCATAGTGTTGGTCAAAAAGAAGACGGGTGAATGGCGCATGTGCATTGATTATAGACAATTGAACGCTCACTCAGTGCCCGACGCGTACCCCGTCCCCAGAATCAACCACATCCTGGAAAAACTACGTCAAGCCCGATAAATTTCGACGTTGAACTTAAAGCACGGTTATTGGCAAATGCCCATGGCCAAGAATAGCCGTCAATTCATGGCCTTCACCGTTCCGGGCAGAGGCCTATACCAGTGGAAGGTCATGCCCATCGGACTTCACTCGGCCAGCGCAACCTTCCAGCGCGCCTTGGATAGCGTGATTGGTGCGGACATGGAGCCGTTCGCCTATTTGGACGATATCATCGTTATAGGCGCCACGGAGGAATAACATTTGGCCAATCTGGGCGAAGTCTTCCGAAGGCTGCGGAGGGCGAACCTGAAGGTGAATCCAAAGAAGTGCGCGTTCTTCAAGCGAAGTTTAGTTTACCTAGGCCACGTGACTAGCGCCGAAGGAGTCCAGACTGACCCGGAGAAAGTGACGGCCATTACCAACCTTAAGTCCCCTACAAGGGCAATTACACGACGACGGAAGAAGAGTGTCTGGCCATTATATGGGATATCAGAAAAATGCGGTGCTACTTGGAAGGGTATCGGCGTTATCCCGGCAACCCTGCGGAGTCTTGCAACAGATGGCCGAAGTGGACACACCCTGTAAATGGATCGAGTTAAGATAAAAGAATACCCCGAGAAATGCTCAGACTACATGATGGAAAATGGGCAACTATACCGGAATTTGGGACACAGAGTTGATGACGAGGACTACTTCCCGTGGAAACTGTGTGTCCCTAGTTCAAATAGAGTCCAAGTCCTCTAAGAATGCCACGACGCGCCCACGTGGACATCTGGGCGTCCGAAAAACCGTTTCTCGACTATCTCAGAGGTATTTCTGGCCCGGCATGTTTTGAGACGCGAAGCGTTACGTCCAGCGCTGCGAGTCGTGCCAGAAGTTGAAAACCGCCCAGACAAAAGCGGCAGGCAAAATATTAACCCGCATAACGAGCGAACCGTTTGACGTTTTATGCGCAGACTTCGTCGGCCCACTACCCCGGTCGAAACACGGAAACACCATGCTCCTCGTATTTCATGACGTCTTTTCTAAATGGGTGGAGTTGATCCCGTTACGGAAAGCTACCGCCGCCCAAGTTCAGAGGGAATTCCGGGAACGGATGATGAAGTCATCGAGTTGTCGGATGGTTCGGACGATACCGAAATTTTTTATCACGACCTTTCGGATCGCGACGAGTGGGTCGCGGAAGGGTACAGCGGAGAAGATTCGGAGGCATCGGAAGACGAAGAGGGAGAGATCGCAGAGGACCAAGTTGTCAACGATGACCAAGGTGAAGAAGACGTATCCGACGGCGCTGAGTCTTCCGACGACCAGGAGTCTGAGGTTTTGGGCGGGCCTCGGTTTGCGGGTATGTGGAGCCCTAAACCCGGCGAGACACGTCGACCCTCTCGACCTTCGACAACATACAACGTCGAGGATGATTCCAGCAACGCGAGCGACAGCGACGAACGCGACGAGCCTCGAGATTACACGAGGGGTCGCCGTTCGCAGGGGCCATGGTATCACGCGCTCGCCGAGGAAGACTCGCGCCCAGGCGGCCCAGACATCCCCGGTTGGACCGCAGCGCTCACCACAGAAGACCGGAGCGCAGGAGGCGAAGCGTTACTGCGGGACTTCACACCCTGGGACTCACCATGGGAAGTATTTTGCGGAGTGTGAGTTGGCGACCGATAGTGAGGATGGGGTGGAGGATCGCCCACTGTTCCGTTGAGTATTCCAGAACCCGGAGGCAGCAAAGGCTAGTACGGCAGACTCGGACCCAATGGTCGAGACCAAGGAGGACGACGTTGTGGTCCAATCGACGTCACAGCGGCGCCAATCCCCGATCTGCGCCCCGCCAGACGCACCGCTGACCGAATGGGAGGACGGAGTCCTCGATCAGGTCTTGACCGAAATCCAGGGAACCGGTTGGGACGGGTCGCTCATGCAGGAGTTGACCTCATCCACATCGACCATGACGGTACCTCTGGACGAGTTAGCTCCGTTACCGGAAGGCTGGACCGGGACTGGCGGATTGCGACAACTGCCGTCATTGGCCATTCGTCTGATCGCTGAGAGGGCGGTCGAACAAGCCGGACTAGGACACCGTGTTCGCTTCGCCGTTAAAGGGACGGATTGGCACTACGTCGTCACCGTGAAGAGCGATGGACGGCTCATCATCAGCCCCCGTTAGGAAAGGGGGGGGGTGTGACGATCCCGGTGTGACGATCCCGCTCTACGGCTAGACCGTCACAATATATATATATATAAGTAATAGTTAACTAAGTTTGGCATTGTTATTATTAGTACGTAAGAGATATGAAATTAAGGTTTATGATTTAGTAAGTGGAAAGCAAACATATGGATTTTTGGGGTGCAAATCCAAAATAGGTCGAGTTTGGTTCCGCACCATCCGCCCGAGGTGGAAACCATAGGAAAAAAAAACTAGAAAATAGAGAAAATATCAAACCGATCGGGAAAACCCCCTCACACTCCCGCATGAACCCACCCCACGAGGCGGCAGATTCGCACCCTATTAACCCCCCCCCATGTGGTATCACAAGGGGCCCATTGTGGCCTAAGTGAGGGGACTAATATTTAGTCTCCAACCACTCCTACTTAACCTAACCAAACCCCCCCCCCCCCCCCTCACGAGGAGCCAAACTCCTTCGTGCCCAATTAACTCCCCCCCCCACGAGGTGGTTTATCCCTTCGTGCCCTATTAACACCCCCCCCCCCCACGAGGTGGCAGATCCCTTCGTGCCCTATTATTCCCCCCCCCCCCCCACGAGGTGGCAGATCCCTTTGTGTCCTATTAACTCCCACACCGTAGCGGAAGGGCAGACCCTTCCGACTTTGACTAATCAAACTTGCTTTCAGCCGGCCAAACACGACAGAATCTGGCTGCGGCCTCGCCCGAAGGTCCAGCCCGTGGCATTTTTGGCCTAGCAAGCCTCATCCCTCGGCCACATACAATAGAACCCGGCTGCGGCCTCGCCCGAAGGTCCAGCCCGTGGAATTTTTGGCCTCGCGGGCCTCATACCTCGGCCACGTACAATATAACCCGGCTGCAGCCTCGCCCAAAGGTCCAGCACGCGGAATTTTCCGACACAAAAGGATTTGGTGTTCAGGTGTTACCGTAACCTCATAGGTCCTGGAATATATGATTCCATCATTTTCCAGCGATTGTGTTAGATTGCGTTGATGCTCCTGCGAAGATAAAAGTTGCTGCATCTCATCTAATGCCCGTTTGTCACCAACAAAATTCGTCCCGTTGTCGCTAAAGATCTGTGAGCATTTTCCTCGAAGGGACATGAAACGCCGAAGACATGCCAGAAATGTATCTGTGCTCAGATCGGTGGCCAGTTCCAAATGTATGGCTGATGTTACAAGGCAAACATAGACGCATAGGCAGCACTTAGTTTTTCGGAGATTGCGCCCTCTTCTTTTCTTTAGTATAAATGGTCCAGCAAAATCACAGCCTGAGTGCTGGAAGGGTAAAGCTTTTGTTACCCGGATGCTTGGTAGATCGGCCATGAATTGGTGCTCCGTGAGTTTAAGTTGGCGAAAACATTTAATGCAGCTGTGACCAGATTGCTTATCAGGTTACGCGCACCAAAGATCCAGTACTTTTGACGAGCAGTTACAAAAAGTGCAGAAACTCCTGGATGAAGATTTGTCATATGCTCGTGTTTCAAAATCATTCTTGTGATGCGGTTCGACTTCGGAAGCAGTATAGGGTGTTTTACATCAGCTGGTAATTGCGAGTTGCCCAGGCGTCCACCAACTCGAAAAAGGCCATCCTTGCAGATAAATGGCGAGAGCTTCACCAACTGGCAGCGGTTGTAGTTTTCTAAAAGGGAAGAACAGAACTTTTTACAGGTCAACTTTACCGCTGGCATTTTTGGATCTTGCAGGCATGAAGATCCCGTCCACTAAAAGTCGAAATGGAGAAGCAAGCATTCCTCGTGTGGCGCAGTCCGCTGGATTCTCCTTTGTGTTTAAATGATGCCATGCGTTGCGCGGTAAGTCTTCAAGCATTTATTTATTTATTTTGCCAACGGGCTGAGGTTCTATTAGCTACAAATGTTTTAAGCTTAGATGGTGGTGAAAGCCGAGCCAAGACTATGGTTGAGTCACACCATGCATGTACATCAATGTCCTTATGTTGTAGTGCAGAATCGACAGATAAGAATAGTCCGCTCAGTAGCATTGCGCCACAAAGTTCGAGACGCGGTAGAGACTGCTGCTTCAATGGAACAACTCTGGTTTTTCTTGCTATGAATGAAACAGATTCGGTGCTATCTGCTCCCACCACTCTGCAATAGATGACTGCGGAATATGCCTTGAGGGAGGCATCTGAAAATCCATGCAGTTTGATGTGATCTTCATTGTTTTGGACAAACCATGGCAGGCGTAGATCTCTTAGGATGTGTAAGTCGTTACGGCATTTATTCCACCAGTCCGCAATTTTCGGAGGAAGCTCCGTGTCCCAGCCGAGATCGAGTAGCCACAATTCTTGGAACATAATTTTAAACTGCACTTCCACTGGCGACAGAATACACGGCGGGTCAAAAATGCGTGCCACATCAAACAGCTCTTGGCGATTGGTGTTGTCCGGATTTGTTGTAAGGCAAACTTTTTAGGATAACATATCCTAGGCGGCGTTCTACACCCCTGAATCTTGTTAGTGCTCCCTGTAATGTATCCGAAAACTGTTCCTTGGACTTTTGAACGGAAGTTCGACGATGCAACGCCCCTTAGAGTCCCGAGTGTGCGTCTTCACAAAGTGCTGTTCAACTTCATCGTCCACTGGTTTCCCATGGAATTCCTGGTTGACATCCTTCAGCTCCCAAAAGCGCCATAGCTATGCGTCAATGTCAACAGCCGTGTGCATTGTTGTTGTAGATAAACAACCGGTAGTAACGATAGATGTTATGATGATGTTGCCCTGGTTGACGAACATCTTTTGACCAATGAAAACGGTCCAAACGTAGTCGCTGCCCAGGAGTATATCAACTGGCGCCAACAACTGATAGTCAAAATCCGCAAGCTCAACGCCAGCAAATGCCTTGAGTGCTGAGGCGGCGATATTGTGTCTTGTCAACGTGGAGGTAATTTTGCTGAGTATGTGGGCACGTACCTTCATTGTGTGATCTGAGATCCTTGACTGCAAGTCTAGTGTGCTGCAGCCTCTAGTTGCCTTAGCCTTGATTGACGAGATTCCGGTGACCAAAATTCGTGACGGTGAGCGTGCCAGTCCGAGTGCCTGTACGCACCACTCGGATATGTACGGCAGGTAGTGTGTGATCCTTTTGTGTTTCTGACAAGCACCAGAGCTGTTGGCAATGCACTTTATAGTAGCCCTTGTGACTGTGTTGCGGTTCAGCTGTGGCAGCCATTTGTGCCTTGTGCCGTGCGATATGGCTGATGGTGACCGTAGCATCTTCGCGGGCGTTTGGGATGTGCCTTGCATCATCTCGTGAGTGTTTCGAAGTGACAGCGGCTTGGGAATAAAGAATATCTGCATCAGAGAGTGGTGACGATTATGGCAAAAATTGCATGTGAATTTTGACTCACACTTTCGCGACACAAGCCCAGCCACATGCGTTTCTGCTCGATTGAAAATTCATAACACTTTGAGCACACGTAGATCTTGTGCTCCTTGGAGTTACACTTTACACAAGTGCTTGTTTCCATCGATACTTAAGCGTGTGACGATCGCTTTGCCTTGCCATGTTGTGGGCCAACCTTGGAGTCTATGTCTGACTCACTTTTGCTGAGCTCGAATTCCTCGCAACGTCAGTCTAAAAACTTGAGTAGATCATCCATAGACGGAGATTCCAGACCCGGCTTCCTAGAATCCATTTACGACGGGTTTCAGCATCGATCTTAGCCAAAACTAAGTGATAATACAGCAGTCCCTATTAGTTTGCCATGCTCCATTCAGGCCACGTACAGTTACGGTGGTTTTGTCCATCAACCTGCGCAGAACTGTTACATCTGCTCTGGCGGTCGAAGGTAAGTTAACAAATGTCTTTAGCAGAGTGTTCACAATGTAAAGAGGTCTGTTGTACCGATCAATTAGGAAAGTCCAAGCAGCATCGTAAGCTTCATCCGTCATTGGCATATGTCGAATCAAGTCAGCTGCTTTCCAGTGATGTACGTTTTCAAGTGGTGCAACTTTTGTATTGCTGTAAAATGCTGCTTGCTAAGGATCGTACTCTCGAACATGTTTTTAAGGGCTTGCCAATCATTCTTGTCAATAGCTTGATGTAAATTTTTGGCAGTTCATTATGCATTACATTTGCTGCCAAGTTTGCCTTTAAACGCGTTGCTTGTTGCTCAGCCAAACGCTCAGTGAGCTGCTGTTGTTGTTCCAGAAAACAAACTAGGTTTTTGTTTCCCACTCCTGATGCAATTGATGTTGTAGCCTTCTCTTTCATTCTCTTGAGATTCTTCACACGTGCGTATGGGGTTGCAAAATAATGTGCTCGCTTGTAAGTATATGAATATATTTTATAATTGGTTAAACAAAGGAATGCAATTTCAATTTAAGGATAACAAAATTAGTTTAAAATTTAAAATTGTTTTGCACTTTGAAGGAAATTTGTTAAATCTTTTATGATTTGTAAATGGAATATTTTTTTTGCAAAAGGATATCCTTGGGTATTATAAGCAACTCGTATTTAATTGAATCTCATTTTCCTCGTCATCTTAAAATGCATGTAAGCACACACAGACGCCCGCATATCTTGAATGAATACTGAAATTCTTATTTTCATTAGATTTCTATTTGGATTAGATTTACTCGCACATTTTCTTTGTTTTATTAAACACCTTTTTTAAACGACTTTTAATTAGTACATGTGGTATTTTGTTAGTATGCGGTCACACTTAACGGCTTGGTTATTACCATAAGCCAGAGAGCGTGACGGCAAGATGTTGGGGCAATGACGTCACAGCGGACGAAGCGGAATAGGAAAAAATTGGGGGACTTGGTAAGGAGGCTTTACTTCCAAAAAAAATGTATGCAGTTACTTTCGGTTATGCCTTAAGATAAAATAATTAAAAACAAATGGAATTTTGGGGCAGCTTGGGGTTGCTTATTGTACCTGTTTGTGCCTAACCGAAGTAGACACTTGCAGGACGATCGCGTCGCGGCGATGGTAACGATGGTTACTGTAATGCCGGACCAGAGGCGATGCGGGAACTGCGATGAGGTTGAGCTAACGTGGTTAGCTGCTAGTTGAGATAGTGTATTACGAGCCCTATTCCTAGAGGTAGGAAGTAGAACCGCGGAGTTATGAGGTGTGTTGATAACTGATTTATTCTTCATTCAAATGTGCTGACGGCATTGGCGGGTCAGCGTATCGTTGTGACGGTGAGATGGTGAGCTAGTGAGACATATAATATGCTGACCAGAAATTCTCATCTGCAGTGAGTGCTACTGAGCGCCTGGTACTGTTCCCAACTTGGCTACTGCTTGATTTGTTGGGTGTGGTCATGTTGAGTACCTTTGGGTACGAACATTCTCCCCCCCATTGAGGGGTACCCTCAATTAAAGGCGTGATGTCGGTCAGCCCTTGGCCGAGTTGTATAGAAAGCACCTAACAAATCATTGACCAAGGAGGATCTTTCCTTCAACTGCGGCGGTTCCTGTTTGTGATTCAGGTCCTTCACATCTTCTTGATGCTGCTTAACACTCCCCTTTGCGATAAAATTTACATTACCGTGGGGACTGAAATTGTGCCCTCGTAGAACTTGATCATTTGGCACGTCTATGGTATGTGGACCTTCTGCAACAAAACTAAGATATTTCTTGGTTAAGTTTAGAAATGTTGAACAAAAGTCAGACTTCTTGTAGGTTTTATTAATTGGTTTTTCTCTTGCAGTGTAAAGTTCAGTCAGCTGCAATGAACCATTATATGTATCGGTTGATTCTCGATCGGACGAGTCAGTGTCGCTAGTTTTTAATTGGCTACATATATCTTCAGGCTCTTTTATCTTATGATCCATCAATGCTACGTTCGTTGAATGAATCCCTTCTTCATTGAGTGAAATCTCACCTTGCCGTTTGCTTTCTTCTATATCAAATTGATTATTATTCATCGGATTTTTATCTTTCGTTTGCTCATAAGCAGCGTTCGGTCCTGCAAGATCATCTCTGTCTTCTACCAGAATAGGGTTGATTTCTGTATCAGATGAGGTTTCTTTATTGAGATAACCTGTGATTACATAACCAAGCCTTGTGCCTTGTGCCAAAGGCTTATTAGGTCCTCGTTCAAGAAGTTCACCGGTTATTACACGAGAAAAAACCTCAATCCCCAAAGTTAGGTCAATGGGTCCAGGTTGCCGAAAGTCACGATCTGCTAACGGCAGTCCCTCGGAAATATTAAGATCGGTATCAATCGGTACTGACGGTTGGTCTGCAATGACTGTGGGAATAATAAATACCTCTATTAGTGTTTCAAGCCCTGATGTAACTGATGAGAGCTTAAGTGCTGATCTGATTACTGTTGATATTTTTCCTCCGATTCCAGATATTCCAATCGGTGACATTTCCTTAAGAGATAGCAGATCTGCCATCCTCCTTGAGATAAGATTAACCTGTGATCCACCATCTATTACAGCGGGACATGTTTGTAGTTGGCCGTTTGGCCCTTGTAATAAAACCTTGGCGGTCGCGAGCAGCGTATATCCTCCTAAGTGTTCGTAGCCTGCAGTGGTTACTGCTCCGGCCACTAGATTGCTAGTCGGTACTTGGTGTAACAGTGAATGATGCCGTTGCTGGCAGCCTCGACAAGTGCCTGGTGATCCACAGTTTTTAATCTAATGAGCTGTAGACAAACAATTTGTGCATGCTCCTATTTGAATAATGGCTTGGCGCCGCGTTTTGGGGTCCATTTCCTGGAAGCGGCTACATGCTCTAAAATGATGTGGTCCTAGGTGACAAATCTTACAGCTCTCTTCGTTGTGAACAGACTGATGGCGGAATGTTTCTGTAGGTTGAGCGCTTATCGTCTCCATCATACAAGCGCGCCGCTCAATAAACGTTAGTACACTCCTTAACGTTGGGATTTCCGTTGGTGCATCCGCTGAATTCTCCAGAGCAGCTAAAGACTGGTGGTCTAGTTTTCTTCTGATAATAAAACCTAGGAGTGGATCCCAGGATTTCGTGTTGACATCGAGGTTTTTAAGAGTACTCATTGAGTTTTTGATAGTGTCATGTAAGACCCTTAGTTGGCGCGAGGAGCCGTCTATAGGCTTATAGTCAACCATTTTTGCTATAGCGGCGAATACTATTATCTTTCCGTTCTGGTACCTGGCCTTCAATCGCAACCAGGTGTCGTCATAGCTACCTGTGAGAAGGCTGTGTCTGTCAAGACGTTCCTCGCTTCACCACGAAGCGAGCTCTGTAGAATATGTAGTTTTTGACTGGCCGAACATGGTTTGTTATGTACCAACTCCACAAAGAGATCATGGAACCGTGGCCAGTCTAGATACTCGCCGTCGAACTCCGGAATGCTAATTGGCGGAAGTGCCAAGTTTAGGCTCATTGGCGCGTCGTTTTCTCGAAGCAGGTTCATTTCGTATTCCTCGTATAATGTGCTACTGCCAGAGCTGCGGCCCCAGTTGTGCTGTCCAATTCGTCGTGGGCTTGCCTCAGTAACGCCCAATGGAGATCCAAGTGCCTTTGTAGGGCTGGGGTGACGGTTGGGGCGTTCGAGGCTAATGTTAATGATGACTCCAATTCGTTGCATCTTCTCTGCAACTGTCGGATCACCGTGTCAATTGGGGAATCTCCTTTGACTTGATCTCTTGTTGTGATCTTGATGTTGGCCGAAGTTTGTCTGGGGGCCTTCGGAAGCCCGCTTCCAGTCGGCATGTTGTCCAGAAAGATATTCTGATATTTTTCGACCAGCTCCTTAAGTGCTACTAGTCGTGAAGAGTACTCACTTCCAGTGGGGAATGCCGCTTGTTGGACTTCTTCATCTAGGTCGCAAAACTGCTGCCAGAGATCGTTTAACTGAGTTAGCTTACCGGAATAATAGCCGTCTCGGTGGCGTCGGTCGACAGAATCCTTGCCATAATTCTTAATGAGCTGTTGGATATTCCTCTATGAATGAAGTAGACATGTTGTGTGTCTTGGAAACAAAGAATCCTGTGAAACCGGATAAAGCTGTGTGTCCTGTGAAGCTGGATGAAGCTGAGTATCCTGTGAAGCTGGATAAAGCTGATTAACCTGTGAAGCTGGATGAAGCTGAGTATACTGTGAAGCTGAATGAAGCTGAGTATCCTGTGAAGCTGGATTAAGCTGAGTTCCTGTGACGCTCGAAGAAGAAGCGTATCCTGTGAAGCTGGATAAAGCTAACGATCCTGTGACGCTGGATGACGAAGCGTATCCTGTGAAGCTGGATTAAGCTGAGTTCCTGTGACGCTGGAAGAAGAAGCGTATCCTGTGAAGCTGGATTAAGCTGAGTTCCTGTGACGCTGGAAGAAGAAGCGTATCCTGTGAAGCTGGATTAAGCTGAGTTCCTGTGACGCTGGAAGAAGAAGCGTATCCTGTGAAGCTGCATTAAGCTGAGTTCCTGTGACGCTCGAAGAAGAAGCGTGTCCTGTGAAGCTTGATTAAGCTGAGTTCTTGTGACGCTGGAAGAAGAAGCGTATCCTGTGAAGCTGGATTAAGCTGAGTTCCTGTGACGCTAGAAGAAGAAGCGTATCCTGTGAAGCTGGATTAAGCTGACGATCCTGTGACGCTGGATGACGAAGCGTATCCTATGAAGCTGGATGAGCTAGGGTTTCCAGGGCGGGTGGATGTAGTGAACTTAACGGGTCTTCTCACCAGTCAGAGGTTCAGCTTTTGGTAGGAAGGGGGTTGCTGAAGTGTGATCCTTTGTTGGTAAAGGATCACGTCGGGGTCACCAATGTTTGTGCCTAACCGAAGTAGACACTTGCAGGACGATCGCGTCGCGGCGATGGTAACGATGGTTACCGGTTGCCGGACCAGAGGCGATGCGGGAACTGCGATGAGGTTGAGCTAACGTGGTTAGCTGCTAGTTGAGATAGTGTATTACGAGCCCTATTCCTAGAGGTAGGAAGTAGAACCGCGGAGTTATGAGGTGTGTTGATAACTGATATATTCTTCATTTGATACCTGCTTATATTCTACTTAGAACACGGAAGCTTAGTGTAATGGTTAGTGAAAGAAGCTATATTCTAAAGTAGGTCAGGGAATTATGATTATGGTAGCAGTTGCGTAGTTGGCTCGGCTGACACCGCAAATGTGCTGACTGCATTGGCGGGTCAGCGTATCGTTGTGACGGTGAGATGGTGAGTTAGTGAGACATATAATATGCTGACCAGAAATTCTCATCTGCAGTGAGTGCTACTGAGCGCCTGGTACTGTTCCCAACTTGGATACTGCTTGATTTGTTGGGTGTGGTCATGTTGAGTACCTTTGGGTACGAACAGTACCAATTAAAAATAAGCACGCGTCTACAAATTATTTCCGAATTTTTTTTTTTAGATGTTTATGTCAAGCCGTTTTTCTACAGCAGCTATTTGCCATTTTTTAATTGGTCCGTATGTTTAGTATTTAAGATATATTATTGAGTGTCTGTAATGTTGTAGTGGCATTCGGTAATATGAGAAAACTTGAAGTCTTCTTTTGCTGCTAAGTCTGTTCTGTCGTTACCAGGGATATATTTGTGAGCTGGAATCCACAGCAATTTAATTTTTGGTTGGTGGTGGTTAAAGATGTCTCGAATACGGGAAGTTTAGAAGGATTGAGAAAACGTTCGAAATCAGCGAAGCTTTTATTGTGTTCTTATTAATTTTTCATTATTTTTTCGATCATTCGTATGTCCGAATTCTTCGAAATTAAATTCGAAACTCGATTATTCCTATATAACGGCGGACAGACGGACATGACTAAATCGACTAGTCCGATGATGCTGATCAAGAACAAATATACTTTTTTGGGTCGGAAATGTCTCCTGAACTGCGTTGCAAAATTGTCGTTAAAATCATAACATTCTCTTCCACAGCATTAAGATACTGTAAATACTGATACGTCGGCATATCAGTTCCCGAGTCTGAGAAGAACTTGGGCGGAGGGAGTTGCGTCCTTAGCCAGCACACTGGCTGCCGGGTAAGCTTGCCGTATTTGGGGTGGGTCCTTCGGAAACATCTCCCTCTGTAACATTACGAGAATCAATATATCGTGCCTGAAAATTGGATAGAATATGTAAAGCTCTGTCTACACTGCCCCACAAGCTCAGCTGTCGCTTGATCGTAACACGATCGCACTATGGGGAATTTGCCCACTTTTTGTGGCATTAATTAATAACTTAAAAACGAAGCAACATTTCAAAAATTTGTTTTTTGAATTAAGTGTATAAAATCCAATGGAAGTAAATTTAAAAATATGGGCGTGGTCCCGCCCTTTTTTAAAGAAAAAACTTTTTTTCTTTTGGTCAATCAAATAAAAACAATTTTTTCTTTATTTTTTTTTATAGAAGACCAAACTGAATTTAAAAAAAAAATGTTGGCGTTGTTTATTTTTCATTTTCTTAATGAAATTGTAATTTTTTGTTTTGTTATCACTATAATTCTTAACAAAAACACTAAAATCCTTATATCAACGGTTAGTGAGTGAAATTATGCTGTAAAATAATTTTAAAATAATCGTTATTTAATAAGAAATATAATTGCCCACTGTTTTTTTAAGATAACATCGAAACTGGCATTTACCAGACAAAAATGCGAGAAATATACCATATTAGGTAGAGGTCTTTAAAGCTAGATTTTAGAGAAAGTGCGCAAAAGTGCACTTTTATACTAACCGAGCTCAATGAGAATTAAATACTCTAAAAGATAAAAAAGGTTTCAGAGGTGGAAACAGCTGGAATCACGTCGTAGCTCCACTTAAAAATACAAATTAACTTGAATATTTTGTTTTTTTTTGAGGTTAGAACTAGAACACGAATATACGAGCACCACAATCAATAAATACAATATCAAGGTCACAAACACATGTTACAAGTCCCTCTGATTGGATGGTATCTTAAAAATCTCAGAGCTATGTTTAGTTTTACACTTTCTGACAATTTAAACTATTAAGAATAATAGGCGCTTTACCAGCGCTGCCACCTCGTTAAAATAAAAACTGGCTTTAACAGCTGATAACTTAACAGTGGGGCGCACTGTTAAACTTTTCTGTTAGTAAATGGCCTATTATTCTTAATAGTTTTAATCGTCGAAAAGTATAAAGCTAAACCAACCACCGCAGTTTTTGAAATTCCATTAGGGTTAATTAGTATAAAAGTGCACTTTTGCGCACTTTCTTCAAAATTTGGCTTGTGAGAACTGTACCTAGTACTGTATATTTCTCACATTTTTGTCTGGTAAATGCCAGTTGCGATGTTATCTTAAAACAAGGAAAAACGCTATAGTCGAGTACCTCGACTATCAGATACCCGTTACTCAGCTAAAGGGACCAAAGGGAAATGGAGATATGCAAGCAGAAAAGCGAGATTTAAATGAGCCACCTACCGGCAGAAGACAGATTTAAGCATTGTGGGCGTTAGGGTAGGCGTGGCAAATTTTTTTTTTGGATCAATCGATAGGTATTGACGAGACCAATACATTTCAGTTAAAATTTTTTATCTAGCATAAAAATTGTGGGCGCCACAGGCTTAGGCGGTTTGTGGGCGTTAGAGTGGGCGTGGCATATTCGCATAACAAACTTGCGCTGCGTACAAGGCTACGGAATCTAAATATGAAATCCCAATACTCTATCTTTGATAGTTTCCGAGATATCCGCGTTCATATTTACGATTTTTTGAAGTTTGTGGGCGGTTTGTGGGCGTTAAAGTGGGCGTGGCAAACTTTTTTTTGAGTCAATCGATAGGTATTGATGAGAACAATACATTTCAGTTTAAATTTTTACTCTAGCATCAAAACTGTAGAAGCCACAGTTTTGGGCGGTTTGTGGGCGGTAGAGTGGGCGTGGCACTCTACTGAAACAAACTTGCGCTGCGTAAGAAGCTCAGGAATCTTTTCGCCAAATCTCAATAGCCTAGCTCTCATAGTTTCCAAGATCTCAGCGTTCATCCGGACAGACAGACAGACGGACAGACGGACAGACGGACAGACGGACAGACGGACAGACGGACAGACGGACAGACGGACATGGCTAGATCGACTCGGCTAGTGATCCTGATCAAGAATATATATACTTTATGGGGTCGGAAACGCTTTCTTCTGCCTGTTACATACTTTCCGACGAATCTAGTATACCCTTTTACTCTACGAGTAACGGGTATAAAAACAGTGTGCATTTATATTTCTTATTAAATAACGATTATTTTAAAATAGATTTACAACATCATTTGCCTAAGCAAGCAGCAAAGCGAGATTGAAATGCGCCACCTACCGGCGGTAGACAGATTTAAGCGTTATGGGCGTTAGGGTGGGCGTGGCAAATTTTTTTTTTTGGGTCAATCGATAGGTATTGACGAGACCAATACAGTTCAGTTAAAATTTTGTATCTAGCATGAAAATTGTGGGCGCCACAGGTTTGGGCGGTTTTTGGGCGTTAGAGTGGGCGTGCATATTCGCGTAACAAACTTGCGCTGCGCACAAGGCTACGGAATCTTAATTTGAGATCCCATTTCTCTATCCTTGATAGTTTCCGAGATATCCACGATCATATTTACGATTTTTTGAAGTTTGCGGGCGGTTTGTGGGCGTAAAAGTGGGCGTGGCAAATATTTTTTTGAGTCAATCGTTAGGTATTGATGAGAACAATACATTTCAGTTAAAATTTTTATTTTAGCATCAAAACTGCAGGAGCCACAGTTTTGGGCGGTTTGTGGGCGTAAGAGTGGGCGTGGCACTCTACTGAAATAAACTTGCGCTGCGTAAGAAGCTCAGGAATCTGCACCCCAAATCTCAATAGCCTAGCTCTCATAGTTTCCAAGATCTCAGCGTTCATCCGGACAGACAGACGGACAGACGGACAGACAGACAGACGGACAGACGGACATGGCTAGATCGACTCGACTAGTGATCCTGATCAAGAATAAATATACTTTATGGGGTCGGAAACGCTTCCTTCTGCCTGTTACATACTTTCCGACGAATCTTGTACACCCTTTTACTCTACGAGTAACGGGTATAAAAAGGAAGAACGCTAATGTCGAGTACCTCGACTATCAGGTATGCGTTACTTAGCTAAAGGGACCAAAGGGAAATGGAGATATGCAAGAAGCAAAGCGAGATTGAAATGCGCCACCTACCCGCGATCTCAATATATGGTTATATTGGCGGTAGACAGATTTAAGCGTTATGGGCGTAAGAGTGGGCATGGCAAACTTTCTTTTGGGTCAATCGATAGGAATTGACGAGCCTAATACATTTCAGTTAAAATTTTTTTCTAGCATGAAAATTGTGGGCGCCACAGGCTTAGGCGGTCTGTGGGCTCTTACAGTGGGCGTGGCATATTCGCGTAACAAACTTCCTCTGCGTACAAGGCTACGGAAACTAAATCTGAGATCCCAATTCTCTATGATAGTTTTTTAAGTTTTTATTCTAGCATCAAAGCTCTAGGAGCCACAGTTTTGGGCGGTGTGTGGACGTTAGGCAGTGGCGCCCTGCTGAAACAAACTCGCGCTGCGCAAGAAGCTCAGGAATCTACATACCAAATCCCAACTTTCTAGCTTTTGTAGTTTCCGAGATCTCAGCGTTCATCCGGATGGGCAGACAGACGGACAAACGGACAGACGGACATGGCTAGATCGACTCGGCTAGTGATCCTGATCAAGGATATATATAGTTTATCGGGTCGGAAACGCTTCCTTCTGCCTGTTACATACTTTCCTCTATGAGTAACGGGTTTAAAAATACTTTGATTGAAAGGCTCAAATCAGATCTGAATCTGAAGTGGGCAATCAGAGCGATTTTAGCTTGGGATATAAAAATCCTGAACACGCCGTCGTTGAATTATCCGACGAAAATAAAAGTTTGGGAACTACAAATCCTGAATTATACGGCAACCAAAAAATAAATAATATAAAAATATCATCTACAGGTCAAAGAAAAGATTTGGAGAATGAAATATTGAATTTTATCACTGAAGAGCATTCAATACGAATTATGCAGATCCCTTTTAGGACAGATATACGCGGTGAAAGAAATACCGAAAATGATAGAGCTATTTATCTGGATTTTATCAGATCCTCATGAATAAAACAGATATTCAAAAATCCTAATGCTCAATAAACAATGGGAAACACGAATTCCTAAGAATGCCTTTTGGGCTAACAAATGCTCTTTGAACATTCCAACGAGCAATTTTAAGAGAACATGTGGGTAAAACGTGTCGTGTTTATATGTACGACATTATTAAACTTTTAAAAACGATTAAATAATATTACAAAGATTTCATTGTCATAATTAAAATTTTGGTGAACACAAGCATGAAAATTTCGATTGAAAAATTAAAGTTCTTTAAATTAAAAATTAACTTTCTCTGTTACGATGTTTCTAACCTTGTGATAAAGACCAATTCCGAAAAAATTTCTAAAACTAAAAACTATCCAATTCCTAATAATTTTGGAGAGCTTAGAAGCTTTCTTGGCCTTTCGGGATATTACAGAAAATTTGTGCAAAATTTACGCAAAGATTGCGAAACCTTTAACAAAATATTTTGAAGGCCAAAAATGCAAAGTATCGGAAAATGCATCACGTCAAACTAAATACAGTTAAGAGATTCCGCTGTAAAAGCTTTTAACGAGCTGAAAGATAGTTAAATCACACAAATAGAATTACTACAACCAGATAATAATACAAAATTTACCCTAACAACTGATGCGTCTGATTTTACAATTGGTGCTGTTCTTTCTCAGGAAGGAACCCATTACATTTTCTTTTTAATTACTTTAACCTGCTCAAAATATAAGCCGATCACATGATGTGTTCAACTTGTTTATGGACAGCCAAGCGGCGTTAAAATCCATGCAGTCGGCAACGTTCAATTCCAAAAATGTAATGGCGAGGCACTAGACAGCCTTAGCACGACAAAGTCAGGGCGGATCTATTGGGTTCCCAGCCACCAAGGCATCGATGGCAACGAGACAGCAGACGTTCTTGCTAAGGAGAGCGACAGAACGACAGAACGGAGAACGTGCCTATCTCCCTCCGAACGATACAAAGCTCCCTGGAGAAACAGACGGGCACGCGAGCAAAAAGCAGGTGGAGGAATACCAAGACTTGCCGAGTCTCAAGAATTATGTGCAAAGAGCGCAACGATAAACTCATCCACTATGTACTGCACGGAAAGACTGCAGACTGTTAGTGGCAATCCTCACAGGCCACTGTCTGCCGCACCTGCAGAAAATGCGATGAATCGGGGGCTATCGAAACCCTGGAACATGTTATCTGCAATTTCCCGGCTCTATCACGAGCAAGAAGATACCTCGGTGCCCCAGTATTGGCATCACTAGGAGACGCCTCCAGCAGGAAACCAGGCGATCTTCTTGCCTTCGCCAAAAACACCTCGATCCCTGTGGACATAACTCATCTCAATGTTCATACAAATCAACCGGACATCTAAAGGCCATATTGGCCTGCGCGTGGCCCCGTGAGGGCCGCCCGGATTAACCTAACCTAACCCTAACCAAAACCGAACAATTATACGCAACAAATAAGAAGGAACTTTTAGCCATACTATGGGCTTTTAAAAAACTGCGGTATCACTTATATGTGTTTAACAACATCGAGAATTACACAGGTCATCAACCTCTTTCACTCTCAATTTCTTGAATAAGTCCAAATATCGAAATGAAGAAATATCATTGAAAGTTATTCACCCAAAATTAGTTATCCAAGGATCCAAATAAACAACTGATCGGAAAGTATCGAATCGGTCTCAGATCAAAACACTCAGCATTCAGCAGAGAGTAGTTTTGAGAATGCTATAGAAGAAACCCGAAAACCAGTTTAAGCAACAAATGCTAATAGCAACGGGGAGGTATTCAATAGACGAGTCGATTAATGTATTCGGAAATAATAGACAAATAATAGAGTATGACACTCCAAAAATTTAATATCAATCTTGAGGGAATATATTCCACCTAATATAACAATAGGGGTTAATGTTCTCTAGAGGACTTTTATATAGAGATCAAAAACCACTCAATGATAATTTTATAAATAAATTTTTATGCACAAATGTGTCCAGGATGTCGAGAACAAGGAAGACAGTTCGCTTTTAATCACAGAAACGCATTGTAGGACTCATAGAGGGCTCGATGAAAATTATAAACAAATAACTATATATTATTGGCCTAATTTATACAAGAAACTTATGAAGTTTATAAAAAATGTCACTACCTGCAATAAAAACAAATATAACAGACACCTAGTGTTCCTGTCAGTCAGGTACCTATTCCGGAAAGAGAAGGTGAAAGTTTGCATCTTGACATATATTATGCCCAAAATCTTATATTCATTACTAATATAGATTCTTACTTAAAATACTAAGTAATAAAAGAAATTTTGAATAAACCAAATATAGAAAACAAAGTTTAAGAAATTTAGAAATAATTTCTATTAGCCAAAACATGTATGACGACGAGCCAACTTTTTATTTGTCCCAATTTAAATATTTGCTTAAAGAAACTGGATATCTTTACTCTTTGCGGATCCTCGACATAGTACGTCCAACGGACAAATAGAAAGAAATATAAATCGCTCGCAACATTAAAGCGAGCGTAATTTGATTGATTATTCCGAAATTACAAATAAAGCAGCACAAAACAAGGAAGAACGCTACAGCCGAGTACCTCGACTATCAGATACCCGTTACTCAGCTAAAGGGACCAAAGGGAAATGGAGATATGTACGCAGCAAAGCGAGATTGAAATGCGCCACCTACCGGCGGTAGACAGATTTAAACGATATGGGCGTTAGAGTAGGCGTGGCAAATTCTTTTTTGGATCAATCGATAGGTATTGACGAGACCAATACGTTTCAGCTTTTTATTTAGCATGAAAATTGTGGGCGCCACAGGTTTGGGCGGTTTGTGGGCGTTAGAGTGGGTGTGGCATATTAGCGTAACAAACTTGCGCTGCGTACAAGGCTACGGAATCTAAATCTGAGATCCCAATTCTCTATCTCTGATAGTTTCAGAGATATCCACGTTCATACTTACGATTTTTTAAAGTTTGTGGGCGGTTTGTGGGCGTTAAATTGGGCGTGGCAAACTTTTTTTGGGTCAATCGATAGGTAATGATGACAACAATACGTTTCAGTTAAAATTTTTAATCTAGCATCAAAACTGTAGGAGCCACAGTTTTGGGCGGTTTGTGGGCGTTAGAGTGGGCGTGGCACTCTGCTGAAACAAACTTGCGCTGCGTGAGAAGCTCAGGAATCTGTACGCCAAATCTTAATAGCCTATAATTAAAAAATTTACTCCATAAGAATTTGGCCTGCAGTAGGATAACCACGTCATCCGCGTAGGCTACCACCTTAGTGTCCGCCTCTTCTAGAAGTGATAGTAGTTTGTTGACCACTATAACCCATACAAGAGGTTAGAGTACGCCCCCTTGTGGGGTTCCTCTGCTGACATTCCTGGTCGAGTGGGCTAAACCCATAGTGGAGTGCACTACTCTGCTGGTATGCATGGTGTGTATGAGCCCCACTATGGGCCGCTCAATGCCCAGTTCAGTCAGAGCACCAGTACTCGCCGGTGGGGTGACGTTGTTAAAGGCGCCTTCTATGTCTAGAAACGCTGCCAGAGAGCATTCCTTATTATCTCTGTACTAGATACTAGAGAGTTGAGGGCGGTATCTGTTGATCTATCCTTACGGTACGCGTGTTGTGCGTCGGAGAGTAGGCTTTGGTTGATGGTTAGCCTGATATGGATGTCAATTAGCCTTTAGCCTGTCAATTAGTGCTTCAACAAGAAGGAAGAGAGACTAATCGGGCGGAAGTCCTTTGGGTTGGTGTGGGATGGTTTGTCGGCTTTCGGTATAAAAATTACCTGTTGGAATATGGTTTAGAGCAAGGCAGCCGTGGAAGATGGCTCTCAGCCAGGGTAGGGAAATATCTAGTGTCCGTTGTAGCTGGGCCGTGAAGAACCCATCCAGGCCGGGGGATTTGAAGGGCTTAAATAAGTTAACAGCCCACTGAATGCGGCCAGGGTTCCAGATGTTGTCTATACTCTGGTCGTCAAAGTTCTCCTCTATGTCAAGGTCCTCCACTACTTGGGTGTTTTTAGGGAAGTGGGTGTCTAACAGTAGTTCAAGGGTTTCCTGACTGTTTTCCGTCCAGCTGTCAGCATTGGTTTTTAGAAAGCCAATGGTTGCTGGAGATTTTGCTAAAATTCTTCTGAGTCTAGATGCTTTTGCAGAAGATTATATGCCACTACTGAAATTGGCCCAAGCTCTTCGTTTTGATATTCTAATTTTCTTTTTTTAGGCTTAGTTTTGTATGGTATAAATTCCAGGAAGATTCGCTGTTGTTGTATTAAGCTTTATTGAAGTGAGTTTTAATTTAACACTAAAATTCTAAACAATGAAGACATGCAAGAAATTTATAAACATGAACAGAAACCCGTAATTATAACTGACCTTTTGGAAATATTTGAATTTATAAGAGCTTTTCACCAAGATCTTGTTATAATATACATAAAATGTTGTGAGTAGTATGAAAATATGGCTTCTGGGACAATTAGAATATTAATGGCCCACCGCCCTCCCGCCCCCCTCATTCAGAAATGCGGGTTCTGGGACAATTAGATTAATTCAATAAATTAATCGATACTCCATAAGGAGTATACTTAATTGCCACACATCCAGATGTGACAATATTGATATATTCCGGCGATTTGCATAGAAGAAGCAGGCGCACGTTTCCGACGTCATCCATATCATCCATATCGCGACCGCTGAAGAGAGCGGACGTGTCTTGTGCGAGCTCCGCGAAAAGTGCAAGAATGTTGATAAATTAAATGCAAACAAAACACAAAAACTAAACTGGTTAATTTCAAATAAGCGAAAATACGCTAAAACCCAAAGAAATTTAGGTTTCAACACACAAAATCGGTGTAATGACTTTGACTAGCACATACATTGTTTCTTCTTATAATATTAAATAAGTGCCACACTAATAAAAGCTCAATGAGCTACGAACAGAATGAAGAGCGACTCAGCTCCGCAAGCCGAAGAGACGGTTACTTTTCGTATGTCTCAACGTGTGATAGTGAAGGTCAAAAAACGACCCTACTGTCGGTCGATAGCCAAAGAGCGCGATCTTGCTCACCATGCTTACTTACGGCTACCCCCTCTCCGACGGCGTGGAGTCAACAATGCAAAACCCCCCCACCATCAGTTTCGACCCATGGCGCACCAACAATAGCAACGGTAAAACTTCTGCATCCGCACTAAATTTGTCACCAACAACTACAGCTACGGCTAAAAAACCAACAACAACCACAGCTACGAATATTATTTCGGAATCGTCTGCAACCGCAGCTCTAAATACAACGGCAACAAAAACCATGACAACAACTCAAAACCAAAACAAAATTCAGCAAGCGGGTCCGGCCATACAGACCGGACTAGATCGGTACATCCATATCAAGCGTAAGCTTAGCCCGCAGAACACCGCGGTAGGTAACAAGTAAAAATAAACCGTGTCCAAGTAGAAGATTTATTACCCGGGAGATCCGACAGCAAGAGATTTGCGCTTCTAGCAGAAAGTGAACCAGGACGGGCTCAGGAGACCCAACCGACACCTAAACCCCCACCAATTTACATTAGGGAGAAAATCTCGAACGCCCTGGTCAACAAAATTGTTGCGCTGACCGGGGACGGAAACTTTCATGTTGTTCCGGTCACAAATGGGGATATCCATGAAACCAAGCTTCAGACCAAATCTGAAGAACATTTCCGAGCAGTATCCAAATACCTGGAGGAAGCTAGGAAAAGCTACTACACGTACCAACTAAAAAGCAGCAAGGGCCTGCAAGTGGTACTAAAAGGAATCGAGCCCGACGTAACCGCCAAGGAAGTTATCGATGCTCTCAAGGAAAAAGGGTTTTCTGCAAAGAACGTCAGTAACATTATAAACAGGAAAAAAGAGCCGTAACCACTCTTCAGGGTCAAGCTGGAGCCAGACAGCAGAGTATTGAAGAAAAATGAAGTGCACCCCATTTATAACCTGCAGCACTTATTGCACCGAAGAATTAACGTGGAAGAGCCACATAAAAGGAACGGCCCAGTGCAATGCACAAATTGTCAGGAGTATGGACACACCAGGGCATACTGTTCACTTCGAACAGTCTGTGTAGCTTGTGGAGACTTCCACCATTCGGCTAACTGCCCTGCCAACAAAGAAGACCCCAAAAAGAAAAAATGCGTTAATTGCCAAGGTAACCACACAGCAAACTACAGGGGCTGTCCGATCTACAAGGAGATGAAGGACCGCATGCGAAAAGTGATAGCAACGCGCCATCAGAATACCCAAAATGCGTACACTTACTCGCGTACGACGCCGGAAGTATTTTTCGGCACGGCTGCAAGATCATCATTTGGTCAACGAAATACCCAGAAGGGATTCTCATACGCCGATGCCCTTCGATCGGGGACCGAAAACCCACTCCGGTCTAATCTAGGAAACGGTCAGCAGATCCAAGTACAGTCGCAAAGCACTCTGGAAACTATGATGGTCACCATGCAACAAAGTATGATGGAACTCATGTCATTCATGAAAACGACCATGCAAACACTGGTTCAAAACCAGAACATGGTGATACAGCTACTTGTAGCTAAGCAGTCCAAATGATCAGATGGCAAATCTACGAATAACCATGTGGAACGCCAATGGCGTTTCACGGCACAACCTTGAAGTAACACAGTTCCTGAATGAAAACCATATCGACATTATGCTACTGGTAGAGACGCACCTCACAAACAAATACAACTTCAAAATAAGAGGCTACACTTTCTACCGCACAGACCATCCAGATGGTAAAGCCCACGGCGGAACCGGCATCCTAATCAGGGAACGCATCAAGCACCACTTTCACCAAAGGTTTTCAACTAATTACTTGCAAGCCACGTCTATCAAAGTGCAGTCAGGCAACGGAAACATCACCATAGCCGCTGTCTACTGCCCGCCTCGCTATACAATTTCTGAAGGACAATTCATGGACTTCTACAACTTGCTTGGAGATCGCTTTATAGCTGCAGGGGACCATAATGGCAAACACACGCACTGGGGATCACGCCTTGTGACTCCCAAAGGAAGGCAATTATACAATGCAATCATAAAACCGAATAACAAATTAGACTATGTTTCCCCTGGCAGCCCCACATACTGGCCAACAGACCCCAGGAAAGTTCCAGACCTAATAGACTTTGCGGTGACAAAAAACATTCCCCGCAATATAATAGCGCCAAAGCGCTTTCGGACCTGTCGTCAGACCATTCGGCAGTGCTAATAACTCTTCTTCAAAGCACAAAAACCACAGACCACCCCCTCAGGCTGACGTCGCACAGAACCAACTGGTTAAAGTATAAAAGGTATGTAAGCTCACACATCAAATTAACCCCTTACTTCAACATCGAAGCGGACATCGACTGCTCTACCGATGCTCTTGAAGAAGTATTCGTGGAGGCAGCCACTATCTCAACACCACAAGGCAGGGACGTGCAAACCAACCACTTCAAAACTAATAAAATTGAACGTTTAGTCCTAGAAAAGAGGCGCCTGCGACGTGCCTGGCAAACCAACAGATCTCCGTCATCAAAACAACGTCTTAAGGATGCCACTCGCACACTAAATTGAGCTCTTAAGCAATAAACAGAAAATGCACAGCTGCAGTACATTAAAAAACTTTCGCCAATCAGTACAAAACATCCTCTGTGGAGGGCTCACCCAAATCTGAGCTCTCCAATCGAAACAGTCACTCCGACAAGAAACTCATCTGGCATCTGGGTCCACAGCGACGAAGATAGAGCCGAAAATTTTGCTTTACATCTGACGTTTACATCAAGACGTTTCTTCCAGCCGAACCCTGCCACTGGTTAATTTTTCCTACCAGAAATCGAATCTGAATCTATTTCCCTACCACCATTGTTTCAGCCAAAGGAGATCGCTAAAGTCATTGGGGAACTGAAACCGAAAAAGGACCCTGGCGGTGACCAAATAACCCCAAAAATGTTAATTGAACTTCCAAACTCTGCCATTGAGGTTATTTGTAAGCTCTTCAATGGGATTATAACTCTCGGCTACTATCCGAAAAAATGGAAAAAATCTATTATCATTATGATACCCAAGCCCGGAAAAGACCACACAATTCCGTCATCCTACAGACCAATTAGTTTATTATCGTGTCTGTCTAAGCTGTTCCAAAAATACCTTCTAACTCGCATAACACCATATCTAGGAGCACACAATGTTATCCCTGCTCATCAATTTGGATTTCGTCAAAACCATGGAACAATCGAACAAGTTAACAAAATAACATCAGAAATACGCACAGCCTTTGAGCATCGGGAATACTGCAGCGCAATATTCCTCGATGTATCTCAAGCCTTCGATCGAGTATGGCTAGATGGCCTCATGCACAAAATCAAAGCACACTTGCCTGATTACACTCACAAGCTTCTTGAGTCGTATCTATACAACAGGACCTTCGCAGTAAGGTGCAATACAACAACAACATTATCAAAGCTGGAGTCCCGCAAGGAAGCGCGCTAGGGCCTACTCTGTTCCTCCTATACACAGCGGATATTCCCACGAACGAGCAGCTAACAACATCTACGTTCGCTGACGACACCGCAATTTTAAGTCGCTCGAAGTGCCCAGGCCGAGCCACAACACAGCTAGCAAACCACCTCCTCGCAGTAGAGAGGTGTCTATCTGATTGGCGGATTAAAATAAATGAACAAAAATGTAAACACATGTAATAGTAATTTAGACAGTTTATTTGTTGTTCTTTGTTGTTTTAAATCATTTTTATTTCCTGGCTCTTCACATGCGTGTGTTCTTGGCACAGTTCCGACGAAAAAGTGTTTTATCTCATTCGCGTTTCAAGATTGCCACACATTTTTACGTTCTGCGTTGCCAGATCGCATACATAAATTTAGTATTTTATATACTGTACATAGTTTTACAATAAATTCTTAATCTATCTTGTTTATATGTTTATCTTATAATCTAATTTTAAATATTGGTTGTTGTTTAAGATATTAACATGGAATTATCTTACACACATAACGTTTACTCTCAACAGGCAAACATGCCCTCCACTATTATTGAAAAATACGCAGATTCCCCAAGTCAACGATGTAACGTATCTCGGCGTCCACCTTGACAGACGACTAACCTGGAGAAGACACATCGAACGCAAGAAAGTACATCTAAAACTAAAGGCCAGCAGCTTCCACTGGATTCTTAACGCTCGTTCGCCCCTGCGTCTGGACTTCAGGTTTTGCTCTACAACTCCACCCTCAAGCCCATCTGGACATACGGCTCCCAGCTATGGGGAAACGCCAGCAGAAGCCACATAGACATTATACAGCGCGTTCAATCGAAAATCCTGCGAACTATGACTGGGGCACCATGGTATATTCGCAACCAAAACATCCACAGGGACCTAAGCATTCTTACCGTAAAAGATGAAATAGACAAACAAAAAGCGTTCTGCAACGAAAAACTCTCTGTGCACCCCAATCGCCTCGCAAGAGGCTTGACTTGGGTTTCCAGCCGATCCCGTCTACAACGCAACGACCTGCCAAGCCAGCTATAACTTTCGGGCCCTTTTAGCACAACATCAGTCTTATGACTGTAAGTTAGATTAGATTTGATACACTTATTCTTAGTATCAAAAGGGAGAAGATTCAATAAATAAGTAGCGAAGCATTACAAAAAAAAAAATTCAGGATGACAGAATGTAAAGTGTTCACCATAATTCATTGTTTTGAGATCATATCCACCTCGATTCATGATCATAGTTTTTGTGTTTAGGAGGTATTGAAAATGCTGACCAATTATCTGTCCTCTAAATTGTTCAATAAATTGGTCAATTTCCTCATGAAATTTCATTTTGTTAATTTTGTTTTCTTGTAGGTCTTTACACATCTAGTCTCAACTTTAAAATAATGTATAAAAATTATTTTATTGTTTTGGAGCTACTTTTAAAAATGTCAAAGTAATATATGTATTCTTAAGAGAACACTTGTAATTGTCCTTAGATACTTTCGAGTTTGTGGAAAACTGTTTTCTCCATCGTTCCAAAAAATTTTGTAATGCGTATTGGTTAACCAAATTTCAGTCTATCGAGATTTTGTATTCAGCAAAGTAAAATCATATGGTGGTTCTATTAAAAATAATAAAATTATTTTTATTATCAATAAAACCTTGAACATCAATCGAAATCTTTCAACATTTTTCTAATGTTAAAAAACTCGTTGTACTAGTCCGTTGAATGGGCTATATTAAACTAAACGGTCATGTATGAGGAGAGAATAAGCTTGGGTATTTTCATGACTTGGTGTCTTCAGTTCTATTGAAATTCTCAGATCAATAGGACCAGTTTTCACTGATTCGTTTTGATATGAAAGATAAACCACAATAATAGGGGCCTTCAATTTAAATTCATTTAGGGTCAAAAATGGTTGTGATTCACGATCATAGTAACTAGATTGAAATCTTGTATACATTTCATATAGGTGAGCATAATGATTCTTACCAAAATCAACATTCAGATTATCATATGGATATGACTCAGAATTCAAGTGAACTTTCAAGTTTGATAATTTTTTTGTGATAAGTTCTCCATTTAGTGTAAATCCAATCATTGCAAATCTTTGTTTTACGCACATCGCCAAGATTCTTAGTTAGCATTAACACCAGTCCGTGTTTACAATTTAACAACACTTTCTTATAGTCCCCAGCAAATCCCAACAAATTTTTTAATGATACAGAAAAGTTTAAGTGGGGTCCCGTAGAAATTTCGACTCAACAGCTCCATCCAGAATGTAATAGATTTTGACTTTAAAGATTATCCGGAGATATAAAATTTTTTTGGGTAGTAGTCATGCCGACAAATCGTGTCTTATCAATCTCACATCCATTTATATCGTACTTAATTTCACCCATAAAGTAAGCCATACAATTATTTATAAAAAAAAGTGGTAGCATTATCAGTTGTAGGTCCATTCGGTGAATCTTTCCTAATAACTCCTGAAAAATTAAGGTAACTTTCGTGACGATGCACGTACAAGTCTTGATTTTGGATACTAATTCGAACTTCATCGTTTGGTTTAAATGTTTGACTATACGATGAATAAGTATGAAACTCTTTCTTCGAAATACTCCCATCTGAGTAAACCTTTTCTCAAACATTTAAAATTTCGTTCATTGTTTTCCTTACCTTACCTTTTATATTATACTCGAAACTTCAATCCTAACGACTTAAAAAATAGTTTATTTTTGAAAGTAAGTGAGCTTCTTTTTACTGTTGATCCTCTTTCTATAGCTTTACAATTAATAATGCTTGGCTGAGGACTTAAGCAACGTCTTTTATTATAAATAATTATTCTATTAACTGTATGTGCATGCGAATTACCGTTTTGATCAACTATGCGTAGAAATAGTGTGCTTATATCGTCACAGTTGATTGGTAAGTTTTTAGGTGATGTGGTGTCATTGTCATTTTATACCCGGAACATTAATGCCAAACTCATGTAACGTGTGATTCAGTGTGCTATCTACATATGAACCGCTGATTATATTACATTCCAATCTAATTATATTAATTTTTAATATGTTCACAGTCTGGTGTGATCGATAGATTTTTGTAGAATGTGGTTCTAGTACTTTTTGATGGAAACCAAACAGTTGTCCAACCGATCTTTCCTTATTAAAGTAAACTGACTCTCGCATGGTAGTTACTTCAACTTGAAGTGTATTATAATGGAATATCATAATGGAATTGTTTTGGCTTCACTGGGGTCTAGTATACCGTCATTATGGGAGAATGTATGATATCCCATTCCTTTAATCGGTTTGATTAATTTCTCCAAGTACTCATATTTAGGTTGATATAAACTTTTTGAAAATATGTAAACATTTTCGAATTTTAATCCATTAGGACTCTCTATTAAACTTAACATAATATTAGTTTTACCACAATTCGAAGGCCCAACAATTAGAGCCCTTATTGTGTTCGGTAAGAGAGCACTATGTCGTGGCGGTAGATCTTTCTCGTTTTCATCGTTAATATTTCAAACTACAATTTTTTGTTTTTGACTTATTAAACGCATCTTTCAATCTAATGTACCTCATTCAATGAGAAATTTTTGATGATTAAACATCAATAAAATGGCGAAACGTATTTTTAATTTTAAACACGGTGGTGGTCTTGTCGATAAGGTTATCAATACATTACCGTTTGAAGCCCATATTCCGAGATATACTTTTTGTGGACCGGGTACAAAGTTACAGAAACGATTGGAGCGCGGTGATCAAGAAATAAACCTCAGACATTAAAAATCAAAAACCATTAGACATTATAAGTGCAATTAAAGTTGCAATGGGTCAATGGGTTCTAAGAAAAATGTTAAAGTACCTCGTGTAATTAATATACCCAAAATTGGAGGTTTTCTACCAATCGTGCCGATCTTGACAGCCCTCAGCGCACTTGGTAGTTTAGCAAGTGGTAGTGCAGCAATTGCAAAAACAATTAACAATGCGAGAATGGCTAAAAAAAATATGGAGGAGAAGAAACGTCACAACAGGAAAACTGAAAGTGTTGCTGTAGGAGAAGGATTATATCTCAAGCCCTATAGAAAGGGTTATTGTTTCTTTCTTAAGCCCTATAGTAAGGCGAAAGGAATTAAGAAGCGAAAAAAAAATTTATCTGCTTGCCAATAGACCACTATCATATATCGACATTATACATTTTGCAAAGAAATATATCCCACATTTTAGAGGGGTGTTTATGAGAGATCTACTTCCAGAAGCACCAAAAAGTCTTGAGTGTGGTATAGTAAACATAGATAATTCACGATCAAGTGGTACATATTGGGTTGCATATAATAAAAATAAATATAATATACATTATTTCGGTAGTTTTGGAAATCTTCAGCCACTTAGAAAAGTTGTGAAATACTTGGGATATAGAATACAATACAACTACGATTTAAGACTTTGATATCTACACCTGTGGACACCTGTGCCACGCTTTTCTACTTTCTTTCCGGTTTCAAAACCGGTAAATTTAAATGGTTAATTTACATTTGGGGGGTTGAAAATCAATGTATGGGTACGTGTATGGGTGAACTCTGCATAGTATAAAAAGTGGACCTGCACGTGTTCAAATTCACAGTATAAGTTTTTACTTCACATCGAATGTCGTCTAGAGGACAAGAATTTTTGATCATTTTTAACAAAAAAAACCATAACAGCTCATAACAGCTAGTGATCAGCTTATAACAACTAGTAAACAGCTACTAAACAGATAGTAAACATCTAATAACAGCCAGTAACCATCTAAAAACAACAAGTAAGCAACTACTAAACAATTACTGAACAACTACTAAACAGGTAGTAAACATCAAAATACAGCTAAATACAACGTGAAGGCGACCTTGGTGCATCTCCCTGATTAAGAAAAAGGCACTTAAAATTTTTTCTATGGTACCAATTTTTTTATAAGTGTAAAAAACGTTTTTCGCACTTTTTTATTTCCGAACTCGAGTTCTGATAAACCGAATTCGGTCATCAAAAACGTATTTTACAGGTAATAGAATGCCCTTTAACTTTCTTATACACAGAATTGAGTTCCATTTATTAGCTTAGAAACTACATTTCGTCAAAATTGAAAAAGTTGAAAAAAAATTCAAAAACGCCGCCATAAATGGCTTCCTTAAAAATACTAGCCTAAAAACCGAAATTAGTTTTATGTTGTTTTATTGAAGGCTAAACTTTAACGGAGAATATGAGCCATTGATCACGACAATCCGTTGGTAAATCGATTTTTTACAGATATTTAAACATATATACTATATATATAAATCATTTTCATATATTCTTAGCAAATTATCTCCAACTCAACTGATTTATAAAATAGTTATTTTTCAACATGTTCCTTTCGAATTTTAAGGCTATCTAATGATTCTCCATCGTTCACATAATTATTTTGTATCATCTCACCCAAGCAAAATGAATTTGATTCTAACCATTCAACATTTTCTAAAATATCTTTTTCAATTAATCTCTGATGTTTTATTGATGTCGTACCATGGTCTTCATTACTTAACTCTAAAAATTGTGTTTCATTAACATTACGTTTTCTTTTGTTATCTTTGCCACAAAGAATTTTTTTATTTACTTTAACTGTAGTTATTTTATGTGCTTTTGATCTAAACATTGTTCTATTACCATATAGTGAGGCCCCAGTTAATAAAACGTTTTTATAGTCTTCAATTGTAAGATTTCGTGAACTCACTCCCTTTGCTTTATTATGTGAAGATTCAACTTGATCTATTTTATAACAGTAAACATTTGAGCACAGACCTACAAATTCTGTCATGAGTTTACCCTTAAGTTCATCTTAACAAAATCCTAAACTTTTTTTGTTAACTCTTTTGAAGTTATATAGATTAATTCTTTCATCTGAATAGTCCGATGTATCAAATTTTGCTTCAAGATCATTACGAATATCTTTATAAAAATCTTCAGTTTTTATTGTATAGATAAATGAATCAGTATCCATATAATTTAAGAGTAACTTTTCGTGAAACTTTGGCTTCATATATTGATAGTGAAAATCATACATTTTCCATTTCGATAAGTCTAATACTGCAAGTCCTAAATACATTGGCTTATTAAATATAACGGACAATCTTTTCATTTGAATTGCATAGAAATTATCATTAATTTTAGTTGCACTATGAAAATTGGATTTTGAAATTAAAGCTTTGGCACAATGTGCTTTTCGTCCAGTCTTCGAGCTATCCGAAGCTTCCCATGTACTAATCAGCTTAATATCGACCCTGCGCTCGGGATCTTCCATTGTTTTTCCGTAAACAGAATTATTCATGTATTTAAAAAAATATTTTTCAAATTTATTTTTTGCATTTTGCCTTTGTAAAGTATTTAGGTTAATTCTTCAATCAAGGCTTTTGTAAGAACTGATCCACCATGGATCTTTTTCAATACTAACCCATTCTGTATACATTATTGCAAATTCCGGTAATGTATTACATAGTTTTTCTTATTTCCCAGGTCAGCAATTAATTTTTTTACCTTATCCTCTTTTGAGGCCAGACAATTTGACGGACAAAGATCATGAAGATGAAGATCATGTTAACGGTATGGATATATTAAGTCCACTTCCAAAAAAACCGTATTTGCTATCGATTGGAATATTAAGAATATCAAAATTGTATATGTCTGTGGTAGACATCGACTTAAAGTCTTTATATGGTAAAGGTTGTGACATTGCCCAACCATACAAGTTATTCGCATCCACATACATTAAAAATTAAGACTCCTTCGATGTGTTTACTTTTGCGCTCTGAGTTTTTGTTTTATTCAGTGATTTTTTCCGAGTGTCTTGTGTTTGTTTTTTAACAAAGCATAGCCTATTAGTGTGTTAGTGTTCTTGACTAGATCCCCTAGTAAACGGGTATGTGGTTATAGTTATTTTAACATTTCTTTTAGATTTGTTTAATCTCCTAGCGTTGTTAGTGTAACTTTACACTCACTAATCTTGCTAAAACTCTTTTATTCCCACTCTCTCTCCCGCTCTATATTACAACTGTAATTTAAACTCTCTCGAAACCTGCCGAATTTCTGGTGTGCTATTCTCTTATTCTCTCTCTCTTGCTTGCTTTACATTGTAACTGTTCGAGCGTATCCCACAAGCGTGTCCCACAAGCTACGCTCAGTCGATAGAAGATTTATTCTCTCGTGCACTCTTACATTTCAATTAATACGCGATCTCGCGCTCTTATTTTTTTTCGTGTTTTGTGCCTTTGTGGTTTTGGAATTTGATCCCAGTGCCAAATTTACTTGAGGTATTTTTCATATTTTATTTTATTTTATATCATCTCCTTTAAATGGCTCTTGTCTTCTGTAAGAAAAATTGCACTCTTTCGTCTTCAACTAAAGACCCTTTTATTTTCTGCTGGCTCTGCGAATCCATGATGCACGTTAAATGCGCAGGATTTACTGGCAGAGTCAAAGACTTCATTGATCTTAATTCTGGTCTCATGTGGTCATGTGGATCCTGCAAGGAAATGGTAGTTGAGATGAGCGGCTTTATGAAGCAGACTCGAGACAGCCTTTTGAATCTCTCAGGTGCTTTTAAACAGCTCAATGAGGGGTTCAATTCCGTTTGTGCCCAATTTAATAATAAAAAATTACTAACTGAGTCGCCTAAACGCAAAAAAGGCAGCTTAGCGGCAGTTAATACGGTCACGGTATCCTCCCCAAATCCGAACTTGGTAGCTGCAGCAGTTTCTGTCGACACTGGGGTAAGTGAACCAACTGCGCCTAGGGATACAGCTGATTCAGGTGGAGTCACTGTTTCTCGAAGTCTGGTGGTAAAAAAATATTCAGTGTCGGCTACGGTGCCGACCGTACCTATACGTACAGAAGGTACCGTTTCTGGCTCTCAGCTTAGTGTGGTTCAATCTGATGACGTAAGAAACTGTCAGTTGCTCCACATAGGAAGCAATTATTTGTTTCTAGACTCACACCAGATACCACATCTGAGGATGTTTTGGAATTTATACGTGAAAAATTCCCATCCGAGAATATTTCAGTTGAACAATTTCGGTTTTCATACGCTCGTAGTATATCCTCTTTTAAAATATTTGCACCGCCTGATGTGTTTAAGGTACTACTTTCTGAAAGCTTTTGGCTTAATGATGATTTAGTAATAAAAGAATTTGTTCCCAATAAACCGAGAACAAATAACAAACCTTCCACTGCGCTAAAAAACTAAAAAGTTTATTTTTGGCTTATCAAAATGTTAGGGGATTAAATATGAAGCTACCCAAGCTTTATGCTGACTCCTCTGCATTTACTGCAGATATTTTGGCTTTTACGGAAACTTGGCTGAAACCAGAGATATCTGACTCTGAAGTTCTGTCAAATAACTTTAATGCCTATAGGACCGATCGATCCTCACGTAGAGGAGGCGGTGTGCTGATTGCCGTTACCACTAGCCTAACATCCGAAAAAATTCACTATGATACCCCTAACGAAATTGAATTTGTTAGTGTGAAAGTTTCCATGCAATCCTTATCTATTTTTGTTACATGTTCCTATATTCCACCTGGCTCTGATTTAATAATTTATGAGCACCATCTGTCTGCGATAAAATCTGTTCTATCCTTTCTTTCTAACAGAGACCTTTTGATTGTTTTGGGTGACTTTAATCTCCCTGATATTTCTTGGTCTCCTTCTACTGACTCACTTGTCGCTATACCCTTATCCGTCCATGATTTTGTAGATGGCCTTTTAGAATTATCGTTACAACAAGTGAGCTTTATACGGAATTCATTAAATAGACAACTAGATTTTGTGTTTGTTTCAGACCCGTCTGAAGTCACGGTATCTAGAATTGACGCTCTTGTTGTTCCTGAAGACCAATATCATCCAACAATGGAGTTGACAATCTGCCTCCCATGCGTTGATACCCTCTCTCCTTTAGATCCTCAAACTAAAATGAGATGTTTTCGAAAATGTGACTATAAAAAACTTAACGATATGATTTCTCAATATAATTGGACAGACTTGTACAATTGTATGGATATTTAAAGTGCCACTGAACTATTCTATATAGTGTTAAATACTTTTTTAATGAATGCGTTCCTGATAGGCTTCCTTCAAAGCTAAACAGGCCTCCTTGGTTTACCAATGCTCTTCAAAGACTTAAAAACCTTAAAACAAACACCTATAAAAAGTATACAAAATCGGGCAAGCCGTCTGATTTTTCGAATATGTGGTGGCTCGATCGGACTTTAATGTTCTCAATAGTCATTGCTATTCTATGTATTTAAGTCGATGTAAATTCCAATTTTCAAATTATCCGAAGCAGTTTTATAACTTTGTTAATGCCAAGCGTAAGTCGTCGGCATTGCCTTCATCGGTACGTTTTAACTCAATGGAGGCATCGACGGATTCTGAAATTGCTGATTTATTTGCCGAGTTTTTCCAAACTACTTATAGTTCGGCTGCTTGGTCAAATTCTAAGTACCCTAATCCCTTAAATAGGGAAAATTGTATTTTTACCCCTGAAATTACGGAAAGTTCTCTCTTAAGAGACTTAGCAACAACAACTCCAACTTATTCTCCCGGTCCAGATGGACTCCCCGGGTGTGTGCTTAAGTTTTGTGCGTCAACCATATGTAAACCGATTCTTAAACTTTTTAATTTGTCTATTTCATCATCAGTTTTTCCTACTATCTGGAAGGACTATTTTATCATTCCACTTCACAAAAAGGGTGCGAAGGCGGATGCCCAGAATTATAGAGGTATTTCCAAACTGTCGGCAATTCCTAAAGCATTTGAACGTATTATTACTTCTCATTTGCAACATTTATGTTCCTCGCTAATATCACCGTGTCAGCATGGTTTTGTTAAGCGTAGATCGACCACCACCAACCTTCTTGAATTGTCATCTATTGTAACTAATGGATTTAAAAAAAAATGCAGACTGACGTTATATATACAGATTTTAGTAAGGCCTTTGACTCTGTCAACCATTCTCTTCTATTATTCAAATTAAATCAGCTTGGGTTTCCATGTAATCTATTAACTTGGATTTCAAGTTATTTGAATGGTAGGACTCAGAGGGTTATATTCAAGAGCGCTGTTTCAAAATTGATCTACGTGACATCTGGCGTGCCTCAGGGTAGTCATTTGGGTCCTTTGCTTTGTTTATCTTTGTTTATTAACGATCTTCCCTCTACCATAACACATTCTCGTGTACTAATGTATGCTGATGATGTTAAGCTTTGTTTATCATATAATGATATAGCGTCGGGTTTCAACTTACAGTCAGATATTGATTGTTTTCAGGGATGGTGTGAGTACAACCTTTTAAATTTGAACTGCCTTAAATGCAACGTTCTGACTTTTTATAGGGGTACTCCTACTTTTGTTAGTTACTCTCTTCAAAATACGTCACTCGACCGTATATATTCAGTTAATGACTTAGGCGTTCTTCTGGACCCAAAACTTAAATTTGACTGCCACATAATATCCACTGTCAACAAGGCCATGAGTGTTCTTGGGTTTATAAAGCGTTGGTCAAAAGATTTTGATGACCCTTATACAACCAAATTATTATTTACTTCCCTTGTCCGTCCTATTTTGGAATATTGTTCTTCGGTTTGGAGTCCACAATATCAAGTGCACATTGACCGTATTGAGTCGGTACAAAAAAAATTTCTTCTTTTTGCCCTTCGTAGTTTGAACTAGGATTAAAACGTAAGGCTACCTTCCTATCAGAGTACATTACTATTGCTTAATTTACCTACACTTGTAAGTCGTAGAACAATGCTTGGTACTATTTTTATGCAAAATCTTATTAGAGGTGATATTGGTTTTGTAGAACTTGTAAACCGCCTAACTTTCAATGTCCCTGCTAGACTAACACGAAATTATTATCCCCTAAATTTGCCACGATGTACATCAAATTTTTGTCTGCACGAGCCCTTTCGCGTTCTATGTAATAATTATAACAACCTTTACCATTTAATTTGCACTTCAACTTCTATCCCGGTATTAAAAACAAATATTTTAACTCATTTGCTTAATTCTTAGATGCTTCTTTTATTTTCATTTGTGTCCCGTCTTGTTTTGTTTTTTGTATCTTGCTCGCGAACTCGCATTTTTGCCCAAATTGATAAAAGGGCCCCGCGCGTAACAAGCACTTGTTTGTACTGGTCGTAGTGCATCAACGTCCATCAAATATAAAAAAAAACCAATATCATATTCTGACAAATACTTATTATTTGCTTTTGCATATCTATGACAACATTGAAATAAACCACCTCGAATGCTACTTTGAATAAATCTATACATATCTATATCTGTCAGCAATTCAATTTAAATATTTGTAGTTTTCTTTATTGCCTCCCAAGATAGACCTGGTGTCGTAAAATACTGAGCTGGCTCAAGTGAACAAATTTGCATACAAAGTTTTTGGAAGTGTTAAAAAATGTCGCTTAAAAGGAATACATCATTTTCAAATATAATTCTTAATAATCTTTAAGAGTGGAACATGAGAAATGAGACCAAACTTTAAGAGCTTGATCATAATCTACCTGAGAACATTCCCATTCCGTTAAATTACTATAGAATGCTTCCCTTGGTGGGAGGAAAGTCTACTATTTGATTCTAAACATTCATAGGGAAATATACCCTTCTTACGCATTAGTCGAAATTCTATGTCATTATTGAAAATTGACTTTACTTTGTTCAATCTAAACTTGATGGCATAAATCAATATGCATCAAGAAAACGAATTTCAAAACTATTTCCACTAAAAGTTTTTATTTTTTTGAGACAGAAATATAGTTTTCCTTGGTTATTGGTATTACGGTAATTTCACTGGGAATCTTTCCCAACTCTTGAATATTTAAATGAAAGTCGTATTTCGAAAAATTATTAAAAAATACTGGTATGAATTTGCTACTTTACAGTTCAAGTTACAATTAGAGTGGGCTGCGCCTCTAAAGCGACTTGTGAAATGACAATGATCTCTAACCCTATCAGTCCCTAAAACTTTCTGACAAATATAACAATTCAATGAATTATCAAATATTTGTTGGTCATCCAAATATATAGGAACTATTTTAAGTAAGTACTCATCACTCAATTTAGTTAAGTTTCTTATCAATGAATTTACAAAACTTATTCCTGAATTTGTTCCAGTTTCTAAAACAAATTTATCTAGTCTAGAATCAAAAGCACACTTTATATAATAGGCATATGATATTGGAATATGTTCATTAATATTAAATAATTTGGGGCTCACTTCAAGATTTCGGTTACAGAATGCATTCAAAATCGGCATAGACAAAGAATGGAACTTGAAGCTGCTGTTGAACTTGGGTAAATTCCAGTGTATTATTCTGGGGTGCGGCATCTTTGAGACCTTCCTACTACAAAGCATCTTGTGTTTCAATGCAGATTTCTGGGTTCCGGAAAGTATTTACTTAAACACACATTTTAGAAAAATTGCGCCCCGTTCTGATTTCCTCTTTGTGCAGTCATTAGTCTTTAAAACCGAAATATATACATATTATTTGATTGCTTAAAAGCAGTGACAATCAAACTTCACTCAAGAAATTCTCAGGATTCAAGTCCGATCCATCACTTACGTACATGTAATGCAGTATTGTTCCCTTGAATCCTTCAGAAATTTTTTTGAGTCTTCCGTTAAGGGATTGAATTGCATTTCGCTTATGCAACTCCGAACGGACATGATTTGCCCACTAATTCTTTTGCAAGAAACACTTGCAGGATTGACAAAACTGATTTTGGTTATTCATTTTATTTAATTCTTTTTGATTAAATTCTTTTTTCACGATCACTTTTCACTTGTACTTAAGTTGTGTTTGACGTAGCAGAGAGTCCCACTTCAAGACTATTTTTGGTAGACTAACTATTGTCCTCGATCATTTATAGTGTTTGATGTGGGCGTGTACGATTATATTGAAGATGAAAGCTGCATACTAGAGATATTTTGTAAATTCGAAAACAATATTGGTAATTCTAGTAGGTTACATCGTCTACTCATTGGTTAAAAGAGATGAGAAGTATTGATATTGAAAAATATTTGATACAAGTGTAACCAATAGGACACCATCAAATCGATAAAAGAGATACCAAATCATAGAAAAAAGGAGAGTGTTGGTTAGAAGAGGTTGCACATACTTTGCTTGCAGGTGGGAAAGGAAAGATCATTTTTTAGACACACCGTCATACTCAGGTAGCCAATAGGGGACAGTTTGGAAAAAATCATTTAGAGTTTGGGAAAAATCAAAGATTTTTATTTGTTGAACTTCGAGAATGCACATATTTAGGTAAAAGAAAAAGATGAAAACCTATATAAAATTTGTATATAAATTGTGTAAGCATATTTAAAAGTGTAAGACGAGATCGTTAAATTAGATAGACAACATGCATTGAGTTAAAATAAATAATTTTCTGAACATATTCTGTTAAATGCATACTATTCTATAATGAAAAAGAATAAAGAATATAATAAAACATGATCGCAATACCAAATTAAATGAGTTAATATTACAGGTACGGATAATGGAAAATATTCCCTTGACTGAGATATGTCGGCTTCTTGAGAGTTGCTGCGCGGTCATGATTTCAACCCCTATTATGGGACGTATTAGAGCTGGCAGTCAGCCGTGAGGTCGTTGGCGTGAGGCCCATGATCTTGTCAATGAGCGTGCGCCTTCTGGCTTGTGCATGTGTCCCTTTTATTTCGGTTAGATAATGGACAGGTGCGCATTTTCGGGTAGCTCTTGCTTGAATCCCTTTAATGACATGTTAGATAATTTACCAGTTAAACGTTCTAAGGCGGAAACAATAATGTGTGTTTGAAAATATTCCACATCTAAGAATCATTAACTTGTGAGACTTATTTTATTGGGGTTCTTTTGATTTCTAAATTAGTTTTACAATCATAGAAAACATAATTCCCCAACATGATCGCACATGTTCCTCTAAGATAATCAACTTTGAACACCTTGGGTGTGTGACCATTCTCACGTGTACAGCAACACTTGTGATAATGAGGCACAAGGGTACATGATCACAGCTTTCCCCAACATGATCAGATATGTTCCTCTAAGTTAACAACCTTTAAATACTATACTATTCTATGACCTTTCTCATGTGACTATTAATTGCTCATAATGAGGGGAAGGGTACATGATCAAAGTTGTCACATGGGGATGTGGGGGCGATTAAGTGTACTCCTTATCGGCATGATCGTGACATTCTAATGACTTTAAAGCCCATTACAATCAGTTAATTTATAGCATTATGCTAATTGTCGTAGAACCTGCACACGTTAATGTGTGGGGAGGGGGCCGGGGGCCATTAATATGCTAAATCTCACAGAACCCGTATTTTCATACTACTGCTGTGACGTATACAATTCAAGACCCATTTCACATGATGATGGAAACTTATCAATTGATAATCACGTCGCAAAATGTAGAAATTAGTATTATGTACGAGGGAGTCAACCAAATTTCCCCCGAAAAGCAATTCTCGGTGTCACAGACGTCATTTTTTACGGTTTCTAAGTCCCCGGTATTTTGACAGACGTTTCGATAAAATAAACCAACTCACAAATGCTTGCCAAGAATAAGACTTTATTTAAGACAACTTTAATAAAATCTATGAACTATCTGCATACTAGAAATTTTATATTTACCTCGGGTATTGTTAATGTTGTTTTATGTTCCCAATAATTACGCAGAAAGAACTATGTTTTATGTTTTATGTTTTATGTTTTATTTCACCGCAACACCAGCACCACAACTTAACTCAAGAAGATGTCACAAGAAAAGAGAAAGAAGAACGATCAGTGTGACCGAAGGCTACGCTTTCATTAATGCCTAAAATGTATAACAGTAAAATGGTATTTCTGTATAGGAATAGGGGTATTCCAACACGCCCCCTCAGAAATAACGTCTATAAAATTATAAACTTAACATAATATATTCATTTGTAATTGTTATGTACTTAGTGTGGGTGGTGTGCATTCTGGGAATAGATATGTGATCCAGCATTTGCTGCAAGGATACGGGGAAAACCCAGAAAAACCCGATCAGATCACTCTTACATATACATATGTTTACATAGAATTACATTTTTAAATTTTAGTAACTTAAGGCTTATACAAAAAAAACGAACAAAAGTATTTCAATGAGATCAATAAAATTCAAATCAAAAAAAATAAAAAAAACTTCAGCATCAGCAAACAGTGGATCAGTCATCTTGCAGTAATCCCAAATCATGTCGTATTTCCAAGAATTTTGCGGCAGGCAATGGCTTTGTGAAGATATCAGCAAGTTGATTCTCTGTGGAAATATACTCAAGACAAATGGTGTTACTTTCAATTTGTTCTCTGGCAAAATGATATTTGATATCAATATGTTTGGCTCGTTTATGACATGAGGTATTATTTGCTATACTGATACAGCCTTGGTTATCTTCGTAAATTTTAATTGGATTTTCGATTTTGATATTAACACTACTAAGAAGAGATTTTAGCCACAACGCTTCTCTTACAGCTTCAAATAATGCCATGTACTCAGCTTCAGTTGATAAGGCTGCTACTGAGTTCTGCCTCTTTGTGTTCCAACAAATTAAATTTAAATCGAACATTTTGAATAAATACCCTGTGGTACTTTTTCTATCAATTTCGTTTCCTCCCCAATCAGAATCTACATATCCAATTAATGTATTTTTAAACTCAGCATTTCTTTTAAAAATAAGTTTCATTTCAATAGTTCCCTTTAAATACCTAAGGACCCTTTTTAAGCACTGCCATAACTCGGAATTATTTTTGCTACTATATCTACTCAAGATATTTACTGCAGTAGTTAAGTCTGGACGTGTACATAGCATTATGTACATTAAACATCCTATGAGATTACGACATGGAGCATTGCAGTTTTCATCTGAATTAAGTAACTCATAATTTAGTTTGTTTGGTAAGGGAGTACTAACTGCATTGCAATTATCCATGTTAAATTTATTTAAGATTCTTTTAACATATGCAGCTTGGCTCAAGAAAATTTTATCTTCATGCATTTCTATTCTAATACCAATAAAATGTTTTATTTCTTTTAGGTCGGTCATTCTAAACTTTTTCATTAAATAATTTTTGAATTTATCCATTGTTATCATATTCCCCGTTGCTATCACCACATCATCAACATATAACAGCACATAAATATTTTCCCTAATATCACCTTTATCAAGGATATATATACAGTGATCTACGGAAGAGTTTACAAACTCACAGTCTTTCAATGCTTGCTCAAAAACTTCAAACCAGCATCTAGCGGCTTGTTTGAGTCCGTAAATTGACTTATTCAATCTACATACATTGTCACCTTTGCACTGTATGCCTTGAGGAAGTCTCATATATATTTCCTCTTTTAACGTGCCATTTAAGAATGCCGTTTTTACATCCATTTGATGGACTTTCAAGTTATATTGTACTGCCAATGATAATATAAATCGAAAACTGGAAATTCTAGCTACAGGAGCAAAAGTCTCTTCATAATCGACTTGGTACTTTTGAGTAAATCCTCGTGCAACCAATCTAGCTTTATATCTAGTAGGACTTCCTAGTTCGTTATATTTAACGGAAAATACCCATTTGCTATCTACTATGTTTTTATATTTAGGTCTTTCTGTGATTGTCCAGGTATTATTTAGTTCATGAGCACTCAACTCTGTTTTTATGGCTTCCTCCCAAAACAATTTATCATTCCTATACTGAATTTCATCGTATGTATTTGGAACATCGTTGAAGATAGTGTGAGCATTTAATACAAATTTATTTAAACTATTATCATCTTCATAATATGATATCTGGGGCTTTGTTTTTAATCTCTCACTTCTTCTACTCGTTACTTCAATACCATCAGTTCCAATTGGATTCTTAACAGATCCATTTTCTTCTAAGTCTTCTGCTGTTTCATGTTCCCTACTCTCATTCGGGTTGTCTGATCCCTTACTTTCAGGAGATCATCTCGCTTTCTTTTCTTACTCTCATTCAGAAAATGTGAATCCGTTTCCTTACTATCATTCGGGATCTGTGTGTTGTCGTATTCCCTACTTTCTTTCGGGAATTTTGTTTCTTTAATTTCCTTACTTTCATTCGGGAAATTTTTATTTGTACTTTCCTTACTATCTTTCAGGAATGTTGTTTCAAATTTAACAGATCTAGAATTCACCATATTGGTTTCATCGACAACCACATCTCTTGCAACGAGAAATTTTTCATTAACAGCATCCCACAGTTTAAGACCATTTGCTTCGTAGCCCACTAAAATAGCTTTGTATGATTTATCATCAAACTTTCCCTTTTTGATTTTATTGTGCACATATACAGTTGCACCAAACACTCTCAAATGTTTTAAATCGGGCTTTTTACTGTGCCACATCTCATAAGGGGTCATCACGCTATTAACTATTGCTCTACTTGGAATTCGATTAATTAAGTAAGTTGCAGTTAACACTGCTTCACCCCAAAAACTTTTGTCAAGTTGTGCACCACTTATCATGGCACGAGCTTTTTCTGTGATGGTTCTAATCATTCTTTCAGAAACACCATTTAACTGTGGTGTGTGTGGCACTGTTAAATGATAAGTAATACCCTTCTTAACACAAAACTGGCGCATCTCATTTGAGAGATATTCTCTCCCATTGTCAAATTACAAATTAACAATTTTCAAATTAAAATGAGCTTCACCTTTTGCTACAAAATCTTTAAACATGTTAAATACGTCAGATTTGTGTTTTATTAAGTAAGTTACACAATAGTGTGTAAACTGATCAACAAAGATCACAAAGTAATTTTTATCATTTAGTGTAACGGGAGTAATTGGTCCACAAACATCTGAGTGCACAACAAATAGGGGTCTTTTAATATGGGTTCTATTTTTAAATTGTTTAAACGGTAACCTTCCTTGTTTACCATTTAAACATGGTTCGCAAATTTCATTTGATAGCTCTAAATTATTTAAAAGACTGTTATCACTAATCATATTATGTCGTTTTATTTCTAATAACTTTCCATTGCTTATATGACCAAGCCTCTCATGCCATAATCGAAAATTATTTTTATGTTTCGCATCTATATTATATGCTTGAAATTGAACAATAGGTATATTGTTAAACATACCTGAATTCTTGACCACCGTCAATCCATTCTTGGAAATGGTTACTCCATTTTTGTCAAATTTGATCGACATTCCTGCCTCTTGTAGGCGCTTCACAGACATCAAGTTTCCAGCAGCCTGCTCGGAAAACAGCACATCCTCCAGCGTTATTTCGTGGTCATTGCGCAAACGCACAATGCCACGCTTAGATACGTAAATATATTCGCCTTGCTTGGCCACAGCGATCTTCAGCGGAGGCACCAATTCCACACTATCGATGTACAGCGACTCATCATTTATCAGATGATCACTTGCACCGGAATCAAGAATAAGTCCACAATTATCTACCACGGGGTTTTCTTGCACTTCTTTTACCATGAATGCAATGCCTTGTGATGTTGCGGTTTTAGCTTGTTTATCGTAATTTTTATTATCTTTATTTCTTTCATTTAGAATTCTTTTATATTGGTAGCAATCCTTTTTAATGTGTCCCTCCTTGTCACAGTAGTGACATCTAACCCTATTTTTAAAATTTCCCTTAAATGTTTTCTTTTGTTTAGTTACACGATTTTTAAATTAATTGTTTTTATTATTGTAGTTTTTATTTTGAACAATCGTGTTTAAAGCTTTCCTACTAGTGTCATTATTATCATTTTTAATTTTAATTTCCTGGTCTAGCAATCTATTCTTAACAAATGGTAATGTTAAGTTATCCTCTGATAATGTCTCTATTGCTGTAATGACACCATCGTAAGCCGAAGGCAATGTAATCAACAAATGAGACACTTTATCCATCTCTTCTATTTTTGCACCTGCGGCCAACAACTCACTTATAAATTCATCAAAAATAGTAAAGTGGGACACTAGGGACATTTCACTTGATAGCTTAAGAGAAAGCAAGCGTTTGCGAACTGCCAACTGCGATGCCAGACTTTTTCGTTCATATACAGCGTCCAAATTTCCAAGAATTTCGCGCGCAGTTATATCGCTTGTAGCAAAGTTCAAAAACGAATCGCTTAGGTACTCTATTAACGTACTTTTAGCACTACGCTCTGCCTTCTTCCACTGTTCATCCACTTTCTCAGGTATATCTTCATCGATGACCCTAAGTACATCCAGTTCGGTCAGCAGAGCCCTAATTCTAAATTTCCAAATTGAGTACTTCTCGCCATCGTTTACGTTTGCCCTGTCCATTTTACTGTACATACGTATGCAGTTGTACAAGTGTAGCTATACACACGCGGAACTCAACTCAATGTAAATTCACAAGAAATCTCAATTTCACAAGAACTCTCAATTTCACAAGAACTAGAAATTTCTAAGAAATTGAAATTAGACTTTTGTATATAAACTGTTTCACAAATCAATTGTTCTTCTAGGCATGGACTGGGCCCATAACCTATTGTTAATGTTGTTTTATGTTCCCAATAATTACGCAGAAAGAACTATGTTTTATGTTTTATGTTTTATTTCACCGCAACACCAGCACCACAACTTAACTCAAGAAGATGTCACAAGAAAAGAGAAAGAAGAACGATCAGTGTGACCGAAGGCTACGCTTTCATTAATGCCTAAAATGTATAATAGTAAAATGGTATTTCTGTATATGAATAGGGGTATTCCAACATCGGGATATATTTAAAAAAGGGCAACCGTCTTAAAAAAATTTGCTAAAAAAAACCGTCTGAAAACCGTCCAGCCTACCAGTGGTACCAATTTGCTCGAACTTTAAAATACCAAATTTCGGAGTAGTTATCTAAAAATGTTGTGTTAACGAATTATTTTCAGTACGGTTCTTAGTATTGTAGTAAAAAATAAAAACTATTTCTGGTAAAAATTTCATGTTAAAAGAAGTTGTAGTTATTGAGAAAAATTATAAAAACATGCTGCCTATGCAAAAAGGTTGCAGCACTGTCGTCAAAAATGTTCTATTTTTTGCCGGATAAGAGGCCGGCTATGAAGAAAAAGATAACATGTAAGTAAAAGTAAACAATTTTTGTTTATTATTAATTTAAACTTATAAACGTTGCTAACTTTAAACAAGTATTCTTTTTGTAATTTTATAGGAAAATGGTCAAAATAAGTCAAATAAAATTCAATAATTATTCAATATTCGATATTTAGTGTATGTATCCAGCCCTGGTAATTTTTCGGTAATATTTCCGAAAATGGGAAATCGCTCGAGTTTCTGTGACACCTACGGTTTTAATGGGTTGGTTTCCAAACCAACCGTCCCCAAATCCGTCTCCGGTTTCTGTGACACCCCTGGTAATGTCTAAATTTAAGACAGAAATATTTAATAGGTCTTGTACAATAAACCCAGAATGTTTTTGTTTTACAGGATTACTAAATGGAAATAAATCGTTTTATAACAAAATCAGAGAAAACACGAAACGAAGTTAGCTTCGGCAAGCCGAAGTTTGTATACCCTTGCGCTATAACTATTATTAATTATTATTATTTTCCCACAAATTTTCCGATCGTTCCTATGGCAACTATATGATACAGTCGTACGATTTTGATAAAATTAAATTCGAAATTCAGAACTAATTAAAAAATGTTATTTCCAAGCGTAGGAGGTTATATGTTAAGGAATACCGAAGCTATAATTTGTTTCATATTATTTTCCCACCAATTTTCTGATCGTTCCTATGGCAGCTATATGATATAGTCGTCCGATTTTGATAAAATTTAATTCAAAATTCAAAACTAATTAAAAAATGTAATTTCCAAGCTTAGAAGGTTATATGTTAAGAAACACTAAAGATATAATTTTTTAAAAATTTTTTTTTCGACTATTCCTATGGGAGCTATAAGATATAGTTGTACGATCCGGCTTATATACTACCTGCAAAAGATATAAGATTTTTGTGAAAGTTTCAGCCCGAGAATATATATACTTAATGGAGTCGTAAACGTCTCCTTCGCTGCGTTGCAAACTTCTGAATGAAATCAATATACCCTCTGCAAGGGTATAAAAATAAAAATGTAGATGTAATCCATGATACAGCCATTTTCGTAAATGGAGAAAATACAGTTAATGACACTCATTTAAATGTGTCATATTTAATAACTTTTATTGGCACCTCTAAAGTTAATAATATATCCTACACTAATGAAGACAATAAGGTATTGGAATACATCACCGCACGAAAATACACTGATTTTTTAATATCCAAAAATGTTATGTCAAACGGAACTCCCATTCTATAAAATTAACATACTAAATCCTTTTATTCACATTAAACAAACTCAAATACCAGTTACGTTATTATTAATCCCATTTACATTTATATTTTTCATTATCATGGTTATAACCTAATAAGGAACATTTTTATATTCAAACCACGGCAAATCCATGTTGAAATTTAACCGAAAGCAATATTTTCAACAATGAAAAAAATAATATTCCCGACAATGAAAATACTCTAGAAGAAAACGTCCTTGTGGAAATGACCAATTAGTTACATTCAATATACAAATCAGTTTCAATCAATCAATTTAGAAAGGGCGGAGTTATATGACAAATTATTTAGGGGTACTAACCAATTCATAGACAACTTTGAGCCAAAAGCTAATTTCCAAATAACTCTGACTGACTTCGAGATAAACCAGTGGTAAGCTATTTCCTTCAACTACGCCTCCAAATTGTTCCCACCCAGATCAGTTTCACAGACTCCGCATCAAATGGGTACTGTAACATCCAAGCCGATATTGTAAACACAAGAGCCCCAGAGCGAGCTTGAAGTTCCGCTAACGTAAACACAAGATCCCCAAAGCGAGCCCTTAAGTCCGCTAACGTAATCACAAGATCCCCAAAGCGATCCCTAAAGTCCGCTAACGTAAATTTTATGATGAGTCTTTCTCTTAATCAAGTTTGAGATAATCAATTTTGAGATAAATCTCTTAAGCCGAGGTTTAGTTATGGATCATTGAACTCGAGGCGGGGCAGTAGTCCGTTTTTGAGAATCGAATCGAGCAATTGAAAAGAATGAAAAGTAAAGAGCAGTAAATATATAATAAGTTCGAACTATAATATTGTAATAGTGAATAAGTGAAAGTTTTTTAATAAATTCACTAGTTGCTGATGTATATTCAGTTTGCTTTAAAGTTTTTCGAAATGGAAATTTTCATTTTGGTGCAGAAGATAACCCTATTAAATTATTTATGTTTTCTGGTGATCTTAAGTATGGACATTTATATGTACTTCTTTTGTATAAATCATCTCCGTTAACAGATTCACCGTCCAAAGCTTATGTAGCCTATCAAAAAAAAGCTCCCAAAAGGCGAGCTCGACTTTAAAATTAAGGCTCCTAAAAAAACTCAGGACTGATCTTACAAAACAAATCAAAGTGTTAAGTAGGAAATATTACGCTAATAATGCATTCGAAGGTAATCTTTTATGGAATGTAAAGAAAATGTCAGGATTCACAGATGATTGTCAAATAGTGTAAAGTGCTGACAAAATGATTGAATTTGGTTTATGAATAAGAAATGTAACTACATTAACTACATTAAACAGCATTTGCTGTAGTACCGGAAAAGTTAGGCTGCCTGAACTTCAAACATTACCTAAGCGTCTCAAGTGCCTTAAGAGCCGGCCATTCCAAGCATGCCCACTTCTTAGATCGTTTACAAAAATACAATTCACTCAAATGACTTCATTTGGCTGTAATAAAAAGTGTAAAGATGGTTTTATGTCAACTTTTAAGGTTTAGCGTCAGGTATATCACTTAATTGGCAGTCTATGGCCTACAAAACAAAAAGAAGCACAGTTTCTTTAAATATATTTTGTTGGCGAGACAGCATTTTAGAACTAAGATGTAAACATGCGTCTGATGTGAATCGTAATTTGGTAAAAACTTTACAATCAATGATGCATAAAAATAATCCTTTCGCCAATACTAAAGACTACAAAATGAGTATTCATGCTGATCGCACACCATCTGGATCTCACAAAGGTTGCTATAATACACGGCGAGCAAGTGATGTAGCTTTACTTATTGTTGGTCTGCAGTTCAAGCAGAGAAATATTACCCGTCCGCTCCTCTTTCCACATGAAGAGGATGGATATTTAATTGATATACAACATGTAGATCTTTTATCAAAAAAACATTTAATGAAGACCGTATCGGCACTAAATATACTTTGGCTTAAAAATTGTATTTATGCAGATCAAATAGACGAAATAATATGTAAAGATATTCCGTATCCACAAAAAGATCCCCTGCTACATAATATCGTAAAGTCCAGTGTAATTCATGGACCTTGCGGAATATTAAACCGTAGTTCACCATGCTTGACACAAGGCAAATGTTCAAAAAGATTTCCCCGTCAGCTTTTAAAGTAAACAGTAACAGAAAATGATAGTTATCCTCTGTATCGATGGAGGGCTTTAGATGATGATGGCTGTACTGTACAAAATAATGGTAATATTTCAGACAACCGTTTCTTTTGCCATATAATACAGTATTATTGCGTGCAATGCAAGCACACAAAAATGTTGAAGCCTGCAGTTCAGTTAAGTTCAGTTTCCCTTGAAGATCAACGAAATTAAGTTATAACGTATGAAAATGGGAAATATATAAGCAGTTCGGAAGCCGTGTGGAGAATTCTTGCTTTCCCTATACACGAACGATTTCCAACAGTTATGCAATTGTCGGTACATTTAGAAAATGGGCAGCGCGTGTACTTTAATACGCTTTCTTTGAACTTTGTAAAAATGATGAATCCGCCGGAACTTTTTATATGTTGAAGTTCCATCTTATAACACATGGAACAATAAAAAGTTTCTTAGAAGAAAACTTGGCAGTAACGTACCTTTTATTTTTGGAGTTAAGAGGGATTCTTCTTTGGGCAGGGCTTATACCGCTCACCCACAAAACAGTGAATGTTATTTTCTTAGACTTTTACTCCATGAGGTAGAAGGTCCAACTTCATTTTTGTATTGAAAAACCGTAAATGGCGTAATATACAGCAGTTCCAAGAAAGCTAACTTTACCTGTTCGGAATTATTTTATATTTGTCAACTTTCGGATCCTTTAGGTCTTTGGAATAAGTACAAGACTTTCTTATCATTCTTAACAAACGCCCTTAAACCGTGACATTAATGACGAAATTAAAGCATTGAACATTTTGTATTGTCTATTGGTGGAACATGTCTTAAAGAATATGGTCTTCCTCAACCAAATATTCCTGAAGTCGACTTGGAAAAAAAAAATATCGATTTAAGAAAAATAAGTTATGAAAATAACAACTTTTTCCTTACCAACAACGAGAATTTGCTTACAGACGAGCAAAGGACGTATACAATACCATTTTAGAAAGCGTTGCGGCTGAAATGGGTGAAATATTTTCCTTGGATGCACCTGGAGGGACAGGTAATTCCTTCCTGATAAATTTATTGTTGGCAAAAGTTCAAAGTCATAAAAAAAACCCTACCTGTAGTCCCTTCTGGTATGGCTGCTACCTTTCTCAATGAAGGTCGAACGGCTCATTCTACATTCAAACTTCCTTTGGATTTAGTTAAGTTATAAATCCCTCATTGCTCTATTTCATAGCAATGCAATATGGCTGCTGTGCTTAAGGATTGTAAGATGATTGTTTGGGATAAGTGCACCATGTCACATAAAGGTGGGTTTAAAGCCATAAAAATAACTCTGCAAGATATTAATGAGAATAGTATTTTGATGGGTGGTATTACGGTCCTGCTAGCAGGAGACTTTCGCCAAATCCTTCCTGTAGTGCCAAGAGGTACAAGAGGTTATAAAAGCAAGGCCTGCTCAAAATATTCAATTTTATGACTGCAGATAAAAAACTAGCGCTCACGAAAAATATGCGTGTGTACTTAAGAGGATATTGTTCTGCAGGAATATTTGCCGAAACACTTTTAAAAATAGTAAATGGCGTCCATCCAACAGTTGATGGAAAAGTAGCTATAATATCACGCTTAAGAAGTGTAGTGAAAAACGGACAGGACCTCACCTCCAAAATATTTCCTGACATTTCTATTTCATTTCTAATGCCGTTTTGACAACAAGAAATTAAAGATCAACCGGAATCAATAATATATTACTAAGCTTATTTGATGGTTTAGAAGTCTCCTATAAATTGGTCGACTCTGTCCCTGATGTCTGATTCTGTCAAGATTTTAAATTATTACAAGGTGAGTTCCAAAGTAAGCAGGACTTAAAAAAAAAAGACAGAACAAATAGTTTTTTCGGCAAAATCAATTTATTTTATTCAAAATAGTCTCCTTCTCCGTCCAAAAGCATGTCGAACGAGTGTTTTAGCTCGTTGCCCGGTATGGCCGCCAGTATGCCGGTGCAAGCCTTTTGCTTTGCTTTCCTTTCATCGGCAAAGGCATTTTTCCGAAAAGGTAGAAGTCGCACGGTGCCATATCAGGTGAATACGGGGAGTGGTTGATGGACACAAGCGTCTATCGATGAGGCGGCGCATTATAGTGCAACAAACGCCAACATCCATCTTCGCGATATTCGGGCCGAACACGTCGAATACGGCGCACCAAACGCTTCAAAACTCCAAGGTAGAATACCGCATTAACGTTTTGGCCGGGTGGAACGAATTCTTTGTGGACAATACCCTTGGAATCATAAAAACAAATAAGCATTGTCTTCACTTTTGACTTCTCCAGGCGCGATTTTTTGGGTTTCGGCTCGTCCGGCGCGAATTTTCGGTGATCACGGATTTTGGTTGGCCCACATGTTCATCGTCATTTATGTCCTCACGACCACTTTGAAAACGTTGAAGCCACTCGTACACTCTGCTACGGGATAGGCAATCATCGCCATAAACTTGTTTCATCAATTGAAACGTTTCGGTAAAAGTTTTACCAATTTTAAAACCAAATTTAATGTTGGCTCTTTGTTCGAAGCTCATTTTCGCACCGATGACAAAAAAATACTGACACTTAAAACGCAATAACCTCACTTCCAATAGATTAAATGTCATAAAAATTTTACTAGAAGTCAATAAACGATAGCAGATTCTAACGTACCAGTTGACATATAGATGGCGCCACTAGAGGGCGCTAGATTCAAAAGGTCCTGTTTACTTTGGAACTCACCTTGTAGAATACAGCAGCGATTCCAAAGCATAATCTGTGTCTTAAGATTGGATCACCTGTACAATTATTGCAAAATTTATGTGAAGGGTGCTTATACCCAGGATCCCATTAATACCGTTCGGTCTGTCGTTTCAGTTCAAGAGGCTATAATTCCCTATAAAACTACAATAACTATAAATAAATCGCAGGGACAGACTTTAAAGCTGACTGGACTAGATCTTAGAAAAGATTGCTTCTCTCATGGACAATTTTACGTCGAATGCCATACAGTTAATTCTGGCAGTAGCCTTATGATTCTCGCTCCTAAAGGATCTTTTCAAAATTTTGCTTACACTAAGGTTTTACGCGACAATTTCTCTACCTCAGGGGTGGTGTGGAAATGAAGAAGTCCTGATAGCTGTAGTCTAATCCAATTGTAAGCTAGCTAATATATATATATATATATATATATAAATAAATATGTATTAGGTGCACCGCCAATCGCAAGAAGAAAACAAAGACAGGATGTTTCTTTACTAAGCATATATAGAAATTACTTTTCGTTATTTATTTTATCGATAGATGTTTATGAACTTCTGAAAGCAATTAAGCCAGACGTCAAAAATATTACATTTGTTTTGGCCCGTCTGGCATCTCTATCAGCTGATAAAAAATAAATGCATGAATTTAATTTCTCGCATTCAAGATATCATACAATGATAAAGTTTTCAAGTTTTTTACATTAGCTGCCCCTCCCGTTCCCTTGCAGCCTTAACCACTTTGGCGAAGGACGAAGGCAAGTCCATATCGTGTTTTGTTGTTATTGTTCTCGCTATTGCAAGGCAATATCTTAAAAATGTTAGAAAAAAATCAATAAAAATACTTAAAGGCATGTTAATAATTGGAGAAAACGCTTTTGCATATGGGCCATAGATACAGCCGTGATTATTTTAATAATATTTGTTGTTTTAAGTTTTTCCCCCAAATTGTGGGGTTTTAAAATTATATTATTTTATTTTAAACTAAATTTACAATTTACAATTATTTATTTTGCTCCATAAATAATTTTTTGGATCCGTTTGGAAACACTGTGGGGACATATCGAATCTTATTAGGCACCTAGGCCCCCTATGAAAGGAAGAGCGCTGTAGTGAAGTACCTCGACTATCAGATACCCGGTACTCAGCTAAAGAAACCAAATGGAAATGGAGATATGCAAGCAGCAAAGCGAGATTGTAATGCACCACCTACAAGTGATCTCAATATATGGTTATGTGGGCGGTAGACAGATTTAATAATTATCAGTTAAAATTTTTTATCTAGCATGAAAATTGTGTGCACCACAAATTTGGGCGGCTTGTGGGCGTTAGAGTAGGCGTGGCATATTCTCGTAACAAAATTGCGCTGCGTACAAGGCTACGGAATATAAATCTGAGTTCTTAATTCTCTATCTTTGAAGTTTCCGAGATATCCGCGCTCATCTGTACGATTTTTTAAAGTTTGTGGGCGGTTTGTGGGCGTTAAAGTGGGCGTGGAAAACTTTTCGATAGGTATTGACGAGACCAATAAAATTCAGTAAAAATTTATATTCTAGCATCAAAACTGTAGAAGCCACAGTTTTGGGCGGCTAGTGGGCGTTAGAGTGGGCGTGGCACTATGCTGAAACAAACTTGCGCTGCGCAGGAATCTCAGGAATCTGCATGTCTAATTCCAATATTGTGGTTTTTATAGTTTCCGAGATCTCAGCGTTCATACGGACAGACGGACAGACGGACATGGCTAGATCGACTCGGCTTGTTATCCTGATCAAGAATATACAAGTATATTCTTTATACGCTTCCTTCTGCCTGTTATATACTTTCCGACGAATCTATTATCAAATACCTATTTATTTTAAGTAACTATGTTCGATCTTACCATTTTCATGTTAGGATCTAAATCAGTGTGAAAAAAATTTGAACAATTTTTTCGATAAAAAAAAGATTACATCACAAAAATTGGGCAGTGTGGCAGTCTATGCGTCTGAGTCTTTAATAAGTCTACCACTTGCAGACTGTCCAAGTATCCATTTGTCTGATAGGTGCAATCTTGTTAACCTTTTTCTGATCACATGTCTGGAAAGTCTTACACTTCAAATCTGTTTGTGTTTGTGTGACAGTCGAGTCTTTTTATGAAGCGAGTGACGGTCTAAGTGACAGATGTGCAAACAGGATTAGTTTGGAGATCTTGAAAAATGGTAGTACTTCTTGTATAGTATGGGGCGCTTAGCATATGTCTTAGAATATTGGCTTGGCAGGATTCAGTTCGGATTTGATTCGCGACCGCTGAAGAGAGCGGACGTGTCTTGTGCGAGCTCCGCGAAAAGTGCAAGAAAGTTGATAAATTAAATGCAAACAAAACACAAAAACTAAACTGGTTAATTTCCAATAAGCGAAAAGACGCTAAAACCCAAAGAAATTTAGGTTTCAACACACAAAATCGGTGTAATGACTTTGACTAGCACATACATTGTCTCATCTTATAATATTAAATAAGTGCCACGCTAATAAAAGCTCAATGAGCTACGAACAGAATAAAGAGCGACTCAGCTCCGCGAGCCGAAGAGACGGTTACTTTTCGTATGTCTCAACGCGTGATAGCGAAGTGCAAAAAACGACCCTACTGTCGGTCGATAGCCAAAGAGCACGATCTTGCTCACCATGCTTACTTACGGCTACCCCTACTCCGACGGCGTGGAGTCGACAATGCAAAACCCCCCCACCATCAGTTTCGACCCCTGGCGCACCAACAACATGCAACGGTAAAACTTCTGCATCCGCTCTAAATTTGTCAGCAACAACTACAGCTACGGCAAAAAAACCAACAACAACCACAGCTACGACTATTATTTCGGAATCGACTGCAACCGCAGCTCTAAATACAAGGGAACAAAAACCACGACAACAAATCAAAACCAAAACAAAATTCAGCAAGCGGGTCCGGCCATACAGACCGGACTAGATCGGTACATCCATATCAAGCTTAGCCCGCAGAACACCGCGGTAGGTAACAAGGCAAAAATAAACCGTGTCCAAATAGAAGATAAATTACCCGGGAGATCCAACAACAATAGATTTGCGCTTCTAGCGGAAAATGAACCAGAACGGGCTCAGGAGACCCAACCGAAACCTAAGCCCCTACCAATTTACATTAGGGAGAAAATCTCGAATGCCCTGGTCAACAAAATTGTTGCGCTGACCGGGGACGGAAACTTTCATGTTGTTCCGGTCACAAAAGGGGATATCCATGAAACCAAGCTTCAGACCAAATCTGAAGAACATTTCCGAGCAGTATCCAAATACCTGGAGGAAGCTAGGAAAAGCTACTACACGTACCAACTAAAAAGCAGCAAGGGCCTGCAAGTGGTACTAAAAGGAATCGAGCCCGACGTAACCGCCAAGGAAGTTATCGATGCTCTCAAGGAAAAAGGGTTTTCTGCAAAGAACGTCAGTAACATTATAAACAGGAAAAAAGAGCCGCAACCACTCTTCAGGGTCGAGCTGGAGCCAGACAGCAGAGTCTTGAAGAAAAATGAAGTGCACCCCATTTATAACCTGCAATACTTATTGCACCGAAGAATTAACGTGGAAGAGCCACATAAAAGGAACGGCCCAGTGCAATGCACAAATTGTCAGGAGTATGGACACACCAGGGCATACTGTTCACTTCGAGTCACACAGTCTGTGTAGCTTGTGGAGACTTCCACAATTCGGCTAACTGCCCTGCCAACAAAGAAGACCCCAAAAAGAAAAAATGCGTTAATTTCCAAGGTAACCACACGGCAAACTACAGGGGCTGTCCGATCTACAAGGAGATGAAGGACCGCATGCGAAAAGTGATAGCAACGCGCCATCAGAATACCCAAAATGCGTACACTTACTCGCGTACGACGCCGGAAGTATTTTTCGGCACGGCTGCAAGATCATCATTTGGTCAACTAAATACCCAGAAGGGATTCTCATACGCCGATGCCCTTCGATCGGGGACGGAAAACCCACTCCAGTCTAATCTAGGAAACGCTCAGCAGATCCAAGTACAGTCGCAAAGCACTCTGGAAACTATGATGGTCACCATGCAACAAAGTATGATGGAACTCATGTCATTCATGAAAACGACCATGCAAACACTGGTTCAAAACCAGAACATGGTGATACAGCTACTTGTAGCTAAGCAGTCCAAATAATCAGATGGCAAATCTACGAATAACCATGTGGAACGCCAATGGCGTTTCACGGCACAACCTTGAAGTAACACAGTTCCTGAATGAAAACCATATCGACATTATGCTACTGGTAGAGACGCACCTCACAAACAAATACAACAAGCACAGACCATCCAGATGGTAAAGCCCACGGCGGAACCGGCATCCTAATCAGGGAACGCATCAAGCACCACTTTCACCAAAGGTTTTCAACTAATTACTTGCAAGCCACGTCCATCAAAGTGCAGTCAGGCAACGGAAACATCACCATAGCCGCTGTCTACTGCCCGCCTCGCTTTACAATTTCTGAAGGACAATTCATGGACTTCTACAACTTGATTGGAGATCGCTTTATAGCTGCAGGGGACTATAATGCCAAGCACACGCACTGGGGATCACGCCTTGTGACTCCCAAAGGAAGGCAATTATACAATGCAATCATAAAACCGAATAACAAATTAGACTATGTTTCCCCTGGCAGCCCCACATACTGGCCAACAGACCCCAGGAAAGTTCCAGACCTAATAGACTTTGCGGTGACAAAAAACATTCCCCGCAATATAATAAGCGCCAAAGCGCTTTCGGACCTGTCGTCAGACCATTCGCCAGTGCTAATAACTCTTCTTCAAAGCACAAAAACCACAGACCACCCCCTCAGGCTGACGTCGCACAGAACCAACTGGTTAAAATATAAAAAGTATGTAAGCTCACACATCAAATTAACCCCTCACTTCAACATCGAAGCGGACATCGACTGCTCTACCGATGCTCTTGAAGAAGTATTCGTGGAGGCAGCCACTATCTCAACACCACAAGGCAGGGACGTGCAAACCAACCATTTCAAAACTAATCTGCAAATTGAACGGTTAGTCCTAGAAAAGAGGCGCCTGCGACGTGCCTGGCAAACCAACAGATCGCCGTCATCAAAACAACGTCTCAAGGAAGCCACTCGCACACTAAATCGAGCTCTAAAGCAAGAAACCGAAAATGCACAGCTGCAGTACATTAAAACTTTCGCCAACCAGTACAAAACATCCTCTGTGGAGGGCTCACCCAAATCTGAGCTCTCCAATCGAAACAGTCACTCCGATAAGAAACTCATCTGGCATTTGGGTCCGCAGCGACGAAGATAGAGCCGAAACTTTTGCTTTACATCTCAGAAACGTCTTCCAGCCGAACCCTGCCACTGGTTCATTTTTCCTACCACAAATCGAACCTGAATCTATTTCCCTACCACCACTGTTTCAGCCAAAGGAGATCGCGAAAGTCATTGGTGAACTGAAACCGAAAAAGGCCCCTGGCGGTGACCAAATAACCCTAAAAATGTTAATAGAACTTCCAAACTCTGCCATTGAGGTTATTTGTAAGCTCTTCAATGGGATTATAACTCTCGGCTACTATCCGAAAAAATGGAAAAAATCTATCATCATTATGATACCGAAGCCCGGAAAAGACCACACAATTCCGTCATCCTACAGACCAATTAGTTTATTATCGTGTCTGTCTAAGCTGTTCGAAAAATGCCTTCTAACTCGCATAACACCATATCTAGGAGCACACAATGTTATCCCTGCTCATCAATTTGGATTTCGTCAAAACCATGGAACTATCGAACAAGTTAACAGAATAACATCAGAAATACGCACAGCCTTTGAGCATCGGGAATACTGCAGCGCAATATTCCTCGATGTATCTCAAGCCTTCGATCGAGTATGGCTAGATGGCCTCATGCACAAAATCAAAACACACTTGCCTGATTACACTCACAAGCTTCTTGAGACGTATCTATACAACAGGACCTTCGCAGTAAGGTGCAATACAACAACATCCGACGACTACATTATCAAAGCCGGAGTCCCGCAAGGAAGCGCGCTAGGGCCTCTTCTGTTCCTCCTATACACAGCGGATATTTCCACGAACGAGCAGCTAACAACATCTACGTTCGCTGACGACACCGCAATTTTAAGTCGCTCGAGGTGCCCAGGCCAAGCCACAACACAGCTAGCAAACCACCTCCTCGTAGTAGAGAGGATGCTATCTGATTGGCGGATTAAAATAAATGAACAAAAATGTAAACACATAACGTTTACTCTCAACAGGCAAACATGCCCTCCACTATTATTGAAAAATACGCAGATTCCCCAAGTCAACGATGTAACGTATCTCGGCGTCCACCTTGACAGACGACTAACCTGGAGAAGACACATCGAACGCAAGAAAGTACATCTAAAACTAAAGGCCAGCAGCTTCCACTGGATTCTTAACGCTCGTTCGCCCCTGCGTCTAGACTACAAGGTTTTGCTCTACAACTCCACTCTCAAGCCTATCTGGACATACGGCTCCCAGCTATGGGGAAACGCCAGCAGAAGCAACATAGACATTATACAGCGCGTTCAATCGAAAATCCTGCGAACTATCACTGGGGCACCATGGTATATTCGCAACCAAAACATCCACAGGGACCTAAGCATTCCTACCGTAAAAGATGAAATAGACAAACAAAAAGCGTCCTACAACGAAAAACTCTCTGTGCACCCCAATCGCCTCGCAAGAGGCTTGACTTGGGTTTCCAGCCGATCCCGTCTACAACGCAACGACCTGCCAAGCCAGCTATAACTTTCGGGCCCCTTTAGCACAACAGCAGTCATATGACTGAGAGATAGATTAAGTAGTCTAAGATTTGATACACTTATTGTTAGTATCCAAAGGGAGAAGATTCAATAAATAAATAGCAAAGCATAAAAAAAAAAAAAAAAAAAAAAGGATTCAGTTCTATTTATAGACGTGTTACATAAATCTCACAAGTTAATGACTCTCAGATATGGAAATATTTTCAAACATACATTTTTATTTTCGCCCCAGAACGTTGAAAACGTAAATTGTCTAAGATTCTCTCCTTTCCACAAATAGTTCTTAAGCATGTCATAAAAAGGACTCAAGTAAGAGCTACCCGAACATGCGCACCTGTCCATGAGTTAGTGAGTCGTCCATTTTAATGCTGATCAGCAATTCTTATCTGCAGTCGGTGCACCTAGGCGCCTGGTACTACTAACATTTGCTTTTACTCGCCGAGAGCTGCTTAACATCATACAAAGGTCTGAGTATGACTTGTTTGAGGAACAGTTTCAGCACTTAGAAAACTTTTATGAAAATCTTAAAGGGCTTATTCCAAAATTAAACATGTGGAAGACAAGGTCGCTACGAGAAATTGTGTGAAGAATCCGCCAACGGAGCCAAGCTTCGAAAAATCCAGAACTTCAGAGAACAACATTCTTCGACTGTTCTAGCTTTAGCTACTCAATATGAATTTTAAGTTGAACGTATATACCCTTCAGTTCTGTAGTAGGCTCAGTGGAGTAGGTTTTTACATGTCAGAAGGTAAAAAGTTTTTAGTTTTTTTTTATACCAAAAACACTGTTCCGCTGTCGACGTCAGCACTGAAGTCGGCGCAGCGTAAAAAACTGCCGACGAAAACGGTTGCGCAGCAAAGAGAGAGGTAAGTCTTACGTTAAGTTTAAGATGTTGTGCATTGATTTAAGTTTAATGTAAGTACATTTTTAAGGTGTTTTATAAGTTTTACAAAATAACCTAGAAAATTCTGCTTCCGTTAGCCGAAAGCAGCATCATGGAATGTTTTGTGCCAATAAAAATCCAACAAAGGGTTATACACAGCTCTTAAAGGTAAATATACAAGTATACAAGTAAAACCAATTTTTTAATCTATGCCCTTATATTTTTTCAGGAGCGTTGTCCAAGCATTCCGAGGACCCGGGTGAATACTGAGTCCATTCTACCGGCACAAGTTGGCTACACAGAAACACAATCTGCGGTAGAAACAAGTCTCCCCAGCCAAGGCCAGAATAGTGTCGCACCTTCATCTTCTACCTATGCACGTTCTTTAAAAAACATCGAAACTAATTAACTCTTTATTGCCAAGATACCAGAGGCTTGCGTAGCAAGCTAACTAAATTGTATTCGGATAGGTTCTCTTTTGCATCTTACACTATGTTGTTTACTGAGACCTGGTTGGAACCAGAGATCCTAAGCTCCGAAATTTTCCCTGGTAAGAACTCCATTTATAGGAATGATCGACCAACCAGGCAAGAAGGTGGAGTCTTAATTGCCGGGGACTCTACCCTCACGTCGGAATATTGAATTTATATGTGTAAGGCTTTCGTTACCTGGTAGTTTTATATATATCACCTGTTCGTACATTCCGCCTGCATCTGGATTCCCGAACTATTTAAATCATCTTTTCGCTATACAAATAGTCTCAATTAAGCTAACCAATAGAGACCAATTTGTAGTTCTAGGAGATTTTAATATACCTGGAACTTTGTGGTTAACAGGTGAAAGTCGAATGTCTTACTTACACCAGCCCATCATGAATTCACTGAAGGTTTGCTTTATTTATCTTTGTCTCAGCCGACATTGGTGCTGTTCTAGCAGAACTAACCAAGTCAACTAAGCGATTACATTGTTTTCGCAAGGTTGACTTTTGGAGGCTAAACTTTTATAAATCAGTCTTTGATTGGTCCGATCTCTACTCCTCCTAAAATATGGATGCTTCTACTCTACAGTAAATTCGTTTTTCAATTCTTATTTTTCCGTAATACTATCCATCAGTCTCTAACAAGCCACTTTGGTTCAGTAAGGAGATAAGACCCCTAAGTAATAAGAAGTCCAGACTTTATAGGAAATACAATAATACCAGTTGTCAATCTATTTATTCTAGATACTTAAGTGAACGGTCTAGTTTTACCGTGCAAATCTCTCTGTGTTACAAAAACTATTTAAGTCGTTATAAAATCCAGTTCTCTCAGAACACGAAAAAGTTTTATAATTTTGTTAACACTAAGCGTAAATCCACCAATTATCCTTCCTCGCTATCTCGCAAGTTTTTTTAAACGACATATTTTACTTTACCTAATTTTTCACAGCTCTATTCTTATATTGTATCCAAGTCGAATTTAATTTTCTGTCCCACCTTAAACGAAAGCTCATTTTTTGTTGATCTTCAATATGTTAAGCCCGTCTATTCACCTGGTCCCAATGGATTTCCTGGCTGCGTGCTTAAATACTGCGTGCAGGCCCTATGCAAACCCCTTCTCTTATTGTTTAACTTGTCTTTAGAATCTTCACAAATTCCCTACATGTGGAAGGAATCGTTTAGCAAAGTGGACGTATCTCTTAATTGTCAGCGATCCCAAGCTTTTCGATAATATTATTATTTGTAGCACCTATGTAGGTCCGTTATATCTCCGTGTCAACACGGGTATATGAAACGTAGATCAACAACCACTAACCTTTGGAACTTATTTTATTTGTGATAAGGGGACCTCAAGAATACTTTACTTTATTTAAAACGACCTTTCCCCAGTTAAAACTAATTCTCGTGTACTAGTGTACGCAGCTGATGTTATATTATTATTCTTGCCAGTCCGATTTGAATAATTCTAAAACGTGTTGCTCTGACAATTTACTGGATTTAAGTGGCTCTAAGTTTAAGGTAATGATTTTTTGTCGTGTCAGTCCTCAATGTACGATATACACACTCATTGAATAAATTTACGATCTTGGTGTTTTTTTGAATAAAGCTAGGGATGCGCTTTGTTTTCTTTAAAGGTGGTCGAAGGTATTTGATTATCCTTACTTTAATAAAACCCTATTTATTTTGAATCTGGAATCCCCATCACGGAATTCATGTTCATCGTATCGAATCTGTACAGAAGAACTTTTTGCTTTTTGCTTGAACGATGGTTGGAATTGTCTTTACTTATAACCCTATTCGAGGTGAAATTGATAGCACCGACTTGGTTAGCCAGCTAAACTTTTCTGTACCATGCAGATTAACAAGAAATTTTATTCCTCTAATTTTAAATCATTGTATATGGCTTGCATGAACCTTTCAGAGTATTATGTTCTGACTATAATATACTTTATCCTATTATCTCAATATCTGACTCTCCGATTCTCTTAAAACAATTAATATGAAGTTTTCCAGCACAGAATTAGATCCTACTTATTTTCCTCGGACTATATCTTTATTTTTCTACGCGTCTATCATCTCGCGAATACGCGGTAGTGCCACTTTGTCTGTTGGGCGGGAGATGTGGCCGTATTGAGAACAATTCATTTCAGTTAAAATAATTTTTCTAGCAGGAGTCACAGTTTAGGGCGGCTTGTGGGCGTTAGAGTGGGTGTGGCACAGTGACGAAACAAACTTGCGCTGCGCAGGAATCTCTAGAATCTGCATGCCTAATCCTAGTATTCCAACTTTTATAGTTTCCGATATCACAGCGTTCATAAGGACAGACAAACATGGCTACATCGACTCGGCTAGTGATCCTTATCAAGAATATGTATACTATATTCCTTCCTTCTACCTGTTACATACGTTCCGACGAATCTAGTATACCCTTTTACTCTACGAGTAACAACTTAACTAATGTGTAAAAATTTACGTCAGCATCATAGCAATTTTTGAGGAAAAATTTAAAGTAATGAAATTGAATACTTTTACTTAACCAGTCGTAGTGTTTTCGATTTGCAAACGATTTTTGCAAAGTTAGTCCTAACATTTAATCACTTATCTTTTGTATGACTTGCTCAAAATAATTTAAACAATTTTTCTTAAGGTGCTTGAACTCAAAAGAGAACAAGGAAGATCGCTATCAGATACCCGTTACTCAGCTAAAGGGACCAAAGGGCAAAGCGAGATAGGAATGCGCAACCTACCCGCGATCTCAATATATGGTTATGTGGGCGGTAGAAAGGCTTAAGCATTATGGCGTTAGTGTGGGCGTGGCGAACGTTTTTTTTGGGTCAATCGATAGGTATTGAGGAGGCTAATACATATAAGTTGAAATTTTGTTTCTAGCATGAAAATTGTGGGCGCCACAGGCTCGGGCGGTTCTAGCAATAAAACTGTAGGAGCCACAGTTTTGGGCGGTTTGTGGGCATTAAAATGGGGGTGCCAAACTTTCTTTGAATCAATCGATAGGTACTAACGAGACTAACACATTTCAGTTAAAATTTTGTTTCTAGCATGAAAATTAAAAGCATTAAAACTGTAGGAGGCACAGTTTTGGGAGGTTTGTGGGCGTTAGAGTGGGCGTGGCACACTGACGAAACAAACTTGCGCTTCTAGCTTTTGTTGTTTCCGAGATCTCTGCGTTCATACGGATGGACAGACAGACGGACCTGGCTAGATGGACTCGGCTCGTGATCCTGATCATAAATATATACACTTTATGGGGTCGGAAACGCTTCCTTCTAACTGTTACATACTCTACGAGTAACGGGTAAATTTACGCAATTAAAAAACTTTTACCTTGTTCATACTCAAACTTACCGTTCTAACTTCCTCTTTTGCCATTGTAAAAAGCTCTTCTTCGGCGGCAAGGACATCAAATTCTTTGAAACTTTTTAGCGTCTCGTTTAAGAACGAGGTATTAATGAATCGGGGATTCTTAATAACTACACCCCGCTGTATGTTTGGTTCGAACGCATCCCCTAGAGTAGAGTCGCCGGATCCATTGCCCGAATCGGATCCACTGGCCTGGTACGCCAGCACCGCTGCTATGGGTTCCTTGCGCGGCTTGGGCGGTGGACTGGGCGGTCGAGAGTCCGACGGCGATTCCAGGCTGCAGTTCCTAGCCAGGCTCGAGATCCGGGCCACTGAATTTGGCGGCAGCGCTTGCGCCGCAGTAGTGTTGGGTCTTGGCAGAGAGTGGGTGGTGAATTTACTCTCTAGGTGCTGTTCGCTGGTGGGGTTACATCTGGCGATCGTCTGGAAGCGAACCATGACGTTCTGATTTCCGATTTCCAGCTCCTGTGTATGCTGCTGCTGTTCCTGAAGCTTGTTGATGTTGCTAACCAACAGTGCCTGGGCTGGCGTTAGGCCTTGGAAGCGCTGTTGCTTCTTGCAAGGCAGCGGTGGGGTTATCTCTCGTCGTGCCCGTGGAGGTGAGCAGTGCGGGCTGGCCGGAGAGCCAGCCTTTGGAGAGAGCTGTTTCTTCTTGGTATCAAAGCGAAAGGGCCCACAAACGTCTGATCCCACTCCTCCATTACTGTTTATTGGCGAGTTAAGAGGACTCAGACTTCGGAGACCTGTCAGCATCTGCGTGTGGAGCTGGTTGCCCACGATTTTGTGGCCGTAGAAGGATAGCGGATAGGTGCGATTGCAGGGAAATTGAATAAGAGCCCCCGACGCCGACGAGATGGGCTTTCCAGATCCCACGTAGAAAGTGATCAAGTCGGGCACGGTATCGAAGGCATCCTCTTCGAATTGGAACTGTACCCGTTCGTAAACTGTCTCCGGCTGTATAATCAACTGAAATTAATAGCAAAATACAGAAATATACAGTAAAATCAGGTAATAAATATTATTTTATATAATTACATAAAATTTAACGATAGAGCACAAAGAAAGGAAAGGGGCAATACCCATTTGATATTGACTCTTCAATTGAAACATATCAAACAAATGCGATTGCTTATTAACATGAGAAACAAGAGATAACGCTATAGTCGATGGGCCATCTCGATTGAACTGGCAAAATATTGGTTATTATTTGCTTATAGCTTTCTGATGATTTGTCCAAATTCAAAAATTTTTGGTATGTAGATGGGTATTAATAATAAAAACAAAATATCATTTAAATTTTTATAAAACGTTTGTGGGCGTTAGAGTGGTAGTGGAATAAACTTGAGCTGCGCAGTAAGCCCAAGAATCTGCATGCCAAGTCCTAGCGTTCTAGCTCTTATAGTTTTCGAGATCTCACCGTTTATACAGACAGACGGACAGACAGACAGTCGGACATGGTTAGATCGACTCTACTAGTGATCCTGATCAAGTAAAATATATACTTTATGGGGTCGGAAACGCTTCCTTCTACCTGCTACATACTTTCCGACGAATTTAGAATAGACTATTACTCTACGAGTAACGAGTATAAAAATCATGTCAATTACATATGTTGATGTGAATCCGTAACGCTTTATTATGAATTTTTGACAAATTGGTATGAGCTGTAAGTAAAATTTGATTTTGAAAAGTCTGCGACAAAATAGTATGTCTGTAAATTTGTAATTTTTGAGTATTGTTACGAGAGTAGGTTATGGCTGACAGAGGGAAAGATATAGAAGACGACAAAAGCCGTGGTATATTAGGTAGCAAAAACACCATTAATTTCCCCATACAGCTACAATCAGCTAAAGTGACGAGTTGAGCAATTCGCTGTGTGGACAGAGCTTTACATAATACACACTTTTCAGGCACGATATATTTATTCTCGTTATGTTAGAGAGGGAGAGGTTTCCAAGATATTACCCTAACAAATGGGACGTTATAGCCTTTAATATCGCTGAAGACGGACGTGTTTTTCAATTGCTCCAGAAATCGTTTTGCCTATCGTTGGATTTTCTTATCATTTTCGATACGCCGCTTTACTGTGAATTGTTATATTTAAACAAAGTCATAAGGTGCCTCAGGGAACTGGCCATATAAATAAGTTTGTTGTTGCTCTCTCACACGGCCACTCAGCGTTGCAGCTATCCATTACAAAGCTGGCATTTATCGTAAACAAAATGGCGCTCAGAACATCATCTTTCGCGACCGCTGAAGAGAGCGGACGTGTCTTGTGCGAGCTCCGTGAAAAGTGCAAGAAAGTTGATAAATTAATTGCAATCAAAACACAAAAACTAAACTGGTTAATTTCAAATAAGCGAAAAGACGCTAAAACCCAAAGAAATTTAGGTTTCAACACACAAAATCGGTGTAATGACTTTGACTAGCACATAAATTGTATCATCTTATAATAATTAATAAGTGCCACGCTAATAAAAGCTCAATGAGCTACGAACAGAATAAAGAGCGACTCAGCTCCGCGAGCCGAAGAGACGGTTACTTTTCGTATGTCTCAACGCGTGATAGCGAAGTGCAAAAAAAAGTGCAAAGAAGATAAATTACCCGGGAGATCCAACAGCAATAGATTTGCGCTTCTAGCGGAAAATGAACCAGAACGGGCTCAGGAGACCCAACCGAAACCTAAGCCCCCACCAATTTACATTAGGGAGAAAATCTCGAACGCCCTGGACAACAAAATTGTTGCGCTGACCGGGGACGGAAACTTTCATGTTGTTCCGGTCACAAAAGGGGATATCCATGAAACCAAGCTTCAGACCAAATCTGAAGAACATTTCCGAGCAGTATCCAAAAACCTGGAGGAAGCTAGGAAGTAGCTTTTCCACGTACCAACTAAAAAGCAGCAAGAGCCTGCGAAGAATTAACGTGGAAGAGCCACATAAAAGGAACGGCCCAGTGCAATGCACAAATTGTCAGGAGTATGGACACACCAGGGCATACTGTTCACTTCGAGTCACACAGTCTGTGTAGCTTGTGGAGACTTCCACAATTCGGCTAACTGCCCTGCCAACAAAGAAGACCCCAAAAAGAGAAAATGCGTTATTTGCCAAGGTAACCACACGGCAAACTACAGGAGCTGTCCGATCTACAAGGAGATGAAGGACCGCATGCGAAAAGTGATAGCAACGCGCCATCAGAATACCCAAAATGCGTACACTTACTCGCGTACGACGCCGGAAGTATTTTTCGGCACGGCTGCAAGATCATCATTTGGCCAACTAAATACCCAGAAGGGATTCTCATACGCCGATGCCCTTCGATCGGGGACGGAAAACCCACTCCAGTCTAATCTAGGAAACGCTCAGCAGATCCAAGTACAGTCGCAAAGCACTCTGAAAACTATGATGGTCACCATGCAACAAAGTATGATGGAACTCATGTCATTCATGAAAACGACCATGCAAACACTGGTTCAAAACCAGAACATGGTGATACAGCTACTTGTAGCTAAGCAGTCCAAATGATCAGATGGCAAATCTACGAATAACCATGTGGAACGCCAATGGCGTTTCACGGCACAACCTTGAAGTAACACAGTTCCTGAATGAAAACCATATCGACATTATGCTACTGGTAGAGACGCACCTCACAAACAAATACAACTTCAAAATAAGAGGCTACACTTTCTACCGCACAGACCATCCAGATGGTAAAGCCCACGGCGGAACCGGCATCCTAATCAGGGAACGCATCAAGCACCACTTTCACCAAAGGTTTTCAACTAATTAGTTGCAAGCCACGTCTATCAAAGTGCAGTCAGGCAACGGAAACATCACCATAGCCGCTGTCTACTGCCCGCCTCGCTATACAATTTCTGAAGGACAATTCATGGACTTCTACAACTTGCTTGGAGATCGCTTTATAGCTGCAGGGGACCATAATGGCAAACACACGCACTGGGGATCACGCCTTGTGACTCCCAAAGGAAGGCAATTATACAATGCAATCATAAAACCGAATAACAAATTAGACTATGTTTCCCCTGGCAGCCCCACATACTGGCCAACAGACCCCAGGAAAGTTCCAGACCTAATAGACTTTGCGGTGACAAAAAACATTCCCCGCAATATAATAGCGCCAAAGCGCTTTCGGACCTGTCGTTAGACCATTCGGCAGTGCTAATAACTCTTCTTCAAAGCACAAAAACCACAGACCACCCCCTCAGGCTGACGTCGCACAGAACCAACTGGTTAAAGTATAAAAAGTATGTAAGCTCACACATCAAATTAACCCCTTACTTCAACATCGAAGCGGACATCGACTGCTCTACCGATGCTCTTGAAGAAGTATTCGTGGAGGCAGCCACTATCTCAACACCACAAGGCAGGGACGTGCAAGCCAACCACTTCAAAACTAATATGCAAATTGAACGGTTAGTCCTAGAAAAGAGGCGCCTGCGACGTGCCTGGCAAACCAACAGATCGCCGTCATCAAAACAACGTCTCAAGGAAGCCACTCGCACACTAAATCGAGCTCTAAAGCAAGAAACCGAAAATGCACAGCTGCAGTACATTAAAAAACTTTCGCCAACCAGTACAAAACATCCTCTGTGGAGGGCTCACCCAAATCTGAGCTCTCCAATCGAAACAGTCACTCCGATAAGAAACTCATCTGGCATCTGGGTCCGCAGCGACGAAGATAGAGCCGAAACTTTTGCTTTACATCTCAGAAACGTCTTCCAGCCGAACCCTGCCACTGGTTCATTTTTCCTACCACAAATCGAATCAGAATCTATTTCCCTACCACCACTGTTTCAGCCAAAGGAGATCGCGAAAGTCATTGGTGAACTGAAACCGAAAAAGGCCCCTGGCGGTGACCAAATAACCCCAAAAATGTTAATAGAACTTCCAAACTCTGCCATTAAGGTTATTTGTAAGCTCTTCAATGGGACTATAACTCTCGGCTACTATCCGAAAAAATGGATAAAATCAATTATCATTATGATACCGAAGCCCGGAAAAGACCACACAATTCCGTCATCCTACAGACCAATTAGTTTATTATCGTGTCTGTCTAACTCGCATAACACCATATCTAGGAGCACACAATGTTATCCCTGCTTATCAATTTGGATTTCGTCAAAACCATGGAACAATCGAACAAGTTAACAGAATAACATCAGAAATACGCACAGCCTTTGAGCATCGGGAATACTGCAGCGCAATATTCCTCGATGTATCTCAAGCCTTCGATCGAGTATGGCTAGATGGCCTCATGCACAAAATCAAAACACACTTGCCTGATTACACTCACAAGCTTCTTGAGACGTATCTATACAACAGGACCTTCGCAGTAAGGTGCAATACAACAACATCCGACGACTACATTATCAAAGCCGGAGTCCCGCAAGGAAGCGCGCTAGGGCCTCTTCTGTTCCTCCTATACACAGCGGATATTTCCACGAACGAGCAGCTAACAACATCTACGTTCGCTGACGACACCGCAATTTTAAGTCGCTCGAGGTGCCCAGGCCAAGCCACAACACAGCTAGCAAACCACCTCCTCGTAGTAGAGAGGATGCTATCTGATTGGCGGATTAAAATAAATGAACAAAAATGTAAACACATAACGTTTACTCTCAACAGGCAAACATGCCCTCCACTATTATTGAAAAATACGCAGATTCCCCAAGTCAACGATGTAACGTATCTCGGCGTCCACCTTGACAGACGACTAACCTGGAGAAGACACATCGAACGCAAGAAAGTACATCTAAAACTAAAGGCCAGCAGCTTCCACTGGATTCTTAACGCTCGTTCGCCCCTGCGTCTGGACTTCAAGGTTTTGCTCTACAACTCCACCCTCAAGCCCATCTGGACATACGGCTCCCAGCTATGGGGAAACGCCAGCAGAAGCAACATAGACATTATACAGCGCGTTCAATCGAAAATCCTGCGAACTATGACTGGGGCACCATGGTATATTCGCAACCAAAACATCCACAGGGACCTAAGCATTCCTACCGTAAAAGATGAAATAGACAAACAAAAGGCGTCCTACAACGAAAAACTCTCTGTGCACCCCAATCGCCTCGCAAGAGGCTTGACTTGGGTTTCCAGCCGATCCCGTCTACAACGCAACGACCTGCCAAGCCAGCTATAACTTTCGGGCCCCTCTAGCACAACAGCAGTCATATGACTGTGAGATAGATTAATTAGTTTAAGATTTGATACACTTATTGTTAGTATCCAAAGGGAGAAGATTCAATAAATAAAATAGCAAAGCATTTAAAAAAAAAAAAAAAAAGAACATCGCCTACATATCACTCCCTCTCGCTGTCTCCTTTCTGCACCTCTCTTCGTTGGACAGATTGCCGCTGGACTTATCGCTCTACTGCTCTCTAATCCGATCTCCCTGCTTGCTCCCTTATCAAATATCAATTACTCTTCATCTGTTACTTAAATGACTCTCCTTTGCTGAGCCAAGAAATGCGAATTTAGCGGCACTATCTCAGAAGATAATTTCTTGATGTGCTGGCTGTGTAATAACTGCTCACATATTAAATGATGGTGGGTCATAACGGTAGAATCGGTGATATTGTTGAGAAACGCAGACAATTCTGCTGGGCTTGTTCTTCATGTGAAAACGTTACACCAGAAATTCGGTCTCAATTTGATGTACTCACTGACATATTTGGTTCCGTCGAATCTACATTTCTGGGCCTTAAACTTCTAAGCAATTCCCCTGGACGGAAAATTCCCAATAATCAACTTAACGTTGATTTCATTGCCGACAATACATCTAAGCATCTCCGCTCCGCCGATCGCTAGCAATACATCTGAACCGCTGACGCCGATCATACTCCACTGGATTCAACTTCTCTACATACCGAAGTGACCGATGCTGCTCCTAGCACCTCTTCCTCCGCACCGCGCCCACTTACGGAAGTTTCACCTTGCCCCCCGTCTGGAACTGCTGGCGGTACCAACGTTTCTGCAAATGCTCCAAATCTCCATGAGTTCCCATTAATGTCTGTTGCTCGCCCATCTGAATTACCATTGCACTCAGTCAAACGCGTGTCACCAGATACTACGCCGGAAGCCGTCAAAAATCATCTGTGCTCCGAGTTAAGTACTACTCCTGATAATTTTATTATTAACAAATTTAATTTTAGCAACGCGCGTAAAATTTCAATCTAATTTTTCTTCCATACAGTTTTCTATCTGAAGCTTTGAATCCTTCATTATGGCCTTTTGACACTATTTTTCATGAATTTCTGCCTAAAGACCACCGGGTCAAAAAACGATGTTGCTTTTTATCATTAATTACCAAAAAGTACGCAAGTACGGGTCAACTCAACCATATTCACACTAATAGCGCGTCATTTGACTTTGATGCCATCGCTTTGACCGAAATCAGGCTTAATTCTTTATTTTCTGACAACGAAATCTTTGTAAATAAATTCTCTACTTATAGAACGGATCGTCCTTCTTTTCCTGGTGGTGTCCTTATCGCGGTAAATAAGCATTTTTCCTCCCAGTTTCCCATTGCTAACGACGCTAATATTGAACTCGTTGCAGTAAAAGTTAGCATTGACTCAGCTTTCATCTTTTTGACCTGGAATATATATTCCTCCAACGTCTGATTCCATAGAATATTTAAGCCACCTTTACGCCATTCAGTTTGTCATGTCTGCCCTAGGTCACGCAGACCAAATAAAACTAGTGGTGACATTACCCTCCCACATATTTCTTGGATTTCCTGTAGTGACTCTAATCTTTTGCTACCTAAAATTTGTCATGATTTTATCGATGGGATAACACATGTCCATCGCTCAAATCAATTCTGTTAAAAATAGTCGGAATAGACTTTTGGACTTAATGTTCGTTAGTGATGCTGCTCTTGCAACTGTTTCTAGAGTCCAGTTTCCTGAAGATCCTTATCACCCAACTTTATCTGTTGAGCTTTTAAACCAATCTTACAAATTGCCCTTATTAACAGCTTGTCCGATAAAATGTTTTGGGAAAACAGATTATACTGGTCTAGATTTTCTGAAGCTTTTGTCCCATCATTAGCTGTATCTACTTCTTCCAAGCCCCCGTGTTTTTCCAAACATTTGTCGTATCTAAAAAACAAAAAATTAAGGCTTTTTACATAATTTCAAAAATCCGTATCTCTACCTGATTTTGACCGTTACTCCTCCATCCGCTCCCAATTTTTTACTGAAAATCGTCAATCTTATAATAATTACCTTTCACAGTGTGAAAAAAAAATTTTGGAACCAACCCAAAAGAATTTTTCTCCTTTGTTAACTCTAAACGAAAATCTAACGCATTTTCCCCGTCCCTAAACAGAAAATACTGCTCCCCAGATTTCCAACTTATTTGCATCTTTTTTCCTGTCGACTTATTCTTCTAGTCCCTACTACACTACTACACGGTATCCCTACTATATACCGCACACTAATAACATATGCTTATTCCCTTTCACAGAGAGCGTCGTTTCGGAAGGAATGTCAATAAGGCAAGCTACATTTTAAAACACTGCGCAGAATCTGTTGTAACCGATTGCATATCTTTTTATACCCTTGCAGAGGGTATATTGATTTCAGTCAGAAGTTTGCAACGCAGAGAGACGTTTCCGACCCCATAAAGTATATATATTCTTGATCAGCATGACTAGCATGATCTAGCCATGTCCGTCTGTCCGTCTGTCCGTCTGTCCGTCCGTTTCTACGCAAACTAGTCTCTCAGTTTTAATGCTATCGGGCTGAAACTTTCCCAAAAGTCTTATATCTTTTGTAGGTAGTATATAAGTCGGAACCAGCCGGATCGGACAACTATATCCTATAGCTCCCATAGGAATAATCGGACAAAAAAATTAAAAAAAATTATATCTTTGGTGTTTTTTAGCATATAACCTCCTAAGCTTGGAACTAACGTTTTTTAATTAGTTTTGAATTTTGAATTAAATTTTATCGAAATCGGACGACTATATCATATAGCTGCCATAGGAACGATCGGAAAATTTGTGGAAAAATAATATGAAATAAATTATAGCTTCGGTGTTTTTCAACATATAACCTCCAACGCTTGGAAATAACATTTTTTAATTAGTTCTGAATTTCGAACTTAATTTTATCAAAATCGGAAGACTATATCATATAGCTGCCATAGGAACGATCGGAAAATTGGTAGGAAAATAATATGAAACAAATTATAGCTTCGGTGTTTTATAACATATAACCTCCTAGGCTTGGAAATAACATTTTTTAATTAGTTCTGAATTTTGAATTTATTTTATCAAAATCGGACGACTATATCATATAGCTGCCATACTATCGGAAAATTGGTAGGAAAATAATATGAAACAAATTATAGCATCGGTGTTTTTTGACATATTATCTTATACTATTGGGAATATCATTTTTTGTGTTTTTTTAATATAATAATTATAGCTGCAAGGGTATATAAGCTTGCCGAAGCTAACTTCCTTTCTTGTTAACTTATCAATCTCTGCCTTGCTTGCTTAGAAAAAAGGTTCTCGAGTGGACATTAAAAATTACGGCAGCATTGCCGCACTGTCAGATATTTATAAACTTCTGGAACATCTAATCACTCTTCAACTGCAACAAGCTCTGTAGTTCCCTCATATACCCCTTCTTAGCATGGTTTTAATAGGCAACGATCAACGACGACCAATGTTCTTGAATTCTCATACTTGATTAATCGAGGGTTTCAGTACCGTCTACAAACCGTCGTTATATTCACAGATTTTAGCAAGGCTTTCGATTCGGTAAACCATTCACTGCTTCTACTTAAACTCTCTTATTTGGGATTCCCAAATAACCTTCTAAAGTCATATTTATCAAACCGCACCCAACGGGTTCTTTTATGAATGAGCTATCTCATATTGTTTATGTTACTTCTGGGGTTCCTCAAGGCAGCCACCATGGGCCTTTACTTTTCGTACCTTCATTCACATCTTCAATATGACCTCAACGAACTTCAGAAGATGTTCGACAATAATCTCCTTTTCCTAAATTATGCAAAATGCAAACTAATGACTTTCTACCGTTTCTCCCCGTATCTTGTCTCCTATAGCTTTGGTAAGCACAACCTAGACCGCATTACCACTTCAAATAACCTTGGAGTCCTTTTCGATCATAAACTATGCTTCAATAGTCATATAACTGCAATGGTAAAGAAAGCCAAAGTTGTCTTAGCTTGTTCTTGTGTGTGGAGTCCACAGTAAAACGAGCCTCAAGCCATTTTTGAATCTGTAAAAAGCAATTTCTGATCTTTGCATTTCGTAATCTTGGCTGGGTTTCGGTAGACAACTACCAGCTTATCGATGCAGACTTAAATTAATCGAATTGCCGTCATTATAACACCGTTGAACTTGCAATGCAATAATGTTATTTCATAAGCTTCTTTTGGGTCCCGTCGACTCAGAATCATTGCAGTCACCAGTTGCTATAAAGCGTTCAGCTAATAAATCAAAGAATTTTACAAAATTTGCATCGGTAATGGAGAAGAGCGGTGAGAAGTACACACAGGCTATGTTAAACTAACCGCATCGAGTTTTGATGTGTACTGATGCTGCTTGAAAATATTTTGTAGCATATAGAGCCAATGCAATGCATGATGCGATTGCCTATTAGGATTCCAGTACCTCCATGAGCCTTACCATTAGGATGATTTGTTAAATTAAATGCCGCGTCATTGAGTCTCTGATATGAGCATTGAAAGTTTAGTCGCGTTACTGGGTTTCAAGCTGCAATTTTTGTAACCGTTACTCGTAGAGATACTTTGAGTATCTCGCAAACTATAAAAGCTATTAAGCTAGGTAGACAGCACGGGACCCCGCCCACTCTAACGCACACAAATGACTATAATACTTAAATCCGACCAGCGCCCACATTTTTTAATATTTTGTAAAATTTTAAATGATAGTTGTTCTTATTATCAATACCCATGAACATGCTTAAAATGATTGAAATCGGACTATTCAATAAAAAGTTATAACCAAAAAAAATCAATACTTTGCCAATTCAATAGTGATTGCACACCACAAATCAGCTGTTTTCACTAATAGGCCACCAAGCCGCTAGAGGCGCTATGGACTAGCTGGTGTTATAGGCTAGGTGGCATTAGGTGGCGCTAGCAACGAGCAACCATATCTCCATCCTTCTTGAACTCTCTTTAGACGAGTAACGGGTATCTAGTAGTCGAGGCCATCAACTATAACGTTTTTTATTGTTGGTATTGTAAATGAATCTTATTGAGTCTTAACTTTTACAACTCTAACTTTATTTCCACTACTTTTTCCATTGGCCATCTGACTGGGTGACAGTTTTAATCTTTTAAGAGCACAACCTGCCAATTTTCTATATATGGAACTATCTTTTTCCATTTATATCTTTGCTGCAGTGTGTAAAGACATTCGTCCTTCAACTTCACCCAAAAATCTCTTCATTTTTTGAAGTAGTATCTTGGATTGATTTAACCACATCTTATGGTTACCTATTCAAAAACAAGGAAGAACGCTATAGTCAAATACCTCGGCTATCAGATACCCGTTACTCAGTTAAAGGGACCAAAGGAAATTGGAGATATGAAAGCAGCAAAGCGAGATTGAAATGCGCCACCTACCGGCGGTAGACAGATTTAAGCGTTGTGGGCGTTACAGTGGGCGTGGCAAAGTTTTTTTTTTTGATCAATCGATAGGTATTGACGAGACCAATACATTTCAGTTACAATTTTGTATCTAGCATTAAAATTGTGGCCGCCACAGGCTTGGGCGGATTGTGGGCGTTAGAGTGGGCGTGGCATATTCGCGTAAAAAACTTGCGCTGCGCTCAAGCCTACGGAATCTAAATCTGAAATCTCATTTCTCTATCTTTGCTATTTTCCGAGATATCCCCTTTCATATTTATGATTTTTTGAAGTTTGTGGGCGGTTTGTGGGCGTTAGAGTGGGCGTGGCAAACTTTTTTTGGGTCAATCGATAGGTATGGATAATAACAACACATTTCAGTTAAAAAATTTATTCAAGGGTGGTCTACCGTTTCAAAAATTACAGGGTGTTAAAACTTTGTTCGTAACCAAGGTTACTCGGTTCGATCTAGCCAGGTTGCGTTGCACTGGTCGACAACACATCAGCGAACAAGAACATATGATCAACGCAACTTATACGGAACAGCGACCAGGCGCACATTAGCAGCACAATATAGTGCCGACGCTGCAAGTGTGGCAAAATCGACCAAGACTCAGCAGAACAGCCCAACAGGTAGCATTTCTGCTGACATTGCATCCTAGATGACCAGCCAACGAAGCCAAGGCCAAACTAGGTCAACGCAAGTACCGGGCAGCACCAACGCAGATGCCTGACATTGCAGATAATGTAGACACCCAGTTCCGGGTTAGAATAGTATTTATGCCCTGATCAACAACCCAATAAAGATAGTTATCAACACACCTAATAACTCCGCGGTTCTACTTCCTACCTCTGGGAATAGGGCTCGTAACACACCATCTCAACTAGCAGCTAACCACGTTAGCTCAACCTCAGCGCAGATCAGCATCGCCTGTGGTCCGGCATCGCAGTAACCATCGTTACCATTGCCGCGACGCGATCGTCCTGCCAGCAAAGCGTCCCCGTGCCAGCGACAAGTGCTCATTACCCCCTTGTCCCGCGGTGCGACCCAGAAGTGTCTACTTCGGTTAGGCACAAACAAACTTCATTATCCTCCCCGTAGTATATAAGGGTCTTGAATTTAACACTGCTTCTATCTGACATAACATTGTTGATATTTCTTCGTAAGTCAAAATATTATCCATTTACCCGTTTTAAATTATACTTTTTGTAATAACACCAACTTCCTAAATACCTCCAAAGTGAGGTCCAGCCGGTGGGATAAAATGAAACTGAAATTTGTCGAACTTAATTTCTGAAACAACTCTAGTAGTATGTTTAATGGATTCTAGAAATTCTTCATCCAACTTCCGAGCAGCACCCACAAAATTAGTACCATTATCCGGAAATATATTAGTTTATTTCTCTTCTAAATATATTTATTTTTAATGCTGCCAAAAATGCATCGACAGTTAAGTCACTAACAGCTTCTAAGTGACTGGCTTTAAATGTCTTTTGTCCCCCGATTTTTTGAACCTTTTATTTTTTTTATTTAAGAAGAGATATGAAGCATTTGCCTGTACTTTGTCTATTTCTCACACAAGTAACACATTTTCGAAAATACCATATTGCTATATTGTTGCCTTCAACCCACCCTAAGTATTTCATCTTTGTCTAAGGATGGGTGCACCTCTATTATTTTACTTTTCGACTGGATTTCTACGGAAATAGCAAGCATACTATATCTGATAATATTTAACGCTCTTGTTGTTTTTTAATAAAAATTATTCTAGCTTCTTTCGCTACAGTCCGCTCTAATTTTTAAAAACTTGAATTTTTTTCCAAATTTTTTTAATTTTTGAAATTTTCCTGGTATGATTTTTTCTGTCCTCGTGATTACAGTGCTAACATCTGTCTTGTCTTTTTCTTCCATTTGAATCTTTGCGCAATTATCTTAAGGCGTTGAAAGTCATTTTGGTCCAATCCAGCAAATTGAGCAATCTTTTAACTTGGTGGCATAAATACCTTTGGAGGCGAAGTCTGCCGGGTTATCTTCCGACTTCACATGACTCCATTCTGTAAAGGGAATACTGTAAAAAGATATACTAGATTCGACGGTAAATAGGTAACATGTAGAAGGAAGCGTTTCCGACCCAATATGGTATTTGTATTCGCTATGATCTTATACAAGATACAAGATACGCTATGATCTCGGAAACTAAAAAAGCTAGAAGGTTGGGATAAGGCAAGCTTAAGTTTATTTCAGCAATGTGCCACGCCTACTCTAACGCCCACAAGCTGCGCAAAACTGTGGCGCCAACAGTCTTGATGCCAGAAAAACAAATTTAACTGAAATAGTTTGGTCTCGTCAATACCTAGCGAAATTCTGATTGGAAAATCGAAAAGCTCTCATAATTTTCAACCAAAAGTAATGATTTTTGTTTGTGCTCTATTTGGGAAAATCTTTTAAGACCCAGCTGATGAGCCCCAACCGACATCCCGTTGGGGCACGTAATTTCTTATACGCGCCGATCATGCGATCGGATCCGGTTTTGGCTGAAAGTGTGCAGCTATGCCGTAAAATCCATACGGTATTTTTACAAGTTACTCATAGAGTAAAAAGGTATACTAGATTCGTCGGAAAGTATGTAACAGGCAGAAGGAAGCGTTTCCGACCCCATAAAGAACATATATTCTTGATCAGGATCACTAGCCGAATCGACGTAGCCATGTCAGTCTGTCTGTCTGTCCGTCTGTTCGTCCGTCCGTCTGTCCGTCTGTTCGTCTGTCCGTATGAACGCTGAGATCTCGGAAACTATAAAAGCTACAATACTGGGATTAGGCATGCAGATTCCTGAGATTCCTGCGCAGCGCAAGTTTGTTTCAGCAGAGCGCCACGCTCACTCTAACGCCCACAAACCGCCCAAAACTGTGGCTCCTACAGTTTTGATGCTAGAATAAAAATTGTAACTGAAATGTATTGTTCTCATCTATACCTATCGATTGACTCATCAAAAAATTTACCACGCCCACTTTAACGCCCACCATCCGCCCACAAACTTAAAAAAATCGTAAATATGAACGTGGAAATTAAATTCGTCGTTAGTAGATGACTTAAAAATTTTTTTTTTATTTTTAAGACTCGGGTGATAAGCCTTTATTCTTAAAATTCAATTAATACAAGACACTTTTTATAAACTGTGAACCGATCGCGGTCTCGGATAAAATAGGACTGCCTCTTAATTCTAAAAAATTCTACAATGAACCTCGGCCAGAAGCTTTCCTTTTCTTAAGCTTCCAGAACTTTAATTTTTGTTTAAAATAAAAGCTTATGCTGAAACTGTCGCATCTCGTTGTGAAATGAAATTATGCTGACCGATGCAATTTGATTGAAAATCGGAACGCAATATGTTCTGAACTTAGAACGCAATACTGTGGGCTTTGAATGGAAAGTTTGGGCTTCGAACGGAAGCTTGTGTTTACTTTACGATTGGTTTATTTATCTTAGCAGGACGGTCAAGCGCGGCCCTCGAAGTAGATGGCAAAGGCAAAATCTTAAACAAAAGCAAAGGCAATGTCGCTGAAGGCAAGGGTAACATAGCTGAGATTGAATTCAAAAAATTGTTTATAAATTCCACAAGTGGAACCGTATCACGGGTTGGATAACTCTCCCCCTTCTAAAATGGATCGTCCCGATTCAATATGAAATTCATTTAATTGATCTCTTAATTCTGTTAAAAAATTTTCTTGGTTAATAGACTTTTCTGGTTCTGGCCGTTGTTTTTTGGTTACAAATACTATGGCATTTTTGTATTTTATTATAAGTACAAAAATCAAATATATAATGATTAAAATTAATAATATAAAGGTAAGTGATATTTTAGTATTATTAATTTTAATGAAAGGATTTAAAATGTTTATATTATCTAAAGAAAGCTCTGAGTTATTTGATAATATGTAATCGGATATTTCATAATTTTTGAAGTGGTTCGTAGTTAAGTAGTTAAGAATTTTGTTTTCCAAATTGGTATAAGAAATATTATTAATTTCGGTTGTACCATTAAATGTTATCAAAAATGAGCCGTTTAAATGAGAGTTGTTCACAATATTGTTACCATTTATAGGAATGGCACCCTTGTATGATGTCTATTTTTTTATTTTTCTCTTTTATTTTTTTACAAGTGGATTTCTCGCCATTTAATAAGCGGGTAAAACAAGTTTTTTCATTATTTAAAGTGGTATAATTATTAAAAAGTTCGTTCTTAAAGTTAGACATTTCATAAAACATATTTGCGCATTTTGCGACTTGATTGCTTAATACTAGTTTCCCATCGATTTGGGAAATTTCTCTAGCGTAATATATTTCGCATCTGTTTTTTATTATTGGGTATTTTATATAAATTATTACAAGTTCTTTATGCAGTGCGATTTTAAAAACAGAGATGTCCATTAAGTCAGCGATAATTACTGGTTTTTGTTCATGTTTTAATATTCCATGATGTCATCATTGTTTAATATTTTGGTATTAAAAACGTCAATTTTTGCTAGTGTGATTGTGTCAATTAAATTTTGCAGATCAAATGTTAATAATCGTAAGCGATGTTTTCGCAGTAGTAAATCTTGATCAATAAAAACATTTTTAAAGTCATCAGAAAGAGATTATATTTCTTTAAACAGTTTGGGATTGATAATAAATTGCTTATTATTATTTTCAATTAATTCATCGATTTTATTCTGTATTTTAATAAAATCATCATGATCCGGAGTTCCAGCTAACCATTTCCACACAGTGCCTATCTCATTAATCCCCCTTTTTGGTCTAGTTGATATTAATTGTGATAAAATTAATTCGATTACTTCTATGTCATATTTAATTTCCCATTGTGACCTTTTATTTGTATCCCTTTTTATATTATCTGATTCCAATTTTATTATTTCTTTATAAAAACTTAAGTTAGTTACGTGGAATAATTCTGCGTATGAATCGTACGTCAATACGTCTTTATTGTCCTTGAATAAAAGATACTCGTGACTTGTATAGTCTATTATTTCTGATTTTGTTAATAAAATAAGGTGTAGTATAAGCACCTGATAAAACATTTTCTGGAAAAGGAAAAAAAAAGTAACATATAAATTTTTAGAATTTTATATTATCTTTGTGAATAATTCTAAATCTATTGTTGATTATTATTTTGTTAGGTAAATTTTCTTTACCTACTTGTTTTTTATATCTAGTTTTAAGTTTATTTCTTTCCCCGTGTTTCTTTTGATAAACTACCTGTCCTAAATGATATACTTTTTCTTTTCTGTTTTCATTATGTGTTTCAAACATTTTCTCTTGTGTATTTTTTAAAATTTGAGGAATGTTATCGTGCTCTATTTTATTATATAGTACGTTAAAAGGTTTTTGGTTCGTTGTAGAATGAATGCTCTGATTATATTCTTGAGCGGCTCTTATTAATATTTCGGAATAGTCGGTTAAATTAAATTCTTCTTTAATGCATCGAGATAATTCTGTTAGTGTAGAATGTGCCCTTTCAACTTGTCCGTTTGAGGTACTGTGCCTCGGGTCTGCGTAATGTAAAGTTAAACCGCACCTTTGTGCAAAAGATTTAAATTGGGCCGGGGTAAAGCTTGGTTCATTATCGGTCATTATTACTTTGGCTTGTGGAAATTGTTGAAGAAGTTCCATTACTTTGTTTTCGATATTTAATTTATTTTGGATTTCTTTTACTACTAAAAATTTTGAGTAAGCGTCAATACAAGTTATGAAAGTAAGACTTTGCGCGTAATATATGTCGATGTGTAAATTTTCGCCTTCTTTACTCGGGATTGGGGCTTCTCCAATTGGAATTTTAGTTGGGTGTCTGTTATATTTGTTTTCATTGCAAATTTTACAATTTTTTATATATTCTTTTAATTTTGTAAATAAGTTTGGCCAATAATACAATCTACTGATTTGTTTATAATTTTCGTCAAGTCCCCTGTGTGCTCTGCAATGTGTTTCCTCGATTATAAGTGCTCTGTCCTCAGGAGTTTCTACATCTTGGACAAATGTTTTTGTACACAAAAATTTATTCACAAAATTATCTTTATGTGGTTTTTGAATTCTATAAAAGTCCTCTAAAGTACAATGAATACCTACCGTTAAATTAGGAGGAATATATTCCATTAAGATTGATATCAAATTTTCGGGAGTGTCAAATTCTATTATATGTCTGGTATTTTCGAATATATTAATCGACTCATGTATTGTATACCTCCCCGTTGCTAATAGCAATTGTTGCTTAAACTGGTTTAAGGATTTACGGGTTACTCTCTGCTGAATGCTGAGTGTTTTGATCTGAGACCGATTCGTTACTGTCAGTTAAGTTGTTGATCTGAATTCTTGATAAGGCGTCTGCAACTACATTGTGGTACCTGGCTTATAAATGACTTTAGGAGTGAAACTTTCTATGAAGGAGTACCAGCGTTTCATTTCAATATTAGGATTTTTATCAGAGATTGCGAAAGATAATGGTTGATGATCGGTTTGGAATTCAATTCCAATCACTCCGTATAAGTAGTTTCTTAGATTTTTAAGAGCCCATACTATGGCTAAAAGTTCCTTCTTATTAGTTGCATAAACTTGATCCGTTTTAGTCAAGGTTTTTGAAATAAAAGTAATTGGTTTACCTTCTTAAGATAATACTGCAACAATTGCGACGTCCGAAGCGTCGGTGGTCAGGGTAAATTTTTTATTATAATTCGGTTGAACTAATTTGACAATTTAACAATGAGATTTTCTTTCAGCTCGTTAAAAGCTTTAATAGCTGGGTCATCCAGCTGAATTAACATTTTTGTTGACATTCTTTTTGAAATTTTGCCATTATGACCTCCAAGATATTTTGTTAGAGGTTTGGCTATAGAGGCATAATTTAAAACAAATTTTCTATAATAGCCCGTAAGGCCTAAGAAACTTCTTAGTTCCCGAATATTTTTTGGAAGCGGATATTTAATTATGGTGTCAATTTTTTCTGGGTCTGTCTTGATGACGTTATAAGATACGATGTATCTTAGAAAACTGGTTTCGCGTTTAAAAAACTTTGATTTTTCTAAAGAGATTTTCATGTTTGCCTTTAATAATATATTTATAATTTTGTTTAAGTCTTTATAATGTTGTTCAATCCAGTTTGAGAATATTATAATGTCGTCCATGTAGACATGACATGTTTTCCCTATTTGTTCTCTTAGGATGTCGTTCATTGCTCTCTGAAAAATTCTTGGTGCATTTGTTAGTCCGAATGGCATTCTTAAAAATTCGTATTTTCCATTATTTATTGAAAAGGATGTTTTTTCTACATCAGATTCTTTCATTAATATCTGATAAAAACCTGATTCTTTGTCTACTGTTGAAAAATATCTTGCTTATCCCAAATTATATAGAATTACTGATGGGTCTTGCATTGGGTACCTGTCAGGTATGGTACTTTCATTTAATTTTTTATAGTCAATGACGAGTCTTAATTTACGGCTTCCGTCTTGATTTTCTCCTTTCTTTGGTACTACCAGAACTGGTGAATTATAAGGGCTTCGACTAGGCCTTATAATTTCCTCTACTAACATTCTACTGATTTCGCTGTTCACGAAGTCGGTGACAGAAAAAGCGTACGGATATTGTTTCCCGTATATTGGCCTGTCGTGAATAAGATTTATTTCCCCCTTTATGTCTGTTCTAAAAGGAATTTGCATATTTATCTTTGAATGCTCTTTTTCAATATAGAGAACTATTTTTTCCTTTAGTCCGTCTAATTGATCAGTACCTATATTGTTTATCTGTTGTTTGTCGGATAACTCAACGACGGCGGGCTTGAAATTTTTATATTTCAAACGATTTTTATTTATTTGATTTTTGACGGTATTTACTTCGTCGGCACTCTCAGGATTTTGAATTCCCAAGATATTTTTATTTTTATTGACGGTATTTACTTCGTCGGCACTCTCAGGATTTGGAATTCCCAAGATATTTTTATTTTTATTGACGGTATTTACTTCGTCGGCACTCTCAGAATTTTGAATTCCCAAGATACTTATATTTTTATTGACGGTATTTACTTCGTCGGCACTTTCAGGATTTTGAATTCCCAAGCTTTTTTCACTATTTTCCACAAATAATGAATCTGTGTTTTCACTATTTTTTTCATCAAAATATTTTTTATAATAAATTCTTTTAACGGAAGAATATTATTTTCTTCAATTAAACTTATTTCATTTTTTTCCTCATTATCATAATATTTTTACTTTTCTGTTTTCCCTTTATATTCCAAGACTCCCTTTTCTATATTTATTATAGCTCCAATTGTTCTTAATAAATTAAATCCAATTAGCAGATCGGATTCTAATCCTTCGATTTCATAAAATAATTGTCTTGTTTCAAATAAATTTATAATATGGTAATACCTAATAATTGAATACCCATGAACTGTAGTTACCTTTTTGTATATTGATAACTAATTTTTATGTTCGAAAATTCCCTTTTTTATATAACAAGCAGTGGCTCCTGTATCTATTAAAATCTTTAACTGCTTCTTGGTTTTTCGGTCTGTCCTATTTAAATAAGGCATTCCCCTGTAGGGGTCTGGTCTAAATAATGATCTTCGTTGATATTGTTTAATCTGGTTACTTTATTAGCTGGCTGATTTACTGTTCCATCTGGTTCCCTTTTCTGAGCTTGAGTTTGCTCTTTATTTTGATTAGCGCGATAGTAATTTGATCGATTATTATTTTGATAATAATTATTAATGTATCTACCTCGATTATTATTTGCCTGCCAATTATTATTCGGCTGTCGATTGTAACTAGGTTTATTCTGAAGTTGAATCGATGGATCAACATCCATTGGCTCGACGGCTGGTTGCTTTTGATTGTTATTATGATTATCGTTTGGCCAAAAATTTCCCTTTTGTGGCCAATTATAATTCTGGTTATTACTCCAATAATTTCCCATTTTATTAGTATTATTGTTCTGTCTTTTTTGATCAAATCGTAAGTTGTTTCCCTGATATTTATTTTCATTTTTAAATCCATTAAACCTGTTTGCAAATTGAGCACGGAAATTGTTTGATTCTAGTTCTTGGACCTTTGCCAAAGCATTGGGTAAATCTGGTGGATTTAATGAGAAAAGAGTTTCTGAGATAGATCCATTTAGCCCAGATATAAAAATTCGTAAAGCATTGCTCCTTATTGTTTTTTTTGTTTCTTTGGCAATTACGCTGTCCTTTCCGTATGTCATTATGGTTTTGTTTATTAGTAGTGTCATTTTTTTATTGACTTCATTATAGTATTCTGTAACTGTCATTCGTCCCTGCCTGAGGATACTTAGTTCTGACTCGAGAATATGTATTGGTCGTTTATCGCTATATATAAAGTCCAATCTAGATAAGATTGCTCGAAAGTTTAAAACGGTGCCATGATTGGTAAGAGCATCATGGGCAGCTCCCAAAATTTTATTTCGTAAAATTGTTAAGGCGATAAAATATTGTTCACTTTGAATTTTATAGAGACTCATTACAGTTTCTGCGGCTTCCCTCCAACCTACATATTTTGTTGGTTCCCCCGTGAATTTTGGTAAAGATTTTACCACTTCAAGTGTTGTATCGCATTTTATAGTTGGGTCGATTATTTGTATTTTATAATCCTCCACAGTGTTTGCATCTGTGGCTAACTTTCCTTCTAAACCTTCTATTTTCCTGCTCACTTCATTTAATTGAACATTTATCAATCTATTTATTAATTCCACTGTTAAGCCGCCTGCTGTGGCTATACTTAAATTTATTTCACCAAAGCTATTTATTAAATCTTCCAGATTGTTTCTCGATATTTTTTATTAAATCGTGAATCTATCTTACTTTCTATCAACGTTTAAATCTTATATTATTTTTTTTTAAATTCCCTGATCTTAGATTATAATGTTAAATTTTTTTTTTTATTTTTTATTGAAAATTAATTTCTCACGAGACTGTCCCGATGGGGTCTTCCTTCTGTGAGGTTGTGGGTTGATCTTCCTTCCTGGATTCAGTAGAAATTATTGGCAATAGAATGCCCTTCCTTCCTTCTTTAATTTTTCCTGTTTCAGCGAGTTGTGATTTTGTTGTTGTTGTTGTAAGAGCTGGTTTGTTTAACTGTTTTGTTTAGTGCGTTTCTGGTTTTGCTTTATTTTGTGTTCTTGTATTTTTATACCCTTGCAGAGGGTATATTGATTTCAGTCAGAAGTTTGCAACGCAGTGAAGGAGACGTTTCCGACCCCATAAAGTATATATATTCTTGATCAGCATGACTAGACAAGTCGATCTAGCCATGTCCGTCTGTCCGTCTGTCCGTCTGTCCGTCCGTTTCTACGCAAACTAGTCTCTCAGTTTTAAAGCTATCGGGCTGAAACTTTCCCAAAAGTCTTATATATTTTGCAGGTAGTATATAAGTCGGAACCAGCCGGATCGGACAACTATATCTTATAGCTCCCATAGGAATAATCGGACAAATAAATGAAAAAAAATTATATCTTTGGTGTTTTTTAGCATATAACCTCCTAAGCTTGGAAATAACAATTTTTAAATAATTTTGAATTTTGAATTAAATTTTATCGAAATCGGACGACTATATCATATAGCTGCCATAGGAACGATCGGAAAATTTGTGGAAAAATAATATGAAAAAAATTATAGCTTCGGTGTTTTTCAACATATAACCTCTAACGCTTGGAAATAACATTTTTTATTTAGTTCTGAATTTCGAATTAAATTTTATCAAAATCGGACGACTATGTCATATAGCTGCCATAGGAACGATCGGAAAATTGGTAGGAAAATAATATGAAACAAATTATAGCTTCGGTGTTTTTTAACATATAACCTCCTACGCTTGGAAATACGATTTTTTAATTAGTTCTGAATTTTGAATTTAATTTTATCAAAATCGGACGACTATATCATATAGCTGCCATAGGAACGATCGGAAAATTGGTAGGAAAATAATATGAAACAAATTATAGCTTCGGTGTTTTTTGACATATTATCTTATACTATTGGGAATATCATTTTTTGTGTTTTTAAATTTAATAATTATAGCTGCAAGGGTATATAAGCTTCGGCTTGCCGAAGCTAACTTCCTTTCTTTTTTTTATTTAAGATTTTGGTCCACCTTTTTTTAAAGTTCACCTTTAAATGGATTATTTCATTTTTTAATTTCCATTTAATTATTGTTAACGACCACTGTCACTTTGTTGTGATGTTTGGTGGATTTTTTAATTTCTTCACTAGAAATGTTGAGTTGTTGGCCGCGCGAGCTCCGTTTATATTTAACTTATTTTTCATTAAATCATTTTTGTAACTTTTTATTTAACGCGGCCCCACGATGGGCGCCAATTAAATTCGTCGATAGTAGATGATTTTATAAATTTATTTTTTTATTTTTAAAACTCGGGTGATAAAACTTTATTCTTAAAACTCAATTAATACAAGACACTTTTTATAAACTGTGAACCGATCGCGGTCTCGGATAAAATAGGACTGCCTCTTAATTCTAAAAAATTCTACAATGAACCTCGGCCAGAAGCTTTCCTTTTCTTAAGCTTCCAGAACTTTAATTTTTGTTTAAAATAAAAGCTTATGCTGAAACTGTCGCATCTCGTTGTGAAATGAAATTATGGTGACCGATGCAATTTGATTGAAAATCAGAACGCAATATGTTCTGAACTTATAACGCAATACTGTGGGCTTTGAACGGAAAGTTTGGGCTTCGAACGGAAGCTTGTGTTTACTTTACGATTGGTTATTTATCTTAGCAGGACGGGCAAGCGCGGCCCTCGAAGTAGATGGCAAAGGCAAAATCTTCAACAAAGGCAAAGGCAATGTCGCTGAAGGCAAGGGTAACATAGCTGAGATTGAATTCAAAAATTTGTTTATAAATTCCACAAGTGGAACCGTTTCACGGGTTGGATAACTTGGATACCTCGGAAACTATCAAAGATAGAGAATTGGGATCTCAGATTTGGCTTCCGTAGCATTGTACGCAGCGCAAGTTTGTAACGCGAATATGCACGCCCACTCTAACGCCCACAAACCGCCTAAGCCTGTGGCGCCCACAATTTTCATGCTAGATGAACATTTTTAACTGAAATGTATTGGTCTTGTCAATACCTATCGATTGATCCATAAAAAGAATTTGCCACGCCCACTCTAACGCCCATTACGCTTAAATCTGTCTACCGCCGGTAGGTGGCGCATTTCAATCTCGCTTTGCTGCTTGAATATCTCCATTTCCCTTTGGTCCCTTTAGCTGAGTAACGGGTATCTGATAGTCGACGTACTCGACTATAGCGTTCTTCCTTGTTTTATTTTGTAGTCGTAGGCGCTTGCTCTTCCTTCTCTCTCATCAGCATTTGCAATTATCGAACATTTGTTTGTTGTACAATCTGTACTATAGCCATTTTTTTCAATTTTTGTTGCACTTATTTTATTAGTCTGGTCTTTTTGTTTTTTTTTGTTTTGTATTCGTCTCCTTTGACAGAAAATACCTTTTTTTCGCTCGTACTTCTTTTACTCAAGTGTATGTAGCGGCAAACTTTTATAACTTTTATAATTGCTTGGGTGACTCTCTTCTAGCTTCCCTCGCGTTTCTTTAACTTCGTTTTTGTCTCCGCATCCAATAGTCCTGTCATGGTCGCCATGTATTACTGGTCATCTTTGTCTTTATTTCAACATATGTTGAACCCATAAAAAATGCATGGGTCTAGTCTTCGTGGCCAACGGCCACGGGAAGATCTTTTTCTTTTAATGGTCAAAATCAGAGTGACTTACAATTAGCTATTCGCGGATGCGCTGTCTGCAAGCATTGGCAGCGGCCGTCATTTATATATCAAAGTATATGCTCACAAATATATTTGGCTGATAGCAGCGAGAGCGCGAGAAAAGTTGTATATGCATGCATTGTATGTGTCTGCACTCAGGCCATGGGAATATGCTGACACTAGCACTTCCCATAAGTTGGGCTCTGAGCCACATTCATATTTCGGCAGGCCGCACAAGTTTAGCGGCCTGGACTTATGTAATTGTTTAAGTACACTGTAACACAATGTTGGTTTCGGTACAGTGGAAACTCGCTACAATGATACATGCATACTACAGTAAAGGATGCCAATGCCCCGCATTAACTACATCCTGGACCAACTGAGGGAAGCGCGGTACATCATAGTGGCAGATCCCACTGGAAGAAATCAGCAGGCAACACACGGTTTTAACAGTGCCAGGCAAAGGTTTATTCCATGAAAGGGTAATGCCGTTTGGGTTTTGGACCAAGTAATTGTCCCCGAAACGTCACCTCACGCGTTCGCCTTCTAGGATGACTTATAGTGATTGGACGCACGCTAGAAGAACACAAGGAAAACCTGAGAAAAGTGTTCCGTCGTCTAAGGGAAGCAAACCTGAGGCTGAATCCTGAAAAATTCACATTTTTTAAAAAGGAACTTCTATACCTGGGACATCGCTAAACTAAAACCTCGAACGTCAATAAACTACGGCAATACTTGGGAGTAGCATCGTAGTACCGCCGATTTGTACCAGATTTTTTAAGAATCGTCAGACCCTTTAATGACTTCCTACGCAAAGGCAGTAAGTGGGAATGGACACCGGAGCGTTTGAGGCAAAACTCGTTGCAGACAAGGTACTAGCATGCCCGGACTTCACCAGAACTTTCACCCTACAAACAGACGCCAGAGGCTACGGCATCGGAGCAAAACTGATCCAAGAAACCGACAAGGGCGAAAAGTAAACTCCTACTCGACTCGACTAGTGACATCGAATGACTAGTGAAGGAATAGAAAGAAGGTTACCACTTTAAGGTAGTAACCGACCATATGGCTTTACAGTGGGTCAATAGCATCGAAAGCCCTTCAGGATGAATCGCCAGATGGGCACTGGAGTTACAACAGTACGATTTCAAGATAGCGTACATAAAGGGTCAGCTAAACGAAGTGGCCGACGCTTTGTGAACAAGAAACACTTCGAGGTTTAAAAGAGACGACGGTGCCCATAGCGTCACGGTTTCTGCTGGATCAAGGACATGTGCGAAAAGGTAAGGACCCAGCCGCAGAAGTATCCGGACTATGTTTCCTTATAAAAATATTCCACATAGTCCACAGTCCCAAAGTCGCTACGGGAAACAGTGTTGAGGGAAAACCATGACGCACTATCGGCGGGACACGTAGGAAGCCGAAGGACAATTACACGATATTACTGGCCAGGTATGCATAGAGACGCCCGAGCCCATGTGAGGAAATGCGAGACATTCATGATATTTAAACCAAATCAAATGCAGGCGGCTTGAAAATGCTATCCCAAGTGTCAGAGGAACCGTGGGCCACGGTATGCGCAGATTTCTTCGGACCCCTACAGCGATCTAAGCACGGCAACCAAATACTGCTGGTCCTACTAGACAGATTCTCTTAATAGACGGAACTAGTGCCGCTGCACAGTGCGACAGCCGAGTCGCTTAAAAAAGAGTTTAGGGAGCGCATAAGAGCAGGGTACACTCAGCCGCATATTCAAAAGTGTTCTGTCTGAGATGGGTATCAGACAGCACCCTACACACCACATGAAAATCCGACAGAGCGAGCAAATAGAACGGTCAAGATCTGCAAAGTACGCCACAAAAACACAAAGAAAGAGCAGACTATCCGCGTTGATGACCTTAAGCTAAACAACAAACCCAAGTGCAGATGCAGACCGCAAGCCAACAGGATTCAGCGACGGGCATTGGCCACAAAGATACAGCACAAGGATGCGACCAAGTATGTACGAGTTTCAGACCGGAAGACAACAGGACTTAGCGTCGGGCATTTTCCAGACTCATCCGTGATTACGCAAGGCGGAACGGATATACATAGGATAAGGCACAAGAACACGATCAGGACTTTACATTGATCCAGGCTGCGAGCAGACTGCGAGGCAACAGGATTATGCGTCAAGCCTAGGCGAGAGTCATACATACGCCACTCAGAAAGGACAATCATAAGGATACGGCACAAGACCCCGCTGGCTGACCCCGAAGACGATGCAAAGGTTTCACCGTCGGGCGCGAGCCAGAGTCAACCGATGACGCCACGTAGAAGGGAGTATGCGCGGAGGAGAAACCGACAGCTCTACTGGCAGAACCAATTTTGCCAATTCACGCGATTAGTAGGCGGTCGATTGTCACTGGACGATAACGATCGATTGGCACAAGAAAATACTTCAAATATCAGCAAAGGGTGAGACATCGCAACGAGCAGGTGGCAGAGCCATCGTTATCGATAGCCGCTAAACTATCGATCGCACATGGATAGTGGGACCAGTGGGTGGATGGACGAAAAGGAGGAGAACGCAGTAACGAGCAGCGAGCTGTGGATCGATAGTCGATGAGTAGCAGATGAAAGCACATGAAGAATCGGCGCGGGAGAGTTTAAATTCGTCGAGCCAGGCGCAGAGGGAAAGAATACTAACTTGATCGAGACCCGGCGCTGTGGAACTCAGAATAGAGCTGTGATCGTCGCGGAAACATCAAGGAAGCAACGAGGGAGCGTCGAGGGAGTCATAGAGAGAATCACAAGAACTCAAAGACTACTGGATTAAAGGCGGAGAGGAGGAACGAGTTTATTTTGTTTCCCGTGAATGGGGGGAATGTGAGAAGTGGAATCACTCCCCACAAATTGCAGCGTCAATTATACACGGTGGCCTGCCGGCTGCCTGATACGCGGCGAATTACCGCGTGGTAACGACATGGCGAAGATGAGAGTTTGGAGAAAGAGAATTTGGAGAAAGAGAGCTTGGAAAAAGAGAAGTTGAAGAATGAGAGTTTGAAGAGCAAGACTTGGAGAGAGAGAGATAGAAAAAGAGAGAAGAGACTTCGATGGCAGAGTGAGGGTGCCGTGTGCAAAAGGAAATAATGGAACGCACTGGACTTTGGACTCTGCCGTGGACTTTGGACCAGGAGAAGAAGTGACACATCTCAGTAGCGGGACGGCACGCCTGCGTGCCTCATGCCACAGGAGGGACAGCAGGACAGTGCCAGGACATAGGAAGAGGCCGAACAGGATCCGTGTACTTTGGACCTAGAGTGGAAAGCACCAGCGGGCCGTGCGCAAAACGTAAATAACGGTTTTTGGATGCCGCAGAGCTCTGGGAGCTAAATCCGTCGATCACGAGGAGTCAATCCGTCAAGATCAGCCGGTCATCAAAGTCAAAGAACCAAGTCAAACAGCAGCACAAGTCAACAGCAACAAGTCAAGTCGCGGGAAGCAGAGCCGTGGGAAGCCTACAAGGAGCAAGATCGCTACGTCGAGACGTTTGGGATTGGGACATCAGGAATCTCCGAATTGAGACACAAGTAGCTAAGGTCCAGAGGGCATCACACGGCTAAGTCAAGGCGTTTGGTTTCATAATTTGTCCAGCAATAGAGTCCTGCGACGAGGAACCGTGAGCTCGAGGGGGAAGCTGTCTAAGCCCAGTATGCCTTGTTCTACTGAGCAGGACCTGGCGCGAAAAACGAGCGATACGATCGAAAACCACACTACCAGCCAGAAAGTGGGGGCCATCGACCGGTTGAGGCATTCAAGAGTCGTTGTCCTGGAGAAACCAAACTGTTTAGCAAGTCCCGGAACGGCGATCGTCTAAGACCTCAAGAGCCAGGGGCCACGATACATCCAGCCTCGCCGCAAACACGATAAGGAGAAGATCAGAGGGCATCGGCAGCGACATCTGTGGACATCACCGGCAGCCGCGTCATGACCGCCGCGGAGAACTCATTGAGTAGCGCACTAACGTCACGGATGCCAAGCAATCCCGCAGGATCGCGAGTCCAAGGCGCGACAAGCGGCGACATGCGCCGAGGGACACCATGAGCATCTGGAGATACAGGAAGGAGTCTGCGATCACCGAGTCAACGCGTCGACGAGCTAGGACGAGCATCATCAGCAGCCATTGGAGCGAGCGCGAGGCGACACCGAGACCACCAACCGCGCCACCCACCCGCTGTAATAAGTAAATCGAAAATAAACCCACTGTTATCCTTTGAATTTTGTGCCTTCTCACTGATCTACGGGGCAATCACGTCATATAAATTTGGTGGGACGAACACACAATCTAATGAGCTAGCCGCACGAACCTCGTAGCGAGCAGACCCACATAATCAGTTCGTTACAAGGCCAATACAGGCCATGGGAATATGCTGACACTAGCACTTCCCATAAGTTGGGCTCTGAGCCACATTCATATTTCGGCAGGCCGCACAAGTTTAGCGGCCTGGACTTATGTAATTGTTTAAGTACACTGTAACACAATGTTGGTTTCGGTACAGTGGAAACTCGCTACAATGATACATGCATACTACAGTAAAGGATGCCAATGCCCCGCATTAACTACATCCTGGACCAACTGAGGGAAGCGCGGTACATCATAGTGGCAGATCCCACTGGAAGAAATCAGCAGGCAACACACGGTTTTAACAGTGCCAGGCAAAGGTTTATTCCATGGAAGGGTAATGCCGTTTGGGTTTTGGACCAAGTAATTGTCCCCGAAACGTCACCTCACGCGTCCGCCTTCTAGGATGACTTATAGTGATTGGACGCACGCTAGAAGAACACAAGGAAAACCTGAGAAAAGTGTTCCGTCGTCTAAGGGAAGCAAACCTGAGGCTGAATCCTGAAAAATTCACATTTTTTAAAAAGGAACTTCTATACCTGGGACATCGCTAAACTAAAACCTCGAACGTCAATAAACTACGGCAATACCTGGGAGTAGCATCGTAGTACCGCCGATTTGTACCAGATTTTTTAAGAATCGTCAGACCCTTTAATGACTTCCTACGCAAAGGCAGTAAGTGGGAATGGACACCGGAGCGTTTGAGGCAAAACTCGTTGCAGACAAGGTACTAGCATGCCCGGACTTCACCAGAACTTTCACCCTACAAACAGACGCCAGAGGCTACGGCATCGGAGCAAAACTGATCCAAGAAACCGACAAGGGCGAAAAGTAAACTCCTACTCGACTCGACTAGTGACATCGAATGACTAGTGAAGGAATAGAAAGAAGGTTACCACTTTAAGGTAGTAACCGACCATATGGCTTTACAGTGGGTCAATAGCATCGAAAGCCCTTCAGGATGAATCGCCAGATGGGCACTGGAGTTACAACAGTACGATTTCAAGATAGCGTACATAAAGGGTCAGCTAAACGAAGTGGCCGACGCTTTGTGAACAAGAAACACTTCGAGGTTTAAAAGAGACGACGGTGCCCATAGCGTCACGGTTTCTGCTGGATCAAGGACATGTGCGAAAAGGTAAGGACCCAGCCGCAGAAGTATCCGGACTATGTTTCCTTATAAAAATATTCCACATAGTCCACAGTCCCAAAGTCGCTACGGGAAACAGTGTTGAGGGAAAACCATGACGCACTATCGGCGGGACACGTAGGAAGCCGAAGGACAATTACACGATATTACTGGCCAGGTATGCATAGAGACGCCCGAGCCCATGTGAGGAAATGCGAGACATTCATGATATTTAAACCAAATCAAATGCAGGCGGCTTGAAAATGCTATCCCAAGTGTCAGAGGAACCGTGGGCCACGGTATGCGCAGATTTCTTCGGACCCCTACAGCGATCTAAGCACGGCAACCAAATACTGCTGGTCCTACTAGACAGATTCTCTTAATAGACGGAACTAGTGCCGCTGCACAGTGCGACAGCCGAGTCGCTTAAAAAAGAGTTTAGGGAGCGCATAAGAGCAGGGTACACTCATCCGCATATTCAAAAGTGTTCTGTCTGAGATGGGTATCAGACAGCACCCTACACACCACATGAAAATCCGACAGAGCGAGCAAATAGAACGGTCAAGATCTGCAAAGTACGCCACAAAAACACAAAGAAAGAGCAGACTATCCGCGTTGATGACCTTAAGCTAAACAACAAACCCAAGTGCAGATGCACACCGCAAGCCAACAGGATTCAGCGACGGGCATTGGCCACAAAGATACAGCACAAGGATGCGACCAAGTATGTACGAGTTTCAGACCGGAAGACAACAGGACTTAGCGTCGGGCATTTTCCAGACTCATCCGTGATTACGCAAGGCGGAACGGATATACATAGGATAAGGCACAAGAACACGATCAGGACTTTACATTGATCCAGGCTGCGAGCAGACTGCGAGGCAACAGGATTATGCGTCAAGCCTAGGCGAGAGTCATACATACGCCACTCAGAAAGGACAATCATAAGGATACGGCACAAGACCCCGCTGGCTGACCCCGAAGACGATGCAAAGGTTTCACCGTCGGGCGCGAGCCAGAGTCAACCGATGACGCCACGTAGAAGGGAGTATGCGCGGAGGAGAAACCGACAGCTCTACTGGCAGAACCAATTTTGCCAATTCACGCGATTAGTAGGCGGTCGATTGTCACTGGACGATAACGATCGATTGGCACAAGAAAATACTTCAAATATCAGCAAAGGGTGAGACATCGCAACGAGCAGGTGGCAGAGCCATCGTTATCGATAGCCGCTAAACTATCGATCGCACATGGATAGAGGGACCAGTGGGTGGATGGACGAAAAGGAGGAGAACGCAGTAACGAGCAGCGAGCTGTGGATCGATAGTCGATGAGTAGCAGATGAAAGCACATGAAGAATCGGCGCGGGAGAGTTTAAATTCGTCGAGCCAGGCGCAGAGGGAAAGAATACTAACTTGATCGAGACCCGGCGCTGTGGAACTCAGAATAGAGCTGTGATCGTCGCGGAAACATCAAGGAAGCAACGAGGGAGCGTCGAGGGAGTCATAGAGAGAATCACAAGAACTCAAAGACTACTGGATTAAAGGCGGAGAGGAGGAACGAGTTTATTTTGTTTCCCGTGAATGGGGGGAATGTGAGAAGTGGAATCACTCCCCACAAATTGCAGCGTCAATTATACACGGTGGCCTGCCGGCTGCCTGATACGCGGCGAATTACCGCGTGGTAACGACATGGCGAAGATGAGAGTTTGGAGTAAAAGAATTTGGAGAAAGAGAGCTTGGAAAAAGAGAAGTTGAAGAATGAGAGTTTGAAGAGCAAGACTTGGAGAGAGAGAGATAGAAAAAGAGAGAAGAGACTTCGATGGCAGAGTGAGGGTGCCGTGTGCAAAAGGAAATAACGGAACGCACTGGACTTTGGACTCTGCCGTGGACTTTGGACCAGGAGAAGAAGTGACACATCTCAGTAGCGGGACGGCACGCCTGCGTGCCTCATGCCACAGGAGGGACAGCAGGACAGTGCCAGGACATAGGAAGAGGCCAAACAGGATCCGTGTACTTTGGACCTAGAGTGGAAAGCACCAGCGGGCCGTGCGCAAAACGTAAATAACGGTTTTTGGATGCCGCAGAGCTCTGGGAGCTAAATCCGTCGATCACGAGGAGTCAATCCGTCAAGATCAGCCGGTCATCAAAGTCAAAGAACCAAGTCAAACAGCAGCACAAGTCAACAGCAACAAGTCAAGTCGCGGGAAGCAGAGCCGTGGGAAGCCTACAAGGAGCAAGATCGCTACGTCGAGACGTTTGGGATTGGGACATCAGGAATCTCCGAGTTGAGACACAAGTAGCTAAGGTCCAGAGGGCATCACACGGCTAAGTCAAGGCGTTTGGTTTCATAATTTGTCCAGCAATAGAGTCCTGCGACGAGGAACCGTGAGCTCGAGGGGGAAGCTGTCTAAGCCCAGTATGCCTTGTTCTACTGAGCAGGACCTGGCGCGAAAAACGAGCGATACGATCGAAAACCACACTACCAGCCAGAAAGTGGGGGCCATCGACCGGTTGAGGCATTCAAGAGTCGTTGTCCTGGAGAAACCAAACTGTTTAGCAAGTCCCGGAACGGCGATCGTCTAAGACCTCAAGAGCCAGGGGCCACGATACATCCAGCCTCGCCGCAAACACGATAAGGAGAAGATCAGAGGGCATCGGCAGCGACATCTGTGGACATCACCGGCAGCCGCGTCATGACCGCCGCGGAGAACTCATTGAGTAGCGCACTAACGTCACGGATGCCAAGCAATCCCGCAGGATCGCGAGTCCAAGGCGCGACAAGCGGCGACAAGCGCCGAGGGACACCATGAGCATCTGGAGATACAGGAAGGAGTCTGCGATCACCGAGTCAACGCGTCGACGAGCTAGGACGAGCATCATCAGCAGCCATTGGAGCGAGCGCGAGGCGACACCGAGACCACCAACCGCGCCACCCACCCGCTGTAATAAGTAAATCGAAAATAAACCCACTGTTATCCTTTGAATTTTGTGCCTTCTCACTGATCTACGGGGCAATCACGTCATATAAATTTGGTGGGACGAACACACAATCTAATGAGCTAGCCGCACGAACCTCGTAGCGAGCAGACCCACATAATCAGTTCGTTACAAGGCCAATACAGGCCATGGGAATATGCTGACACTAGCACTTCCCATAAGTTGGGCTCTGAGCCACATTCATATTTCGGCAGGCCGCACAAGTTTAGCGGCCTGGACTTATGTAATTGTTTAAGAACACTGTAACACAATGTTGGTTTCGGTACAGTGGAAACTCGCTACAATGATACATGCATACTACAGTAAAGGATGCCAATGCCCCGCATTAACTACATCCTGGACCAACTGAGGGAAGCGCGGTACATCATAGTGGCAGATCCCACTGGAAGAAATCAGCAGGCAACACACGGATTTAACAGTGCCAGGCAAAGGTTTATTCCATGGAAGGGTAATGCCGTTTGGGTTTTGGACCAAGTAATTGTCCCCGAAACGTCACCTCACGCGTCCGCCTTCTAGGATGACTTATAGTGATTGGACGCACGCTAGAAGAACACAAGGAAAACCTGAGAAAAGTGTTCCGTCGTCTAAGGGAAGCAAACCTGAGGCTGAATCCTGAAAAATTCACATTTTTTAAAAAGGAACTTCTATACCTGGGACATCGCTAAACTAAAACCTCGAACGTCAATAAACTACGGCAATACCTGGGAGTAGCATCGTAGTACCGCCGATTTGTACCAGATTTTTTAAGAATCGTCAGACCCCTTAATGACTTCCTACGCAAAGGCAGTAAGTGGGAATGGACACCGGAGCGTTTGAGGCAAAACTCGTTGCAGACAAGGTACTAGCATGCCCGGACTTCACCAGAACTTTCACCCTACAAACAGACGCCAGAGGCTACGGCATCGGAGCAAAACTGATCCAAGAAACCGACAAGGGCGAAAAGTAAACTCCTACTCGACTCGACTAGTGACATCGAATGACTAGTGAAGGAATAGAAAGAAGGTTACCACTTTAAGGTAGTAACCGACCATATGGCTTTACAGTGGGTCAATAGCATCGAAAGCCCTTCAGGATGAATCGCCAGATGGGCACTGGAGTTACAACAGTACGATTTCAAGATAGCGTACATAAAGGGTCAGCTAAACGAAGTGGCCGACGCTTTGTGAACAAGAAACACTTCGAGGCTTAAAAGAGACGACGGTGCCCATAGCGTCACGGTTTCTGCTGGATCAAGGACATGTGCGAAAAGGTAAGGACCCAGCCGCAGAAGTATCCGGACTATGTTTCCTTATAAAAATATTCCACATAGTCCACAGTCCCAAAGTCGCTACGGGAAACAGTGTTGAGGGAAAACCATGACGCACTATCGGCGGGACACGTAGGAAGCCGAAGGACAATTACACGATATTACTGGCCAGGTATGCATAGAGACGCCCGAGCCCATGTGAGGAAATGCGAGACATTCATGATATTTAAACCAAATCAAATGCAGGCGGCTTGAAAATGCTATCCCAAGTGTCAGAGGAACCGTGGGCCACGGTATGCGCAGATTTCTTCGGACCCCTACAGCGATCTAAGCACGGCAACCAAATACTGCTGGTCCTACTAGACAGATTCTCTTAATAGACGGAACTAGTGCCGCTGCACAGTGCGACAGCCGAGTCGCTTAAAAAAGAGTTTAGGGAGCGCATAAGAGCAGGGTACACTCAGCCGCATATTCAAAAGTGTTCTGTCTGAGATGGGTATCAGACAGCACCCTACACACCACATGAAAATCCGACAGAGCGAGCAAATAGAACGGTCAAGATCTGCAAAGTACGCCACAAAAACACAAAGAAAGAGCAGACTATCCGCGTTGATGACCTTAAGCTAAACAACAAACCCAAGTGCAGATGCAGACCGCAAGCCAACAGGATTCAGCGACGGGCATTGGCCACAAAGATACAGCACAAGGATGCGACCAAGTATGTACGAGTTTCAGACCGGAAGACAACAGGACTTAGCGTCGGGCATTTTCCAGACTCATCCGTGATTACGCAAGGCGGAACGGACATACATAGGATAAGGCACAAGAACACGATCAGGACTTTACATTGATCCAGGCTGCGAGCAGACTGCGAGGCAACAGGATTATGCGTCAAGCCTAGGCGAGAGTCATACATACGCCACTCAGAAAGGACAATCATAAGGATACGGCACAAGACCCCGCTGGCTGACCCCGAAGACGATGCAAAGGTTTCACCGTCGGGCGCGAGCCAGAGTCAACCGATGACGCCACGTAGAAGGGAGTATGCGCGGAGGAGAAACCGACAGCTCTACTGGCAGAACCAATTTTGCCAATTCACGCGATTAGTAGGCGGTCGATTGTCACTGGACGATAACGATCGATTGGCACAAGAAAATACTTCAAATATCAGCAAAGGGTGAGACATCGCAACGAGCAGGTGGCAGAGCCATCGTTATCGATAGCCGCTAAACTATCGATCGCACATGGATAGTGGGACCAGTGGGTGGATGGACGAAAAGGAGGAGAACGCAGTAACGAGCAGCGAGCTGTGGATCGATAGTCGATGAGTAGCAGATGAAAGCACATGAAGAATCGGCGCGGGAGAGTTTAAATTCGTCGAGCCAGGCGCAGAGGGAAAGAATACTAACTTGATCGAGACCCGGCGCTGTGGAACTCAGAATAGAGCTGTGATCGTCGCGGAAACATCAAGGAAGCAACGAGGGAGCGTCGAGGGAGTCATAGAGAGAATCACAAGAACTCAAAGACTACTGGATTAAAGGCGGAGAGGAGGAACGAGTTTATTTTGTTTCCCGTGAATGGGGGGAATGTGAGAAGTGGAATCACTCCCCACAAATTGCAGCGTCAATTATACACGGTGGCCTGCCGGCTGCCTGATACGCGGCGAATTACCGCGTGGTAACGACATGGCGAAGATGAGAGTTTGGAGAAAGAGAATTTGGAGAAAGAGAGCTTGGAAAAAGAGAAGTTGAAGAATGAGAGTTTGAAGAGCAAGACTTGGAGAGAGAGAGATAGAAAAAGAGAGAAGAGACTTCGATGGCAGAGTGAGGGTGCCGTGTGCAAAAGGAAATAATGGAACGCACTGGACTTTGGACTCTGCCGTGGACTTTGGACCAGGAGAAGAAGTGACACATCTCAGTAGCGGGACGGCACGCCTGCGTGCCTCATGCCACAGGAGGGACAGCAGGACAGTGCCAGGACATAGGAAGAGGCCAAACAGGATCCGTGTACTTTGGACCTAGAGTGGAAAGCACCAGCGGGCCGTGCGCAAAACGTAAATAACGGTTTTTGGATGCCGCAGAGCTCTGGGAGCTAAATCCGTCGATCACGAGGAGTCAATCCGTCAAGATCAGCCGGTCATCAAAGTCAAAGAACCAAGTCAAACAGCAGCACAAGTCAACAGCAACAAGTCAAGTCGCGGGAAGCAGAGCCGTGGGAAGCCTACAAGGAGCAAGATCGCTACGTCGAGACGTTTGGGATTGGGACATCAGGAATCTCCGAATTGAGACACAAGTAGCTAAGGTCCAGAGGGCATCACACGGCTAAGTCAAGGCGTTTGGTTTCATAATTTGTCCAGCAATAGAGTCCTGCGACGAGGAACCGTGAGCTCGAGGGGGAAGCTGTCTAAGCCCAGTATGCCTTGTTCTACTGAGCAGGACCTGGCGCGAAAAACGAGCGATACGATCGAAAACCACACTACCAGCCAGAAAGTGGGGGCCATCGACCGGTTGAGGCATTCAAGAGTCGTTGTCCTGGAGAAACCAAACTGTTTAGCAAGTCCCGGAACGGCGATCGTCTAAGACCTCAAGAGCCAGGGGCCACGATACATCCAGCCTCGCCGCAAACACGATAAGGAGAAGATCAGAGGGCATCGGCAGCGACATCTGTGGACATCACCGGCAGCCGCGTCATGACCGCCGCGGAGAACTCATTGAGTAGCGCACTAACGTCACGGATGCCAAGCAATCCCGCAGGATCGCGAGTCCAAGGCGCGACAAGCGGCTACAAGCGCCGAGGGACACCATGAGCATCTGGAGATACAGGAAGGAGTCTGCGATCACCGAGTCAACGCGTCGACGAGCTAGGACGAGCATCATCAGCAGCCATTGGAGCGAGCGCGAGGCGACACCGAGACCACCAACCGCGCCACCCACCCGCTGTAATAAGTAAATCGAAAATAAACCCACTGTTATCCTTTGAATTTTGTGCCTTCTCACTGATCTACGGGGCAATCACGTCATATAAATTTGGTGGGACGAACACACAATCTAATGAGCTAGCCGCACGAACCTCGTAGCGAGACCCACATAATCAGTTCGTTACAAGTCTGTATTATCTTTGATTTAACCGTGGAATCTAGTCGACCTAGGGCCTACTTACCATTTGGCATAGAGGATAACACATCTGACTACCATTCTAAGCTGTATGAAGATCATCCCGCTCACAATTATCATGCTAGATACAAAATTTTAACTGAAATGTATTGGTCTCGTCAATACCCATTGATTGATCCAAAAAAAAGTTTGCCACGCCCACTCTAACGCACATAACGCTTAAATCTGTCTACCGCCCACATAACCGTTAATTGAGATCACGGGTACGTGGCGCATTTCAATCTCGCTTTGCTGCTTGCTTATATCCATTTCAATTTGGTTCCATTAGCTGAGTAACGGATATCTGATAGTCCAGGTACTCGACTATAGCGTTCTTTCTTGTTATACCCTTGCAGAGGGTATAATGATTTCAGTCAGAAGTTTGCAACGCAGTGAAGGAGACGTTTCCGACCCCATAAAGTATATACATTCTTGATCAGCATCACTAGACGAGTCGATCTAGCCATGTCCGTCTGTCCGCCTGTCGTCTGTGCGTCCGTTTCTACGCAAACTAGTCTCTCAGTTTTAAAGATATCGGGCTGAAACTTTCTCAAAAGTCTTGTATCTTTTGTAGGTAGTATATAAGTCGGATCCAGCCGGATCGGACAACTAGATCGTATGGCTCCCATAGGAATAATCGGAAGAAATAATTAAAAAACAAGGAAGAACGCTATAGTCGAGTACCTCGACTATCAGATACCCGTTACTCAGCTAAAGGGACCAAAGGGAAATGGAGATATGCAAGCAGCAAAGCGAGATTTAAATGCGCCACCTACCGGCGGAAGACAGATTTAAGCATTGTGGGCGTTAGGGTAGGCGTGGCAAATTTTTTTTTGGATCAATCGATAGGCATTGACGAGACCAATACATTTCAGTTAAAATTAATCTAGCATAAAAATTGTGGGCGCCACAGGCTTGGGCGGTTTGTGGGCGTTAGAGTGGGCGTGGCATATTCGCATAACAAACTTGCGCTGCGTACAAGGCTACGGAATCTAAATCTGAAATCCCAATACTCTATCTTTGATAGTTTCCGAGATATCCGCGTTCATATTTACGATTTTTTGAAGTTTGTGGGCGGTTTGTGGGCGTTAAAGTGGGCGTGGCAAACTTTTTTTTGGGATAATCGATAGGTATTGATGAGAACAATACATTTCAGTTTTAATTTTTACTCTAGCATCAAAACTGTAAAAGCCACAGTTTTGGGCGGTTTGTGGGCGTTAGAGTGGGCGTGGCACTCTACTGAAACAAACTTGCGCTGCGTAAGAAGCTCAGGAATCTTTTCGCCAAATCTCAATAGCCTAGCTCTCATAGTTTCCAAGATCTCAGCGTTCATCCGGACAGACAGACAGACGGACAGACGGACAGACGGACATGGCTAGATCGACTCGGCTAGTGATCCTGATCAAGAATATATATACTTTATGGGGTCGGAAACGCTTCCTTCTGCCTGTTACATACTTTCCGACGAATCTAGTATACCCTTTTACTCTACGAGTAACGGGTATAAAAATATATCTTTGGGGTTTTTTAACATATAACCTTCTAAGCTTGGAAATTACATTTTTTAATTAGTTTTGAATTTCGAATTAAATTTTATCAAAATCGGACTACTATATCATATAGCTGCCATAGGAACGATCGTAAGATCGGTGGGATAGTAATATGAAACAAACTATAGCTTCGGTGTTTTTTAACATATAACCTCCTACGCTTGGAAATAACATTTTTTAATTTATTCTTAGTTTCCAATTAAATTTTATCAAAGTCGGACGACTATATCTTATAGCTGCCATAGGAACGATCGTAAAATTGGTTGGAAAATAATATGAAACAAATTAAAGCTTCGGTGTTCTTTAACATATAACCTCCTACGCTTGGAGATAACATTTTATAATTAGTTCTGAATTTGGAATTTAATTTTGTCAAAAGCTGACGATTATATCATATAGCTGTGGAGCAGAAGGACCTGGCCATTGGCAGCTGGCAGGATGAGGACGAGAAGGCCGATATGCGCACCTATGTGTTCCTGGTGGAGAACATCTTCACCATGGCGGAGCTGTACATCAGCTTCAAGAATGAGCGCGTGTACAAGGAGGTGACCGCTCCCAGGAACGGCGTCGTCTTTCCCTGTCCCCTCAACCACATGCAGAACTATGGAAAGCGGTGGAACGCTCTGCGTTTGTTAAGGTCTACCAGTGGGACGACTTGGACATCGACAGCGTCATCGAGAAGGTGGCCAAGTGCTGCGAGACCCTCGAGTACAAGCTGAAAGAGTCGCCCGAAACGCACTTCTTCTACGGCGATCAGCCCTGCGAACTGAACGCCATCGCCTTTGGACACCTCTTCAGCATCCTCACCACCACGCTGCCCAACATGGCGCTGGCACAGACGGTGCAAAAGTTCAAGCACCTGGTCGAGTTCTGTCGCTTCGTCGATGAGAAATACTTTCAGACCAGGTTCCTCTAAACTTAGTTATTTATAGCTCTCGCACTAAAATGCTGGCATATTAAATCCCAAATTATAGTCGTAGTTCATCTTTTATTTTGATGTGCAAAAGAATAATGTTAAAGCTATTAGAAACTTAGCTTCTTAACGCTGTAAATCAACCTGCTTTTGTAAACAGCTACACGCATTTATGAATCGCCTTCGCTTAGGCTGAGAAAGATGCTGCAATTTATTTTTGATTTTTAAAACATTGTTTTTTAAGCTAAATATGTATGTAGGAGTAAAAATTAGACTCCCAGTCGAGCTGTCTTTTTTTTATTACGATATTACGTTCAGATTCGGTGCCTGCAAAAATATTTATAATTATGCTGCCTTCGATGACAAATTGTACATGTTGCAATAGTGCTTAGACATGCAATATTGTGCTTACCCCAAATTTCTATTTGAAAGTCTTTAATTTTTAGCTATGACTAATAATGACATTTTTATAATTTACTTTCAGCAAATAATTTACACAATTCCTTCATTCTTGAAGGAATTGTGTAAATTAGTAATAATTATGTTAAATTCATCAAAATAAATTGTTTGTTGACGCTTGATAGCTGCCATAGGAACGATTGGAAAATTGGTGGAAAAATAATATGAAACGAATTATAGCTTCGGTGTTTTTTGACATATTATCTTATACTATTGGGAATATCATTTTTTGTATTTTTAAATTTAATAATTATAGCTGCAAGGGTATAAAAACTTCGGCTTGCCGAAGTTAACTTCCTATCTTGTTTTTGTTTTGTTTTTATGAATATTTGTTATGATTTTTATACCCTTGTAGAGGGTATATTGATTTCAGCCAGAAGTTTGCAACGCAGTGAAGGAGACGTTTCCGACCCCATAAAGTATATGTATATATTCTTGATCAGCATGACTGTCCGTCCGTTTCTACGCAAACTAGTCTCTCAGTTTTAAAGCTATCGGGCTGAAACTTTCCCAAAAGTCTTATATCTTTTGCAGGGATCGGACAACTATATCTTAAAGCTCCCATAGGAATAATCGGAAAAAAAAATTGAAAAAAATTATATCTTTGGTGTTTTTTAGCATATAACCTCCTAAGCTTGGAAATAACATTTTTTAAATTTTTATTTAATTTCGAATTAAATTTTATCGAAATCGGACGACTATATCATATAGCTGCCATAGGAACGATCGGAAAATTGGTGGAAAAATAATATGAAACAAATTATAGCTTCGGTGTTTTTCAACATACAAGTATAACCTCCTACGCTTGGAAATAACATTTTTTAATTAGTTCTGAATTTCGAATTTAATTTTATCAAAATCGGACGACTATATCAAATAGCTGCCATAGAAACGATCGGAAAATTGGTGGGAAAATAATATGAAACAAATTATAGTTTTGGTGTTTTTTAACATATAACATCCTACGCTTGGAAATAACATTTTTAATTAGTTCTTAATTTCGAATTTAATTTTATCAAAATCGGACGACTATATCATATAGCTGCCATAGGAACGATCGGAAAATTGATGGGAAAATAATATGAAACAAATTATAGGTTCGGTGTTTTTTGACATATTATCTTTTACTATTGGGAATATCATTTTTTGTGTTTTTAAATTTAATAATTATAGCTGCAAGGGTATACAAGCTTCGGCTTGCCGAAGTTAACTTTCTTTATTGTTATTTATTTTTTTTTGCTTTTAATTAACAAATTTTTTTTAATTAAACATAAGATAAGATAATTTAATGAACAAGAAAGGAAGTTAACACGTTGAAGTTTCTATACCCTTGTAGGTCGTTCAATCACTCATTGTTCGTTCATTGAATGTACAGAGCTTGCGATTTTTAGAAAACTATAAACTATTTTAAAAAATTGGAAGATAATGTTCCAAATCAATTTACTACCGTGTATGTTTACCAAAAACCAAATAAGGCGGTCTATGTATTATTTTGACATTAATTAGAGGGGTTTAGAGGTAAGTATGTCAAAAACCACCGAATATAACTTCTTTTTACATTTAAAAAAAAAATATTTTTTTAGCACCCCTATGGGAGCTTAAGGATAGAATTGTCCGATCCGGCTCGTTCAAGAGTATATATAATTTATACCTTCAGAATCGTCTCCTTCACTGCGATGCAAGCTATAAATAAAAAAAAACTTCCCAGACTAACTCCTTTGTCTACTGTCACTACTGCATTACCCATAGTTAAGAGTATTTTACTAAGAAATTGACAAGAAATTTAATATGAGTTTGTCAAAACCCAGACGGACTAGCTTTCTACTCAAAGTAGAGATTTTGACGCCATTAAAAGCTTTACTTAGGTCTAGAACAGCTGCGGTAACGCGGAAGCCACGAGCCTTTAAATTGGCTACATTATTTATCACATCGCTAATACATTGGGCAGATGAGTGATTTTTTCTGAAAGTATACGATCTTAGTGGATGTATTTTATTTTTATTGATGTGCTCTTCTATACGCAATTTTCTAAACCTTCTAAGCACTTAAAAACTACACTTAGAAGGCAGATAGTTTTTTTTTTGGTTATAATTCACAAATCAAGGTTCTTTTTAAGAACAGGTATAACTTGTATTTACCGCCACATACCTGGAATACCACCATTGTCTAAAGTCTGATTTTGCAGGGATACCAGTTTTTCTTTTTGTTATAGAGATAAAGCTAGGAGCATTCTATATGAAACATTGTCAAGACCCTTAGCCGAGTCTGGGTTTACGAGAAGTGAGAAGGTCAAGAAGTACAGTAGTGGATGTATTTTATTTTTATTGATGTGCTCTTCTATACGCAATTTTCTAAACCTTCTAAGCACTTAAAAACTACACTTAGAAGGCAGATAGTTTTTTTTTTGGTTATAATTCACAAATCAAGGTTCTTTTTAAGAACAGGTATAACTTGTATTTACCGCCACATACCTGGAATACCACCATTGTCTAAAGTCTGATTTTGCAGGGATACCAGTTTTTCTTTTTGTTATAGAGATAAAGCTAGGAGCATTCTATATGAAACATTGTCAAGACCCTTAGCCGAGTCTGGGTTTACGAGAAGTGAGAAGGTCAAGAAGTACACGCGCAGAGAATTTTGTGTTAATGTATCTAAATAGATAGCTCGGATAACATGGAAGTGTTAGGTGCTGTGGCTTTCTGGTTTAGAAAATCTCTATTCTCTGTGTCAGAAATTGGCTAGCGAAAATCCTCTAGCTGAACCCTCCACGAGGGCAAGGTCAATGCGCTACCACGCGCGGGGTAATGCAATGTCGCTTGTCCTGCCCGAGGTAGTTCAGGGTCTAGCTAAGGCAACTGGTTTAACCCCTTAAATCAGTGGCTATGAAGTGGGTGGTTCCCCTAAAAAATAAACCATTATGGACGGCAAGAAGAAAAAATCTGGGCTGGGATGTCAGCCCAAACGTCGATGGGAAGTAATGGCAGTCATCTCAGTGGTAATGCTACTGCCACGTCTCAGGCTAAGTTAAGCCGCACGGGTGCCGTTGTCGAAGTAGACTTCGGCTCGGAGAGCCATTCCCGCTTGCCTAAACCGAAGGTTCGAAGCGTTCAAGCGATGGGATGAAGGCTAAGGCGAAATACAAGGCAGCCCTCAAGATCAGGAGCCGAATTTAGGACAAAGCTATCCTCTCCCGCGAGAAGAAGAAAAAGCTAGCCTGGGCAGAGCAAAGGGTTGAGTAAGGAAGGCTGCACTTGGCAAGCAAACCCGCGATGGCCTCGACGGGCGGATTTGCGAACAAGGTGGAGGAGATGCTTGCCAACTCTCACACGAGAGTGCCGCCAAGGACATTCCGGTGAGCGAGCGGAAAGCGGGCCCAAGGAGGCAGGCCCTCCGCCTCCTAGCAAGGAAGCCTAACAGGAAGGCCAAGGTCACTGATGTAGTCAAAATCCTAAAGTGCAACGACGATCCGACCAGAAAGTGGCTGACGCAAACGGTCTGCCAACTGGAGGCGTTGTGGGAAGGGGCCAAGCTAGAGGTGGTGCACAGGGAACTAATCCCATCCATACCTGCGTCTTAAGAAGCGCCACCCCGACGACAAAGGCGCACACATCCTGCAGGCAGGCGGGGTGGAGAGGGACCTAGGGCTGGAAGTCATCGTGGAAGCCGCCCAGGACCTTGCGCTGGACGACTCGGTGGACGAAGAGGGCGGTGACCTGACTGTCATAGCCAACCCGTCAAGCGGAGATGAGCCAGCCACCCATGACACTGAGGGTACTGCAGCTCAATCTCCATAAAAGTCGACTCGCGTCGGCGGAGCTCCTGATTGCCCTGGAGCAAGGGCCCGTCGACAAAGCCTTTGTTCAAGAGCCATGGATTGCCTCGGGCAATATCGTGGCCGGACTAAGGTCCTCAAACTACAATACATTCTACTCACCAACGGTAAGCAGGAACAGAAGCGACGTACTTGTGCGGAAGGGTATCTATGCTAACCTTATGCCTCGTTACAGCTCTGATGACTTAACTACCGTGAAGCTAGAAAGCGAGGAGCAGCGCCTCTCAGTGGCCTCCTGCTACATAGCATACGACAGACCGGCGCCACCAGACGAGCTGAGCAGCTCGATGGAATTCGGCTCGAAGGATGATCAACTCCTTATTGGTGCAGATGCCAATGCACACCACAGCGTGTGGGGAAGCTCCGACATCAACGACAGAGGTGAGTCACTCTTAGACTTTATTCTATCTACTAACTTATACATAGCAAACGTGGGGAGGAACACACCTTCGTAGTTCCTACTTCGTCAAAAGATCTAGATATTACGCTTGTAAAGGGACAGAGTACTTTGGTCTATGAACGGAGATATATAAAAACACCACCCTTCTCAGACCATAGGTATATTCGGTTCACGTATGATTTTAAAAATACTCCAAAGGTAACTGTCCATAGAATCCCCCGGAACATGAACTGGGAAAAGTTTACACAGACAGTTACCTCGAAACTCGCGACTTGCCCGGGCTAAGTGAAATCCGTGAAAGACATAGAAACTTCCCTAGAGACCCTGTCCAAGGAATTACTGAATGCATATAACGCATCATGCCCGACATCAATAACAAGGAAGAAGACCAATCCACCATGGTGGAATCGGGAACCGACACTCAAAAGAAATTTCCTCCGAGAATTCTTTAATATCGCAAAAAAGGCAGGCAATCAACGGGGAATACAAAATCCTTCTTAGGAATTAGAAGATGGAAGCACGCAGGGCACAAATAAGCTCGTGGAGAAACTTCTGCTGCAGCATCGAGAACGTCCTGGAAACAGCCAGAATCCGGAGGCTGCTTTCGAAGCAACCTACCATAGCTAAAATGCGACGACGGACAGTGGCCTGAGGGCAGTGAAGAGGCCCTAACAGCACTTATGCAATCGCACTTCCCAGGATACACGGATGTCCTAGACACCAGCACGCATCAGGACATAGCAACTGGCGAAGAGCGCCCCCCGAACGATCCAGGACTGATGGAATATTTCCATCCATGTTACAGGTGACAGGTGAGTACAGGTGAGGATCAACCCATGGCTATATCAAATATGCTCGGCATGTCTCAGCACGGGCTATATCCCAATCCAATGGAGGACCTCTCGAATTGACTTCCTCCCAAAAGGGGTAAAGTGCAGTCACGCAAGCCCGAAGGCCGATATGCCTTATCTCTTTCTTACTCAAAACACTGGAAAAGCTGCTGCATCTACACATCATGTCATCAAACCAGCACGCCTACACCAAAGGGAAATCTGTGGAAACGGCTCTACACTCGTTAGTAGTAACCGTTGATACACATTAAGGAATTTGCGCTTGGAGTATTCGTAGATATATCCGGAGCATTCAACAATGTCAAACCGGATTATATAATGGATCGCCTAGAAGCGACCAACGCTCACCCTGCAATAAGCCTTTGGATAAGAAACCTGCTAAGCTGCAGAAGGGTACATTCAGTGTGGGGCACTGCATCCATGGTAAAGGGGGCACACCACACGGTTGGGTCGTCTTGCCTCTCCTATGGAATTTGGTGGTCGACGACCTAATTAATATATTCGAGAGGATTGCGGCAGTCTGTCTATCGACCCTCAGCTCCATAATGGAATCAACACTCAGGGAGGTATGTGAGTGGGCGGAAAAGGTGGGACTCAGTATCAATGCGGACAAGACGGACATCACCCCCCAAGGCTTGACGGAACCAGGCTGACCCCGAAAACACAGGTAAAATACCTCGGCATAGTACTGCAAGCTGGCATGGAGACCATATGTAGTGGAAAGGGTGAAAAAGGCCACCGGTGGTGCGTCTCGGTGGTGCGTCCGATTCTGCTGTATGGAGCCTGAGTATGGTGGCAATCCACTAAAAAGACGACCTTCACTGAGCTCATGGGGAGAACTCAGCGGCAGGCACTGGTCTGCATAACGGGGGCTCTGAGGTCAACCCCAACTAAAGCTCTTGAAACGATCCTCGGAATCGACCCGATAAATATCCACGCTCAACTGACTGCAGGAAAGGCAGCACAACACCTAGTTGCATCAGGTAACATGACGACGCAAATTTTTGGGCATAGTTTAATCCGCCGAAGCATGATCAACAATACGGACTACATGGTCCCCAGAACGTGCCCGGAGGTAAAAACAACCTCGCTCATGGGGCCAGACGACGGGAAAACGGGTCAGGTCCAGACTCAACACCTCAACATATACACAGACGGCTCCAAGATTGAAGGAGGAGTAGGAGCGGGCTTATACTGCAAACAAAGTACCCGTCTCACATCAAGTGGGCGGTGGTAAAGACAGGTGGGTTAGGATGTTTGTTACATTCAAATTTACACAGCATTCAGTGATTATCAAAAAGTTAAATTCATTATATTGCGAACATATACCCCGAAATGTAATTCAAAATTAGTTGTACAAATATTTAGGGCAATAGGTCGAATGTGACGAGTTGACCTTACAGGGATGGAGAACTGTATTTGACCGAGAAGGTAGCTTGAATTTACAAGTCCAATGATTAGTTTGTGAAGGGACATAACACCGTGGCAGGTCCGACGATCCTTGAAGGAGGGCAGGTTCAGTAGAAGCAGTCTATCCGCTTAAGATGGTAGGTTACGATGGGTGTTTAAACCACGTAGTGCAAACAAAAGGAAATGTTTCTGTACCGATTCGATATGGTCCTGATACTTGGCATATTGAGGTGATCAAACACATGAGAAGTATTACAGGATTGGACGAACCAAGGAAATGTATAAGTGTTTCAAGGTATAGGGGTCCTCAAATTCCTTTGACCAACGTTTGACAAAAGCAAATACCCCTTTTGCTGTACTAACTATGATGCCAATGTGATCCGTGAAGTTTAAGTTGTGGTTGAATAAGACTCCAAGGTCTGTAGCGGAATTTATGCGTTCAAGATCACTCGAACCGATAAAATATCTTGTGAGAAAGAGATTCTTCCGATGAGTTGTTGAGTTGTTAGAGTTGTTAAAGAACAGCAAGTTCTGGATGCACCAAGAATGCAAATTATTCAGATCGGCTTGTAAAAGGGCATGGAAATCGGGATTCGTTAACGGCAAGCAAAGTTTTACATCTTCAGCGTACATCAGAACATGAGAGGAGAGAACTACTTGAGGCAAGTCATTAATGAAAATTCCAAAAAGAAGAGGTTCTAGGTGACATCCTTGCGGAACACCAGAGGTCACGTGGACAAAGTTAGAGATTGAGCTTTTAAAAGCTACTCTCTGAGTCCGGTTCGATAAATATATGGAAATCCACTTAATCAACTTGATCGGGAATCCTATTAGATTAAGTTTTTTTAATAATTGGTTCACGGAATCGAAAGCCTTACGGAAGTCTGTAAAAACTACATCAGTTTGATAAATATTTTTAAAAGCGTTTCTGATGATTGAAGTAAAATCTAGAAAATTCGTAGACGTGGACCTTCGTTTCATAAAGCCATGCTTAGTCGGGGACATAACTGAACTGCATTGGTGCTGTAGCTGAGCGGTAATAGGCTGTTCAAAAAACTTGGGAATCGCACTCAGTTTTGCAATACCACGGTACCCGTTACTCGTAGAGTAAAAGGGTATACTAGATTCGTCGGAAAGTATGTAACAGGCAGAAGGAAGCGTTTCCGACCCCATAAAGTATATATATTCTTGTTCAGGATCACTAGCCGAGTCGATCTAGCCATGTCCGTCTGTCCGTCTGTCCGGATGAACGCTGAGATCTTGGAAACTATAAGAGCTATGCTATTGAGATTTGGAGTGCAGATTCCTGAGCTTCTAACGCAGCGCAAGTTTGTTACAGTACAGTGCCACGCCCACTCTAACGCCCACAAACCGCCCAAAACTGTGGCTCTTACAGTTTTGATGCTAGAATAAAAATTTTAACTGAAATGTATTGTTCTCATCAATACCTATCGATTAATAAAAAAAAGTTTGCCAACCCCACTTTTACGCCCACAAACCGCCCACAAACTTCAAAAAATCGTAAATATGAACGTGGATATCTCGGAAACTATCAAGGATAGAGAATTGGGATCTCAGGTTTCGATTCCGTAGCCTTGTGCGCAGCGCAAGTTTTTTACGCAAATGTGCCACGCCCGCTCTAACGCCCACAAACCGCCCAATCAGTGGCGCCCACAATTTTCATGCTAGATACAAAATTTTAACTGAACTGTATTGGTCTCGTCAATACCAATCGATTGACCCAAAAAAAAATTTGCCACGCCCACTCGAACGCCCATAACGCTTAAATCTGTCTACCGCCGATAGGTGGCGCATTTCAATCTCGCTTTGCTGCTTGCATATCTCCATTTCCCTTTGGTCCCTTTAGCTGAGTAACGGGTATCTGATAGTCGAGGTACTCGACTATAGCGTTCTTCCTTGTTTTCAATATCCAATTTACAACCTTTTTTATGAAGTGGAATGATAAAAGGTTCCTTTCAAACTTCGGGCAGATAAGAGGGTAGAATGGATATCTGAAAAGGTTTAGATAACCGTTTGCACAAAGCATCAGCACATTTTTTATAGCACAGCTCGTTACAAGATCAGGGCTCGAAGAGAAAGATAACTTGACTGTTTGAAGGTTTTGAAAAACGTCATCCTCACTAATAAGTGGCATAAAAACACAGTTGGAGTGAGGGAGAGGGTATGGATAGGATGAAGTATTATCGTGACTAATATATGAGTATGTGGACTGAAAAAATTTGGCAATTAAGTTAGCAATATCGGAATCACTAAAGGCGGATGAAGTATCAAAGTGAAAAAACGATGGAAATTGTTGTGACTTTCGTTTCGAATTAACAAAAGCATAGAACTGTTTGGGGTTATCGTGGAATTCGGTTCTACAACGGATTAGGTAACTATTGAAGCATTCGGAATTATGGACTAAGAAATTAGAGCGAGCTATTAGATACCTGGAATGGTCAACCAGCATCCCGGTTACCTAAAATTTCTTTAAAAGTCTGGACATGGAATTTTTTAGGAAAGAGAGTTTACGAGAGAGCTAGGACTGCTTAAGAGTCTCGTTTGCAGAGGAAAATGACGGGAAAAACACATGGAAAGCTGAATATAGAGTACCATAAAATCGTTCCACAATATGAAAGGGGTCGTCGATTGAATCCATGAAGGACCAATCGATTTCGGATAAATGCATATTCATTTCATGCTGGGTCGGTTTCGGGACATGGCAGTACTGAAACTGATGCTTCTAAAGTTACCTGAAGTGTAGGATGGTACGCGTCTTACGGTTTTGGGAGAGGACTAGTTCTAGTAACATATGCATTTGCGAACTCTGAGGAAAAAATAAGGTCTACAAATTTTCCGGAGCACTTCAAGACTGAGTTCAGTTGTCCTAAAGAGAGATCAATAAGACAGTGAACAAACTCATGGGCCGTTGTGGGAACGAGAACATTTGGATTAGTTGGAGCATCCAAAAAATGGCAGGAAGGTTAAAATCGCCCAAAATGATAAGATGATCGATATTGCCAACGGTTGAATGAATACTCTGTATTTGAGCCAAATGCTGAAGGTAGAGACTAGTATCAGACCGAGGGGGAATATACGAACATGATATAAAAACATAATAATTGTGAACCTAGATCCGAGCAGCAACAAACTCTAATGTACTGTCCGTACCGATCATCGGAATACGTTGAGAGACAAGATCGGCCTTGCCGGCAATAAAAACACCGCCGCCAAGGCGAACTAACAGATCACATCTATAGATCACATAATACCCGAAAATATTTCGCAATCAGACACAGAGGAATTAAGCCACGTTTCAGTAAAAGCAATTACATTGGCATCAAAGGAGACTTTGTTGCTGTACAGTTTACTAAGTTTTCCCAATAAACTGCGTAATATTTTGGTAGTGTAGGGAAAAATTATTGTTTAGTTTTTTGAAACGTTGGCTGAAGGAATCTGAGGCCCGTGAACCTGAGGACTAAGCTTGTTAACGTACTCGTGAACAATGACATGTTCAGGCTATATAGAGGCATTAAGAGCCTTATTAAGATGTAACTCGGGACGTCCAATTTTAAACGAAGATATTTCACGTCTCTACTTAAACTTGAACTTCAGGACGGTTAGTTCTGTTGGAGCAATAGTCAGTTTGCTGCACAGGTGGTTTTTGACATCGTTTTCAGAAGCGCTAGGCCTAAGGCGGGAGACGAAAATTAGCATAGTTTCCCTTTGAGCAACTCCAGATAAGGTTGACAGCGATGGTCCCGTGTTGGCGCTTGAAGGTGACAAAATAGTGCCGGAGCCATTTGCAACAGCACGCGACGTAAATGCCTGCTCATTGTAGATCAGGTGGTCGAGAATAGGCAGCGACACGTGAAGGTCCGGAGGATACGAGTGCATTGCGGCCGTCTGCTTCAACCAAAGAGGGCTTACTGGTAGTTAAACGATTTGACCCAAGTGTTGGATCATAACCGGAGCCAAGAGCAGCAGCGCACGACGTAGAATTGGCAGCAACAGGAAGGGGTTCCAATTTAGCGTCAGCACTGAGGCCGTCTGCTGCCTCTAACACCAGGATTCTACCTTTAAAACAAGGAAGAACGCTATAGTCCAGTACCTCGACTATCAGAAACTCGTTACTCAGCTAAAGGATCCAAAGGGATATTGAAATGCGAAACCTACCCGCTATCTCAATATATGGTTATGTGGGCGGAAGACAGATTTAAGCGTTATGGGCGTTAGAGTGGGCGTGGCCAACTTTTTTTTAAGTCAATCGATAGGTATTGACGAGACTAATACATTTCAGTAAAAATTGTTTATTTTGCATGAAAATTGTGAGCGCCACAGGTTTTGGGCGGTTGGTGGGCGTTAGTGTGGGCGTGGCATATTCGCGTAAGAAACTTACGCTGCGTACAAGGCTACGGAATCTAAATCTGAAATCCCAATTCTCTATCTTTGATATTCAATATTGGGTGTTAAGAAACCTTTTTGCCTGCCTTGCCTTCAGAAATAATACATTCGACTCAACTCTCAACCACTGTTATTACTTTCTTCGATAAGTTCGGTATGTAAAATGTCTTCTCGACAGCCTCTTGCTTATGGGCCATACGAATGATTTCTTCCTCCATCAATGTCGTCACCGCGATCAATTCCTTGACAGGATCCTTGTACAGAATGCCATGCTTTATAAAGAAGTCCCCATATGTGCTGTTTTCGAGGGCGGCCATTACTGCCCGTACCCATTCATCCTGCGACTGTGCTTCCTGCAACTTGTGATGCAGAGTGTCTTCCAGCATTTGACATGAAACACGACTTAAGGCGTGACGCATTTTGCTGCCGTTTTACCAAGTAAATTCCACTGCTGACATCAAATTTGTAGGATCGCCGGTGTTTGGTTGGCCGGCTCCTCCCGATTTATATACAACCTGCAATATAAATAAGACTTTTGGGCGGGTTTCGTCCCAGTAGCTTCGAAACTGAGTGGCTAGTTTGCGTAGAAACGATTCTTCTAGTGATGCTGATCAAGAATACATATACTTTATGGGGTCGGAAACGCTTCCTTCTACCTGTTACATACTTTCCGACGAATCTAGTATACCCTTTAACTCTACGAGTAGCGGGTACAATAATATTACAAAACAAGCTATAACCTTTGCGGGGATCGATCCGCGTTCACATTGTCTATTGCCGCTTTAACCAGCACGACCACTGACCCAGTTTAAAACCCTGCGCAGAAAAACATTTTCCACTTTTAAAGTTCCTTACTCTTTATCAAAATCACAAAAATAAAATTTTGTTCAAAATGTATTGCTGGGTTTTCGCACTCAAGGCCCACTTACACTTATGCATTATGTACGCAATAACCGAAATCTAACAAGAAAGTATGCTAACTTTGGCACGACGAAGTTTCTATACCCTTGCATGTCGTTTCCGTGGGAGCATTGTATGTACAGAGCTTTTTGGATTTTTAGAAAAGTAAGAGCTCATTACAAAAATCTTAAGATAATTAGGGTATTCAATTGCGTTGCAAACGTTTGAAAAGTGCAAGCAGTTCCAAGAACAATTTCCATACAAAATATTTTTCAAGGCCTACAACACTCCAGCTTATGTATACAAATGTGTTGTACTCGTGAAGAAATAGGGGGTTAAAAATGGGTAGGAATTTCATCTAAGGTACTAAAAATATACTGAAAAGTTGGGTTTAAATCCATGGTAATGACAGTGACCGAAAAGAAACCAATTTGAATTTAAAATGAAAATGAAAAATTTTGACTTTGTAAAACAAAATCATTGAATAACAATTTCAATGGAGGAAAAACCCTCAAGAAAGCGAGCCAGGGAGGTCGAACCTAAGCGATGGTCTGAGAGCGAAGTTAATAAAGTCCAAGATTATATGTTGGAGCACAAAAATGTCGAGGTAAGAGCTTGCAAAATGGGAGTTATATTTGTAGCTAATACTTAAGCCTATAGAAACGAACGGCCCAGATTTATTACAAGAAGTTGTTGGAGTGCGTCATTTGAAATTAGCTTGGCGAAAGGCCGAAGACTTTTGGAAGTCAACAGGAGCAGGAATAGAGGAGGAACATTCTGAAACAACCATAGAGGGAAACATTTCATATTTTAAAAGTTATTTTAAACTATCTAAAATATTTTCGCAGCAAAAATCTTAAAGATGTGTCCAAAGTACTACTTACTACGATCAATATTCTTTGGGGAATCGCAAAATTCTGAAGGAAACATAAAAGAGATTCCTGAAGAACAAGTTGATATAGATATCGCTTCGGATCTGTCCTTAGAAGGTAAATCTAAACGGAAGACAGACAAATCTGCAATGGCGAAACTAATAGAAATAGACTCTGAAAGAATGAAATTTTGGCAGGATACGCTTGCTCTGGAAAGGAAGAAGTTTATGTGGGCCAAAGAACTAGACAACCGGAAAATGGAATTAGAAGAAAAGTGCTTGGACAACGATTTAAAAAAAGGTGAAAACGGAATTAGAACACAAAGAGCAAATGTTGAAGGTGGAGCTTGAAATGAAAAATTAATCTTAAAAAAAGGATTTAATTTATTGTTTAAGCATCAGGTGGTGCAAGTTATTTCGTTTATTTTCGGCGGCAGCAGAATTTCGAGTATTTCCTATTTCAGATTCATTACCGTTCTGGAATTCATTTAGATCTACGTGTCTGGTAGTCTGGTATATCGTGATCAGTCAGCAAAATGTTATGAATTATACAGCACACCATAACAAAATCGCAGAGAGATGCCTGGACTGAGCTATTTGATAGTCGTATTCTAAGTTCTTTTAAACTACAGAATTTTCCTTTCAAAATGTTTTTTATTTTATTTTACTACCGTATATGTATACTGAAAACTAAATATAAGGCTCTTTGTAATATTTTGACACCAATTATCCGATCGTTCCTATGACAGCTATACGATAAAGTTGTCGGATTTTTTTTTGTGGACGACAGTCCACGTAGTGACGAAGCTTACCAGGAGAGTGTACGAAGGCGACTACTATATATACACGAAGAAACGAAAATCTACTGTGATCGTTCGATCGTTACGAGTGATACATCAATCGGAAGGTATCGCAAAACTAAAAGGATTGCATACCAAAAGCGAAAGAGCGGTGAATGTGTAAAAGTGAAAATTTAGAAAATTTGATTTGGGGATAAATGCACAAGTTCATTAGCCAACACCCAGAAAAATTGAGAACGGAAAAAACCGAGATCGGTTCTTCTCGGTTTTAGTATTATGTCTTCTCACATTTTTCTTCTCGGTTTCATGAAGGAAGCGATGTCAATTTTAGTATTCCGAACTAAAACCAATCTCGGTTCTGCGGTTATTGACAAGGGACGTGAGGGGAAGGCGTAGAAAAAATGAGAGTGAGAGGAAAAAGACCGAACTCCTCTCTTGAAATAACTGCAAAGTCATCGAAATAAGCGGTGTCTATATCGCTTCAAATTCACTTCTTTGTATATGGTGGAACTGTGCGGTTTAATGAGTGACATCGACCAAAAATTGGAGGACCTGCTCCAAAAAATCAACCTAATAAATGGCCTTCCATATTTACAGCGTAAGTAAAATGATTTTTTTACAATTTGTGTTAGTGTGTTAGTTTATTAAGTGACTTATAGAAGATGAAAACGATCGTCCGCGATATCGCATTCGGATCGCGGAAGTGACTCCCGTCGCGAAGAAATGTGCCACTTTGGCGACACTTCTCGAAGTCACTTCTGCGTTACTTCTGAAAGTGTCGCCGAAGTCACTTCTGGAAGTGTCGCCGAAGTCACTTCTGGAAGTGTCGCCGAAGTCTCTTCTGGAAGTGAAAAATTCACGATACCGAAACTTTATGTTTTGTAGCGGCAGTTAACACGGTCACGGTATCCTCCCCAAATCCGAACTTGATAGCTGCAGCAGTTTCTGTCGACACTGGGGTAAGTGAACGAACTGCGCCTAGGGATACAGCTGATTCAGGTGGAGTCACTGTTTCTCGAAGTCTGGTGGTAAAAAAATCTTCAGTGTCGGCTACGGTGCCGACCGTACCTATAGGTACAGAAGGTACCGTTTCTGGCTCTCAGCTTAGTGTGGTTCAATCTGATGCTGGGGGACGTAAGAAACTGTCAGTTGCTCCACATAGGAAGCAATTATTTGTTTCTAGATTCACACCAGATACCACATCTGAGGATGTTTTGGAATTTATACGTGAAAAATTCCCATCCAAGAATATTTCAGTTGAACAATTTCGGTTTTCTTACGCTCGTAGTATATCCTCTTTTAAAATATTTGCACCGCCTGATGTGTTTAAGGTACTACTTTCTGAAAGCTTTTGGCTTAATGATGATTTAGTAATAAAAGAATTTGTTCCCAATAAACCGAGAACAAATAACAGACCTTCCACTGCGCCAAAAAACTAAAAGGTTTATTTTTGGCTTATCAAAATGTTAGGTGACTAAATATGAAGCTACCCAAGCTTTATGCTGACTCCTCTGCATTTACTGCAGATATTTTGGCTTTTATGGGAACTTGGCTGAAACCAGAGATATCTGACTCTAAATTTCTGTCAAATATCTTTAATGCCTATAGGACCGATCGATCCTCACGTAGGGGAGGCGGTGTGCTGATTGCCGTTACCACTAGCCTAACATCCGAAAAATTCACTATGATACCCCTAACGAAATTGAATTTGTTAGTGTGAAAGTTTCCTTGCAATCCTTATCTATTTTTGTTACATGTTCCTATATTCCACCTGGCTCTGATTTAATAATTTATGAGCACCATCTGTCTGCGATAAAATCTGTTCTATCCCTTCTTTCTAACAGAGACCTTTTGATTGTTTTGGGTGACTTTAATCTCCCTGATATTTCTTGGTCTCCTCCTACTGACTCACTTGTCGCTATACCCTCATCCGTCCATGATTTTGTAGATGGTCTTTTAGAATTATCGTTACAGCAAGTAAGCTTTACACGGAATTCATTAAATAGACCACTAGATCTTGTGTTTGTTTCAGACCCGTCTGAAGTCACGGTATCTAGAATTGACGCTCTTGTTGTTCCTGAAGACCGATATCATCCAACAATGGAGTTGACAATCTGCCTCCCATGCGTTGATACCCTCTCTCCCTTAGTTCCTCAAACTAAAATGAGATGTTTTCGAAAATGTGACTATAAAAAACTTAACGATATGATTTCTCAATATAATTGGACAGACTTGTACAATTGTATGGATATTTAAAGTGCCACTGTACTACTCTATAAAGTGTTAAATACTTTTTTTAATGAATGCGTTCCTGATAGGCTTCCTTCAAAGCTAAACAGGCCTCCTTGGTTTACCAATGCGCTTCAAAGACTTAAAAACCTTAAAACAAACACCTATAAAAAGTATACAAGATCGGGCAAGCCGTCTGATTTTTCGAATATGTGGTGGCTCGATCGGACTTTAATGTTCTCAATAGTCATTGCTATTCTATGTATTTAAGTCGATGTAAATTCCAATTTTCAAATTATCCGAAGCAGTTTTATAACTTTTTAAATGCCAAGCGTAAGTCGTCGGCATTGCCTTCATCGGCACGTTTTAACTCAATGGAGGCATCGACAGATTCTGAAATTGCTGATTTATTTGCCGAGTCTTTTCCAAACTACTTATAGTTCGGCTGCTTGGTCAAATTCTAACTACCCTTATCCCTTAAATAGGGCAAATTGTATATTTACCCCTGAAATTACGGAAAGTTCTCTCTTAAGAGACTTAGCAACAACAACGCCAACTTATTCTCCCGGTCCAGATGGACTCCCCGGGTGTGTGCTTAAGTTTTGTGCTTCAACCATATGTAAACCGATTCTTAAACTTTTTAATTTTTCTATTTCATCATCAGTTTTTCCTACTATCTGGAAGGACCTTTTATCATTCCACTTCACAAAAAGGGTGCGCAGGCGGATGCCCAGAATTATAGAGGTATTTCCAAATTGTCGGCAATTCCTAAAGCATTTGAACGTATTATTACTTCTCATTTGCAACATTTATGTTCCTCGCTAATATCACCGTGTCAGCATGCCACCAACCTTCTTAAATTGTCTTCTATTGTAATTAATGGATTTATGACGTTATATATACAGATTTTAGTAAGGCCTTTGACTCTGTCAACCACTCTCTTCTATTATTCAAATTAAATCAGCTTGGGTTTCCATGTAATCTATTAACTTGGATTTCAAGTTATTTGAATGGTAGGACTCAGAGGGTTATATTCAAGAACGCTGTTTCAAAATTGATCTACGTGACATCTGGAGTGCCTCTGGGTAGTCATTTGGGTCCTTTGCTGTTTACTTTGTTTATTAACGATCTTCCCTCTACCATAACACATTCTCGTGTACTAATGTATGCTGATGATGTTAAGCTTTGTTTATCATATAACGATATAGCGATTTCAAATTACAATCAGATATTGATTGTTCTCAGGGATGGTGTGAGTACAACCTTTTAAATTTGAACTGCTTTAAATGCAACGTTATAACTTTTTATAGGGGTACTCCTACTTTTGTTAGTTACTCCCTTCAAAATACGCCACTCGACCGTATATAATCAGCTAATGACTAAGGCGTTCTTCTGGACCCAAAACTTAAATTTGACTGCCACATAATGTCCACTGTCAACAAGGCCATGAGTGTTCTTGGGTTTATAAAGCGTTGGTCAAAAGAATTTGATGACCCTTATACAACCAAATTATTATTTACCTCCCTTGTCCGTCCTATTTTGGAATATTTTTCTTTGGTTTGGAGTCCACAATATCAAGTGCACATTGACCGTATTGAGTCAGTACAAAAAAATTTCTTCTTTATGCCCTTCGTAGTTTGAACTGGGATCAAAACGTAAGGCTACTGTAGTATGTACTTATATTGAATATCTACTGTACCAAGAGTACTTGAAGCAAACACACTGTAACACTTTGTTGCAGTGTTTACATAAACAAGGCTCGGTCATAAACCTAAGTGACCTAAACATGAGTCGATCGGCGGCGTACACAGAAAGTGCAAGTGTCAGCATTCTGATGCAAGCCGGCCACTCAGCCAAACTCAAGTACATGCATATACCTCCGCGCTCCAGAATAAGTGAGCATAGCTATATACTTAAGAATATATATGGGCCGTCTCTCCGATGCCGCTGTTGGCAGCGCCGCTACGAGACTTAGACCTCCTTAGCTCCTAAGTAAATTAAGTTTGAGAAGAAACTCTTTTGAGCTCAGAACGGCAACCACGGCTGCTATGCTCCCAATGCAACCAAATAAAATCTTTAGTAAACGATATACAATCCAAACCAAACCGGACTTATATTTTTGGGCTTAACAAAAAATCTACACGAAGTAAACTATTACATGGCGACCGTGACGCTGGTCCTGGAGGACCTAGGAAGGAAAAACTGCAGGACAGGAAATTGAAGACGATTTCATTTCACAGTGACGCTGGTCCTGGAGGACCTAGAAAGGAACAACTGCAGGACAGGAAATTGATGACGATTTCATTAGCAGCAGACAACAAAATAATATCGCAGTGAGTAGAGTGTGATGTGTGCTAAACGCAGTGGTGTGGTAAATAGACTAAAAGCCAGAAGGGCTGAATTACTGAAGCTACTAAATAGCGGAAGTATATTAAATTGGAACGATTCGATCAAATTACATGCCGAACTTGAAAATATAAAAACTTTAATAAGTGAAAGAAAAAATCAAACCACAGCCACACACACACACCTACTCTGCAATTAAAAGTCTCGCTAAAACTAATGTAAAACGAGGAAGAATGCTATAGTCGAGTGCCTCGACTATCAGATACCCGTTACTCAGCTAAAGGGACCAAAGGGAAATGGAGATAAGCAAGCAGCAAAGCAAGACTGAAATGCGCCACCTACCGGCGGTAGACAGACTTAAGCGTTATGGGCGTTAGGGTGGGCGTAGCAAATTTTTTTTTTGGGTCAATCGATAGGTATTGACGAGACCAATACAGTTCAGTTAAAATTTTGTATCTAGCATGAAAATTGTGGGCGCCACAGGTTTGGGCGGTTTGTGGGCGTTAGAGTGGGTGTGGCATATTCGCGTAACAAAATTGCGCTGCGTACAAAGCTACGGAATCTAAATCTGAGATCCCGATTCTCTATCTTTGATAGTTTCCGAGATATCCACGTTCATACTTACGATTTTTTGAAGTTTGGGGGCGGTTTGTGGGCGATAAAAAGGGCGTGGCAAACTTTTTTTGGGTCAATCGATAGGTATTGATGAGAACAATACATTTCAGCTAAAACTTTTATTCTAGCATCAAAACTGTAGGAGCCACAGTTTTGGGCGGTTTGTGGGCGTAAAAGTGGGCGTGGCACTCTACTGAAACAAACTTGCGCTGCGTAAGAAGCTCAGGAATCTGCACGCCAAATCTCAATAGCCTAGCTCTCATAGTTTCCAAGATCTCAGCGTTCATCCGGACAGACGGACATGGCTAGATCGACTCGGCTAGTGATCCTGATCAAGAATATATATACTTTATGGGGTCGGAAACGCTTCCTTCTGCCTGTTACATACTTTCCGACGAATCTAGTATACCCTTTTACTCTACGAGTAACGGGTATAGTTACCTCCACCACAGAAGAAGGAAATACCAAAATTTACAAAGAAGTGCCCAAACGACTGCGAGGGACCACTTTGCTCGCCCCATTGCGAGTACACCTGTGCAGCCACCACCGGTGCCCCAACAAAGAAGACCGTCGAGGAAGTCCAGCCTGTGCAGCCAGCACCGGCCACGTTTTGGCAACCAAGCGAGACCAAGAAAAAGTGAGCCGACAGCACTTCATAGAGTGCATATTTTTTTTACCATGCACTGCGTTGCATAATTTTTTCATTACACTGCGATGCATATTTTTTTTATATTATATAAAAAACTAATGTAAAATTGAGCGACATTAAAGTTGCCCAATTAGCGTGTGGCATGAAAACCATACAAAAACTAGGCAGGCTTTTCCATTGTTAAATTTTTATCAAAATTATACAAAAAAAATTCACGGCCCAATAAGGAAAATTTTTAACTACATGATAAAATAAAAACAAAAGAGCAAACCATTTAATATAAATATGTATGTCCATATATTAATATATTTAATATAGATATTATTTTATCCAACAATCTTATCTAAAGTACAATGAAATTAAATAAATAAATAAAAAAAAAAATAACAAATATAAAATATGAATACTACAGAGTGTATTAGAATTATTCAAGATAGGGAAGCCAACTTTGAGAATAGGGTATTAGCCATACTTAGAAACAGAGCCGAGCCTCTATTAATTTCAGATTTGAAGACGAATATATGAAAAGGTACGACCTAGATTTTTCCCCGCTTATTCATTGCAGCGGTACTCAAAAAGCAATAGTACTGTCTACAGTAAGAAACTGTAAAGTATTTTCGGAAGTAGAAATACACCCAGTACTAAGACATATAAATGTGCTAAAAATTACGCACAACTAATACAAAAAAAAAGTCCTTTAGTATGGAATGGGAGCAATTAACACTCCACATACGAGAATTGAAGGACACATTTGACAAGTCGTACAAATGTATAAGCCAAAATAGGCCAATACATAAAGACACTATTAATAAACATGCAAAGATTCTTTCAATGCTGCAAGAACTTTAGTACATGAAAATAGGGCAGCGATAAATAAAACGAATTGGTCAAAATTATCTAAATTATTGATCAAATTTCGTACAAGTCCAATAACTGTCAAAATAAATATATTGATACCGACAATTTTAAATACACCTTTGACAATAGATCAAGACACAGACCTAACGGAAAACGAAGATTCCGATTCGAGCGAGGGAATCGAAATAAAAGAAAAAGATCTACATGATCTAACAATTCCTGCAGTTATAACAGCAACAGAAGCAGAAGAAGAAGAAGAAGATATATAATCAAATATAAGCGTGCCAGACACAAAAGAAAACATAATGGCAGATCCAGCAGCCCAAAGGGCATATATTAAAGAAATATCGAAAATGCCATTCCGGAGTTTAACGGGCAAAGAGTACACCTTCAGAGATTCGTAACAGCTTTGAAGTTGGTTAATCTTACGAAAGGTACATTCAAGGTTTTGGCTGTAGAAGTCATCAAATCCAAAATAATTGGATCTACATTATACAGTGTCCAAAACGAAACAACAATAGATGCTATAATTAAAAAACTGCAAGATACTATAGTCGGAGAAACATCCGACGTAGTTAAAGCCAAAATGGCAAAAATAAACCAAAAAGGACAAATAACCACAGAAATTGACAACCTACGAAAGCTCCTAGAATCTTCGTATATTGATGAAGGCCTATCGGCCGAACACGCTGACAAATTCAGCACTTAGGAAGCCATCACCACAATGGTCAAAAATTGTGAGCATGGCCGCCTCAAAACAATATTGGAAGCAGGCAATTTTGCAAACATAAACGAAGCCGTCGCCAAGTACATACAAAGTAGTACTGAGGTGACAGGCAATGCCAATTCCATATTGTACACCCAACGTGGAAATAATTATCGCGGTAATAATTATAAAAACAATTATCGCGGTAGAGGTAATAATCCAGGTAAGTATAACAATACCAGATATTATCAGAATAACGGATATAATCAAAACAATGGTTATAACAGAAATAACACTAACCAAAATAACAATAATTACAGAAACAACAACCGCGGTGGTAACAACAACGGCGGAAACAGCCGTGGGGGAAACAACAACAACCACAATAACAACGTTAGGGTAGCACAAACAAATTCGAGAAACTCCCAACCAGCTTTAGATACACGACAGTAAACAACATCAAAATTCACACTCTAAATTTCAATCAAAATACATTTGTAACTTTCACGAACGTAGCAACAGGAAAAGAATTAGTTCTCCTACTAGACACAGGTGCGGAAATATCCATATTGAAGGGAAATTCCGATAATTTTCAAAACATTCAAGATAATCACATCATAAACATACAGGGGATAAGTCAGGAAATCAAAAGGCTTAACTTCTATTGAAATTCAAACTTCTAAGTACATAATTCCACATGATTTCCATATCTAGGAATCGATTTTATCAAAAGATACAACTGTCAATTAGACTTCAAGCCGTCTGAAGACTGGCTTATAATAAGACCAAATAACCTAAAATATCGAATTTATGTTCCAATAGCATACAGTTCTGGCAACAACTCCCTAATTCTGCAAGCAAGATCCCAAGTCGTCCGAAAAATCGAAATAAATTCAGAAGCAGACAGCGTATTAATTCCGAATCAAGAAATTCAGCAAGGTATCTATATCGCAAATACCATAGCAACAGTCCAAAATGCATATATAAGATTTGAACGGGTGTTTCTGTCGATTAGGTGAAGCTGGACAGCTGTTTTCTGGCGACTCTGCGAAGCAGTGGACAACAGCAGTTTTTAACAGTGAATGTTAGATTTCGGCTGCTAATGTTTAGCAGCGCAACACTACGAAGAAGACATAAGGAGAAGCTGGTCGCGTTTATAACCGAGCTTTTATATTTCCTAATTTGTAAATCAAATAGTTAGCAATAAGTCCAAGATTGAAAGTATACAAATGAATACAACTGGTGAAGTTCAACATATTTCTGAGTTTTTATTACAAAGTGTGTGAAAGACCCCCAGAGTAGACTTCTGCTCAACTTTCACGATCGGGTGCGAATCGTCACAACATTTTGGTGGCCCATGAGGGGAACATACACTCATAACTTCATCAGCTTCCAATATTTGTAAACTTACTTCAATCTTTGTGCTTACTTGTTTGCAAATCTACTATTAATTTAAACCAGCAAAGTTACGCAACCTTTGCCACGAACATCGCCATAACGGAGCCTGGAATAACGGAGGAATCAAGAAGTCGAGGAGAATAGCGGATTCAACCCATGCGACACACTAGTCTCGTGAAATTTGCCATCCCCTTCCTTTAAAGTTTGATCGCAATACGAGCGGATCGACTGAAACAGGTAAGTGTGTTTGTGAGAGTATTTGTGCGTGGTATTTCAAAGCAGAGTGCAATAGGAAAACATTAAAATGGGTAAAAATGAAAGTAATGGTAGTGATTTGGCACAACAGAGATCGGCACCAGTGACTGTCGTCGAGCCTTTTGCAGACATGTACGCAATGCAGATGGACTTATCTTCCAGGTTGGCCCAACTAATTAAAAATGCTAAAAAGGACGGTCAAATAAAGAAAACCAAATCCTACTATGAGTTTCGCCTCAACAAGCTCAACGAGCTTTCAAAACAATTTTACACAAATCATCAAGCGCTCATTTTACAGCAATGTCCACGATCGCATCCATATTTTGCGGATGCTGTTGAAGACAATTTTGAGCAAGCATACAGCCACATTTATTGTTCATTCGCCGATGAATACGAAACCAAGTTTCCAGTCCCAATACAGGTATCAGGTGATCAATCCATAAGCAACACCCTTGTCTCCATTCCTGTTTCCACAATTCAGCTGCCCAAATTGCCCGTACCCCACTTTTCAGGAAACTTTGCGGATTTTTTATGACAGCTTTACGCAGCTAATACATGAAAATCAATCTCTTACAAACATTCAAAAATTTCATTTCTTGAAGCAAGCTCTACCGCACGGACGAGACCAGGATATAAACCATATGGCATTAACAGAAACCAACTATTCAGTGGCATGGAACCTTGTGGTAAAACGATACAACAACCCTCGACTGCAGTTCATGTACAATATGAATGCACTGTTCGGAATCGAGCCACTGTCCAAGGAGATCGCGGTGGACCTTAGGAATTTGTTAAACTTGGCAAATGTATGTATTAGAGAATTCCGACGACTACACATTGCCATTGATTCCTGTGATCATTGGTTGATACATCACTTACTTACAAAGCTGCCTATCAGCACAACACAGGGCTGAGAACATTCCCTGGGCAACAACGTGGAAATCCCCACCTTTACAAAGCTGGAGGTGTTTCTTCACAATCGATTGGTCAGCATCGACCTAATTGAGAGTAGGAAACCAGCCGTTCCAGTTAGATCATCTATACAATCGACCAACCATCGGCAGACAACCAAACCATCGGGAAACTCCACTGTTAGGGGACACAGCTTCCACAGCACTCTTGAGTCTGGATCCATCAGGTGCTTGCTCTGCCAACAGAAACACGTTCTAAGACGGCGCCCGGACTTCCTTGCCAAGGATTGTTTCGCGCGAAAGGTTATAGTCGACCACTCGAAGGCATGCATCAATTGCCTTAGTGCTTCCCATTCTCTTAGTCAATGCAGCAGCAACCGAAACTGCTCGCAATGTGGTCAACGGCACCACACTTTGTTACATTTCCCGAATGCTCAACAAAGTCCTTCATTGACTCCTGGAGCATCCCGACAGCATGCTTCAGACTCTGGTCGGAGCGCAGACGCTGTACAAGATGCACCATCGACGCAACTCTTCAGCGCAGTTGCCTCCCATCTGAACTCAACGACCCTTCTTGCTACTGCACTGGTTCGGATCGTAAATAACTCCACCGGGCAGTCAGCTTTAGTTCGAGCTCTCATCGATCATGGCTCGGAAGGCCTCATCACGGAAAACATCGTTCAAGCGCTTAGACTCAAACGGCATCCTGTTCGAGCTGAGATAACGGGAATTGGTAATACGTCGCATAATCAGTGCAGGCACAGCACCGACTTCACCATAATCTCATGTTCAGGATCGGATTTTAATGCCTACGTATCCTCAGCCTTCATCCTTCGGTCACTAACAGGTCATTTACCTAAACAAAATGTAAACATTAAGTCCTGTAAACACCTCCAAGGGTTTTCCTTTGCGGATCCTAATTTTATCAAGTCGGGTCGCATTGACCTACTTATCGGTATCGACATTATCCCGCAACTAATGCTTCCGGACATACGCAAAGGGACGGTTGCGGAACCAATTGCACAAAACACACAGCTGGGCTGGATAGTTTTTGGACCAGCTGAAGCAGCCCAGACGACAGCAATCTCCATTCGTTGTAATTTGGCAATCCTAAACAACATTGTACAGAGGTTTTTCGAATTGGATCAGGTTTCCACAACAAGACAACTTAACGCAGAGGAAAAATGGTGTGAAGACCATTTTCAACAAACTCATATCCGTCAGCCGAATGGGAAATATCTAGTTCGTTTGCCTTTAAAAACGTTGTTTGACCCCACACAGGTGATCGGCCGGTCAAGGCAAATCGCAATAAACCGTTTCCACACCCTGGAAAGGAAACTTGATCATCGGCCAGATTTTAGTCAACAGTATGTCAGCACTATTCAAGAGTACTTTGATCTAAAGCAGATAAAATAGGTAAAAAATAGTGAGGAAGAACACACTAGGATTAACGCTGAAAGGCAACTCTCAATCTCTGCGTGCACCGTTCCACATCATGCTGTGATCAAAGACGACAGTTTAACTACAAAGATGCGCGTCGTATACGACGCTTCGTGCAAAACGTCTAAAGGGAGGTCTTTGAATGATATTTTATGCACGGGTCCCGCCCTACAAAACGATCTTGGAGGAGTTATACTGGAGGAGTTATACAACTGGCGTCTCCATCGGTATGTCTTCGTGGCCGGTATAACGAAAATGTATCGCTGCATAGATATGCACGAAGAACATGCCCAGTATCAGCGAATTTCCTGGCGCGATGAAAAAGGACTCATCAAGGAATATTTTTTGACTACAGTAACGTTTGGCACTGCCTGGATTTTTCGTATCGATGAGCCCCCGCATCATTAGATTGGGACGACCCATTGCCAGATCAACTCGCCGAGCGGTGGAGACAGCTCATTCAAGAGCTCCCCGACATTGAAGAGATACACATCCCTCGTTGGTTAGGTTTCGATTTAAGGCATGTCTCGACGTTGCAACTACAAATGTTTTGTGACGGATCATCCATGGCGTATGCAGCATGCGCTTATCTTCGAGCTAGTTGTATGGATGGTTCCGTGCAGGTTAACTTATTAGCCGCCCGCAGTCGAGTCACACCTGTTAAGCCGCTAACAATTCCGAGAGTTGAGTTATCCGGAGGCCTGCTGTGTACACAATTAATCGATTGGATTCTCAATCAACTTCAAACATCACATCACACCATATCCGTACACTACTGGTCGGATGCAATGATAGTGCTGTATTGGATCAGCGGAGACCCCAGGCGTTGGAAGACATTTGTGTCGAATAGAATTGGAGCAATCCTGGAGGCAAGCTCGCCATCGCAGTGGAGGCATGTTCTTACGCAAGAAAACCCAGCAGATTGTGCTACACGCGGACTCACCCCTTCCCAGCTGAAACATCACACGCTTTGGTGGAACGGACCACATTGGCTGCATCTTTCAGAGAAGCATTGGCCAGTCAATCCAGTTCAGTCCCCAAAATCAGAACTTATTTCAGGAGAGCAATCCTTAAAGCACATCGGAGCCCACATTTGTATAGAAGGGCAACCGTTTATCGAATCTTATTCCTCCTATAATAAACTCTTATTCGTTACAGCCTACGTCAAACGATTCATTTATAATACTCGTCACAAAAAAGCGGATAGACTCACCGGCCCTATTCAGGTATCTGAATTCCAACAGGCTTTGTTCGCACTGGTGCGGATGGTTCAACAAGAAGTCTATTTGGAAGAATTATCAAGACTACGATCCAACAAATTTCTATCCAATCACAACAAACTCAGCCAGCTATCACCGTTTCTCGACGATCAGGGGCTCATGAGAGTTAAAGGCAGACTTAAGAATGTTTGCAGCGCTCCATGTCTCAACGCACACCAATAATCCTTCCAAAGGCCCACCACCTGACGATTTTGGTTATAAGGAACGCTCATCACAACACCTTACATGGCGGTGTGCAACAAACTTTATCTACAATTCATCAAGTTTTCTGGATCGTCAACGGTAAACAGGCAGTAAAAAGGATTCTGCGACAGTGCGTAACCTGTTTCAAACACCGCCCGTCACCATCAAGCCAACTGATGGGAGATTTACCAGCGCACCGTGTCAATCCGCCCAAACGGGCGTTCGAAGCAACTGGAGTTGATTACACTGGTGCGATTGAGATAAAGTCATCCAGATTCAGAGGACACACTTGCTATAAAGCATACATTGCAGTTTTTATTTGCTTAGCGAGCAAAGCGATTCATTTGGAAGCGGTCACGGAAATGTCGGCACAGCATTTTCTGGGGGCGCTGCACCGCTTTATCGGACGTAGGGGTTTTTGTCAACATCTATACAGCGACTGTGGAACCAACTTTATCTCATCCGACAAGTCTCTAAAGCTGTAGACCAATGAATTCTATAAAGGAATTGAAGAGACAGTAGTTCCTGAACTTACTCGTCGAAACATTCAGTGGCATTTCAATCCTCCACATAGTCCAAACTTTGGAGGACTCTGGGAATCCAACGTAAAAGCTGTTAAAACCCATCTTTATCGATCGTTTAATGGTATTCGAATGACGTACGAGCAGCTGTCTACTATTCTTGTCCAGATAGAAGCGTGCTTGAACTCTCGGCCATTATGCCCCTTAACGTCTGACTTAGATGATTTGCAAGCTCTCACCCCTGCACATTTTTTAATCTGTGATTCGATGATGTCACTCCCTGAGCCTAGCCTTAAGGATTCTTCATTAAACACAGAGTTCCCGAATGGTCAAAGGATGTTTCGCCACTTTTGGAGAAAATGGAGTGCAGATTGGCTATCTCATCTGCAGGCGCGCCCCAAGTGGCGCCACGAAACTGACAATCTTCAGCGTAACGACATGATCATCATCAAGGATGATCGAACTGGTCCTTCTGACTGGAAATTAGGGCGAATCATCGACTTACATCCTGGGGCCGATGGGCTCGTTCAAGTAGCTACAATTAAGACCTCAACGGGTATTGACAAAAGGTCTGTGTCAAAGATTTGCCGTTTACCCTTGCCAAGATTTACTGAAGAGTCTAGCCCAAATACACAACCCATGCACCTTTGAATATACCCGCATTCACACCATAACACACTTCAACCTTTTCAGAGTTAAGCATGGTCTAAGGCTTTGAATACTGGGTCCAGTATTGGGGGCGGCATGAACGGGTGTTTCTGTCGATTAGGAGAAGCTGGACAGCTGTTTTCTGGCGACTCTGCGAAGCAGTGGACAACAGCAGTTTTTAACAGCGAATGTTAGATTTCGGCTGCTAATGTTAGCAGCGCAACACTACGAAGAAGACATAAGGAGAAGCTGGTCGCGTTTATAACCGAGCTTTTATATTTCCTAATTTGTAAATCAAATAGTTAGCAATAAGTCCAAGATTGAAAGTATACAAATGAATACAACTGGTGAAGTTCAACATATTTCTGAGTTTTTATTACAAAGTGTGTGAAAGACCCCCAGAGTAGACTTCTGCTCAACTTTGACGATCGGGTGCGAATCGTCACAACAAGATTACTAAATACTACAAACACAGATCAAATAGTCTATATCAAAAACATTCATCATAAACCACTTTCAAACTACGAAATAGTAAAAATGGACTTAGAAGACAGACAAAAAATTTTAAATTGGAACCCTCTGTATCACCTTATAATAGCCCACTTCTGTTAGTACCAAAAAAGGCACTTCCAAATACGGAAAATAAAAAATGGCGATTAGTAATTGACTATCGTCAAATTAATAAAAAACTCTTGTCTGATAAATTTCCACTCCCTAGAATCGATGATATTTTAGATCAACTAGGTAGAGCAAAATATTTCTCATGCCTTGACTTAATGTCAGGTTTTCATCAAATTGATCTGGAAAAAAGTTCACGGGATATAACATCTTTTTCAACAAACAATGGTTCGCATCGCTTCACGCGATTACCATTCGGTTTAAAAATAGCGCCAAACTCTTTTCAGAGAATAATGACTATAGCTTTCTCTGGATTAGAACCTTCGCAAGCATTTCTTTATATGGATGACTTAATAGTCATAGGTTGTTCCGAAAAACATATGCTCAAGAACTTAACTGATGTTTTCGAGAAATGTAGGAAACACAACCTGAAGTTACATCCTGAAAAATGTTCATTTTTCATGCATGAAGTCACTTTCTTAGGACGTAAATGCACAGATAAAGGAATCTTGCCCGACGACATAAAATACCAGTCCCACATGATGCACACAGCGCAAGAAGATTCATTGCATTTTGCAATTATTTCAGACGTTTTTATAAAGAATTTTGCTGAATACTCCCGTCACATAACAAGATTATGTAAGAAAGATGAAAAATTCGAATGGACAACACAATGTCAAAATGCCTTCGAACATCTTAAATCAGCATTAATAAATCCTTCTCTGTTGCAATACCCAGATTTTAGCAAAGAATTTTGCATAATCACAGATGCTAGCAAATGCGCTTGTGGAGCAGTCCTAACTCAAAACAAAAATGGACTACAGCTTCCAGTGGCATACGCATCAAGATCCTTTACGAAAGGTGAAAGCAACAAAAACACTGCAGAACAAGAATTAGCATCCATTCACTGGGCAATAACACACTTCAGACCATATATTTATGGTAGACACTGCACTGTCAAAAAAGACCATTGAGCACTTACCTACTTATTTTCAATGGTGAATCCCAGTTCCAAACTAACACGAATGAGACTTGAATTGGAGGAATATGATTTTACGGTAGAGTATCTAAAGGGTAAAGATAACTATGTAGCCGATGCGCTCTCTAGAACAACCATCACAGACTTAAAACATATACAAACAACCAATACAATTCTGAAAGTCACTACCAGAAGCCAAAGTAGACAAAAATCCTGCGCAGGAAAGGAACAAATAGAATTGCATAAGCAATCTATAGAAAAAGCTTCAGAGCCGAACGTATATGAAGTCATTAATAATGATGAAGTACGTAAAGTAGTGACCTTGCATGTAAATAATAAAATGTGTTTATTTAAGCACGGAAAGAAAATTACAACATTAATTATTACCATTGACTTAGGTCAATTCTTTCAAAGGCTCGAAAAGCAGGCCGGTATTCACAAAGTGAACATGTTTCAATTGATAATTTTAAAATTATGGGCAATAAAATATTGAAATCATTGAGAGTAGCGCTACTCAACTCGGTGACCGTAATAAAAAATAATAAAGAAAAAGAAGCTATATTGTCTTCATTCCATGATGATGATGGCTTTGGCCAAGGGCCAGAGACACTATTACTGGAAAAATATGTCCAAAGACATAAAAGAGTACATAAAGAAATGTCCTAAATGCCAAAAGTCGAAAACGACTAAACATACTAAGACCCCACTAACTATAACCGAAACTCCACAAAGAGCTTTTGATATAGTAATTGTAGATACTATTGGTCCACTTCCAAAATCGAATAATGGAAACGAATAGGCAGTAACACTCATCTGCGATTTAACTAAATACCTAGTAGCTATACCTTTACCAAATAAAAGTGCAAATACAGTAGCAAAAGCTATATTTGAAGATTTTATTCTAAAGTTCGGTCCAATGAAGACGTTCATTACGGACATGGGAACAGAATATAAAAATTCAATTATTGAAGATCTATGTAAATACTTACATATTAAAAACATAACTTCAACTGCACACCACCAACAGACTGTAGGTACCGTGGAGCGAAGCCACAGAACACTCAATGAGTTCATTCGTTCATACATCTCAGTTGACAAAACAGATTGGGATGTATGGCTACGATACTTCGTCTATTGTTTTAATACAACCCCATCTATGGCACATGACTATTGTCCATATGAGCTAGTTTTTGGTAAAATTTCAAACCTACCAAAACATTTTAATAGCATAGATAAGATAAAACCCCTTTATAATATAGAAGATTATGCTAAGGAATCCAAATTTAGATTAGAACAGGCAATTAAGAGAGCTAGACTAATGCTAGAATCTCATAAGTTAAAACAGAAAATTAGTTACGACAAAACTAGTTTAGATTTCGATTTAAAAATAGGAGATCAGGTTTTATTGAAAAATGAAACAGGACATAAGTTAGATTCGAAATATACAGGTCCTTATAAGGTAGAACAAATAGGAGATAGAGATAACATAACTATAATAAATAATAAAAATAAAAAGCAAATAGTACATAAAGATAGATTAAAACTCTTTATTTCATAATCAATTTTTATTTCTTAAATATATTACGTATGGCCATACATAATATAAGAACATATAGAATAACCATATCTAAAATAAGTATACCAAAAAAAAAAAATAGAAAAACAATTTAAAAACCAAAAAAAATATTTTTAATCTTATTGCTATAAATAGTATCAAAGAAAATAACTTCATTATATTACGTTATTTTTCAAAAGGATGGAGATGTAGTATGCACTTATATCGAATATCTACTGTACCAAGAGTACTTGAAGCAAACACACTGTAACACTTTGTTGCAGTGTTTACATAAACAAAGGCCCGGTCATAAACCTAAGTGGCCGAAACATGAGTCGATCGGCGGCGTACACAGAAAGTGCAAGTGTCAGCATTCTGATGCACGCCGGCCGCTCAGCCAAACTCAAGCATGCATATACCTCCGCGTTCCAGAATAAGTGAGCATACCTATACACTTAAGAACATATATGGGCCGTCTCTCCGATGCCGCTGTTGGCAGCGCCGCTACGAGACTTAGACCTCCTTAGCTCCTAAGTAAATTAAGTTTGAGAAGAAACTCTTTTGAGCTCAGAACGGCAACAACGGCTGCTGTGCTCCCAATGCAACCAAATAAAATCTTTAGTAAACGATAAACAATCCAAACCAAACCGGACTTATATTTTTGGGCTTAACAAAAAATCTACACGAAGTAAACTATTACACTACCTTCCTATCAGAGTAGATTACTATTGCTTAATTTACCTACACTTGTAAATCGTAGAAGAATGCTTGGTACTATTTTTATGCAAAATCTTGTTAGAGGTGATATTGATTCTGCAGAACTTTTAAACCGCCTAACTTTCAGTGTCCCTGCTAGACTAACACGAAATTATTATCCGCTAAATTTGCCACGATGTACATCAAATTTTTGTCTGCACGAGCCCTTTCGCGTTCTATGTAATAATTATAACAACCTTTACCATTTAATTTGCACTTCAACTTCTATCCCGGTATTGAAAACTAATATTTTAACTCATTTGATTCATTCTTAATTGCTTCTTTTATTTTCATTTGTGTCCCGTCTCTATTTGTTTTTTGTATCTTCCTCGCGAACTCGCATATTTGCCCTAATTCATAAAAGGGCCCCGCCCGTAACAAGCACGTGCTTGGTGTCGTTGGGCCACTTGTTTGTACTGCTCGTAGTGCATCAACGTCCATCATATAATAAATCGTGTTTCCATCGCGCAGATGTTACTAAAAAGTGACTTTTGGACGACATGCGATAGAAATATCGCCCTTTTGCTTGTAGGGTTTGAACACACGCATTTTTTTATTCGACTTGTAACTACGCAGTTTGCATGCACGCACAGTGATGCACAACATAACCTAAAATTTATAGTATTTATAAATATCATTTCTTGTTTTAGGTGCCGCGGTTTCTTACGAGTGCCTTCAGTATATAAATAATGATGAAATTAAAGAGGCCATCCCATCGATTGGGCTCCGTGTGCTTTTCAGGGTTGACGGAGTGGAAAAGGTTTTAAATAAGAAACTTTTTATGTTACTTAAAATTAGACAATTTTTAATTCCCAAAATAAATTTAAGTAAAGTTTATTTTTATTGTATATAAATTGAAGTTGAACACAATTATCATTTAAGATCGTACGTTGTAAAAAATCCATCAAGAACCTACATTTATAGTTTGTCCGACTTTGTAACGCCCCCTCCATGTATATAGACTTAATAAAGACATTAAAGCCGTACGGCTAAAATATATATAAATTGAAATAATTTAGCATTTTTCTTGAGAATGGATTCTGGGAGCGAGATTGATGCGATGTTGAAACCAAGAACGGTTCTTCATGAAATCGAGATCGATGCGATGTTGAAACCAAGAACGGTTCTTCTCGAAATCGAGATCGATGCGATGTTGAAACCGTGAACGGTTCTTCTCGAAATCGATATCGATTCGATATTGAAACCGATAACGATTTAAACCGAAATCAAGATCGACCATTCTCATAAGCCCGTTCGCAAACCGAGAAGACTTCGATGACGACTTTAGGATTTTTAGTATGAGTCGATCTTGGCTCACTTTTGAGATCGTAAATACTGAAATCAAGAACGATGAGAACGGTATTATTTCTGAGTTTAGTTGTATTTTCACTTAAAATACGAGTCGAATGACACCTCATTTGTTAAAAACGGATGCTCCGTTCAAAAGTAATAAGCAAAACATTATTTTGGGGGACTTTTTAAAAAAAAATTTTATTTTGCTTGTCAGTGACAATGTCGCTTGTCCCAAAACGTTATATTAGGGTCCTGAAAACAGCTATAAGAACTAAATTTCATACACCCGTAACTTGTGAACTACTGCTATATGTCGTTAGAAAGGAATTTCAAAATACTTTGTACTCCTTTCTGACTTAATTTATCTAAATACCACCGTTTAAAAGTTATGGAAAAAGTTATTTTATTCAATTTTTTTAGCTTTTTTTTTTTGGTGTAAAAATTCAAGAACGCTATAGTCGAGTACCTCGACTATCAGATACCTGTTACTCAGCTAAAGGTACCACAGGGAAATAGAGATGTGTAAGCAGCAAAGCGATATAGAGATGCGCCACCTACCGGCGGTAGACAGATTTAAGCGTTACAAGGCTACGGAATCGAAATCTGAGATTTTTTTAAGTTGAAGTGGGCGTGGCAAACTTTTTATTGAGTCAATCGATAGGTATTGATGAGAATAATACATTTCAGTTAAAATTTTTATTCTAGCATCAAAACTGTAGGAGCTAAAATTTTGGGCGGTTTGTGGGCGTTAGAATGGGCGTGGCACCCTGCTGAAACAAACTAGTGCTGCGTAAGAAGCTCAGGAATCTGCACGCCAAATCTCAATAGCCTAGCTCTCATAGTTTCCGAGATCTCAGCGTTCATCCGGACAGACAGACGGACAAACGGACATAGATCGACTCGGCTAGTGATCCTGATCTAGAATATATATACTTTATGGGGTCGGAAACGCTTCCTTCTGCCTGTTACATACTTTCCGACGAATCTAGTATACCCTTTTACTCTACGAGTAACGGGTATAAACATACAGGAGTGTTTTGATTTGCACTTTACTTTTGCGTTTTTAAAAAATCTTTGCACGTTCTTTAAAAAAAAAAAATGTCAAGTTGCTCCTGCAGCAAGAACGGCTTGACATACAAATCTAAGAAAACAAAAATTCACCTCTTTATACCCTTGCAGAGGGTATATTGATTTCAGTCAGAAGTTTGCAACGCAGTGAAGGAGACGTTTCCGACCCCATAAAGTATATATATTCTTGATCAGCATGACTAGACGAGTCGATCTAGCCATGTCCGTCTGTCCGTCTGTCCGTCCGTTTCTACGCAAACTAGTCTCTCAGTTTTAAAGCTATCGGGCTGAAACTTTCCCAAAAGTCTTATATCTTTTGCAGGTAGTATATACCAGGAACCAGCCGGATGGGACAACTATATCTTATAGCTCCCATAGGAATAATCGGACAAAAAAATTAAAAAAAATTATATCTTTGGTGTTTTTTAGCCTATAACCTCCTAAGCTTGGAAATAACATTTTTTAATTAGCTTTGAATTTTGAATTAAATTAAATCGAAATCGGACGACTATATCATATAGCTGCCTTAGGAACGATCGGAAAATTTGTGGAGAAATAATATGAAACAAATTACAGCTTCGGTGTTTTTCAACATATAACCTCCACCGCTTGGAAATAACATTTTTTAGTTAGTTCTGAATTTCGAAATTAATTTTATCAAAATCGGACGACTGTATCATATAGCTGCCATAGGAACGATCGGAAAATTGGTAGGAAAATAATATGAAACAAATTATAGCTTCGGTGTTTTTTAACATATAACCTCCTACGCTTGGAAATAACATATTTTAATTAGTTCTGAATTTCGAATTTAATTTTATCAAAATCGGACGACTATATCATATAGCTGCCATAGGAACGATCGGAAAATTGGTAGGAAAATAATATAAGACCAATTAAAGCTTCGGTGTTTTTTGACATATTATCTTATACTATTGGGAATATCATTTTTTGTGTTTTTAAATTTAATAATTTAAGCTGCAAGGGTATATAAGCTTCGGCTTGCCGAAGCTAACTTCCTTTCTTGTTTTTTAAATTTTTTCTTTTACCATTTCTCTGTTATATATTCTGCCAAAGTGGTTTCAAAATGCGCTGTTCATAATCTTAAGGTATACTCGCAAGTAACTATTTTTTGGGAAATTAAGCCTCCTTAACCAAGTCCCCCAATTTTTTCCTATTTCGCTTTGTCTATTGTGACGTCATGGCCTTCACATCTTGCTGACTCGCTCTCTGGCATAGCCAAGCCGCTAAGTGTGACCGCATACTAACAAAATACCACCGGTACTATTTAAAAGCCGTTAAAAAAAAAAATATGTGCGAATAAATCTAATCCAGGTTGAACTATAATGAAAATAAGAACACTGAAAACAATATATGGATGCATCTGTATGTATATATCGTTACGATCTGCCTTTTTGTGAAATTTTTACGTCCATTTAATAGTCACGGTAAGTATAAACATGCAAGTCTGGCGAAAAGAAGGGATAGGCTAAGCGGTACGTAATAAGCGATGTAAACTATCCCGCTGACAACTTGTAATCGCGACCTTTCTAATTCTAATTCCGAATAAATTTACAGTAATAAAAATAGAAATAATAAATAATTTGTTAGCAGTGTATTAAGTAGGTTCATAGAATAAGCTGTATGCCGATGACTATTTAGTATTAATATCATTTACATGCTAACTTACGCATTAATGTACCAATTCCGATATTCCGATTCAATGTAAAAGTAAGTTAAGCTAATATTGAAAGTGAAGGATATTGTAAAGATCGGATAACGGTCACACTGCGATACAAGAGAGACTAGCGAGCACATGTGAAAATCGAAGGCAATAAAAATAATAAAAAAGAATAAAAAGTTAATATTGAACTGGGATAACAACTTCAGAAGTGGGATAAACACCTTTTAAACACCCGCCTACGTAAACATTTCTGGTTATCCGAGAACACACAGTTTTTTGTCCCTTACAATTGCGATTGCGTTCGACGCCTTTCTGAAATGGACAAGAAACAAATTGTTGAGTGGCTACAAGCCAATGAAATCTTATTTCCAGCAAGTGCAACTTTAAGGCAATTGCGCAAGCTTGCGTTGGATGCCGGTTGCCAAGAAGCGGCTGATATCCCGGAAAACACATTGGAGGAAGAAGACGCCAAAATTTATATATTAAGCCAAGGAACCGCTAGCGAAGACATACACATACACACATTGGAAGAAGAGGAAGCATTGCCTGACGCCGCCATAACATGGCTGAAAAGAAAAAGATTTTGGCTGGATTTATGCAAAACAACAACAAGACGACAGATGACATCCGAATGGTGAAGCAGCTTATGGCTTTCTGCCACTGAAAATGAGGAAGCTCTTAAATGGACTTAGGATTTTGAGAGAATCTGCAGAGATGTTAATGAGTGTAAAAATTTTCAATTGCGCTGCGTACGAATGCTTATGGAACCGGGCACAGATGCGGACTTGTTTGTGCGTGTTGACCGATCGAGTACTTACGACAAATTTAAGAAAAACTTCATAGAAACATTTGGTCATGGCAGCTCAACTGCTGATATTGTATTGCTGTTAAAGGAAACCATTTTCAACACTGCGAAGAACATCGTTATGGGATACATACTTCCTATGGAGGAAATTGCTATGCGTGCTAGCATCGACGAAAAATTGACAGTCCAGTTCATCATGGTTTGATGGTTTTCATGATCGTTCAGCCAATATCGGCCTATTGTACACAGCAACAACAATCGGACAATTGAAAGAGTTGGCTCGGAAGTATGCAAATCTAATTAAGAAGTCCCAACATTTTTCCCACCGCGCAGAAAATTCTGGAAGTGAGCGGAACACAATCCGCTGCTATAATTCTTCCGCTTATAGGCATTACGTTTCGTCGTGCACTGCGTCGAAACGAGAGAAGGGGTCCTGTTTCCGTTGTGGATCCCTCCAACATATGCTGAAGGATTGTCAACAGAAGCCTACAAGTAATCCGAGGATGGCGGGCGCAGCCAACAACCAGTCGATACGAGATGACGAAGAGGGGCACAATATGTTTATTCCGATTATTAACCAGGTAGGAGTATATTTTTACACTGATTGTCAACAGAAGCCTAATGTAACCTTCCTTTCTGCCATGTTTGATAATTTAATTCATTGATTAATTTAATTCAGCTCGCTGCGATTCCTTATAGTAACTTAAGCGATGTATTGTTTCCGACAGACTACTGTGGAGTTAATGGATTTAAAATTAAAACTTTCGGGAAAATATTTATTAGACTCGTTTTTCAAAACACAGAAGAAGAAATTTCATTTTTTGTTGTACCCAACAACTATGTTGCAACTAATGTTCTGTTAGGCCGTAAGTTTTTTGAAAAATTTGGAATAAAATTGATTTCTAAGGATAAAATAAAAGGAATAATAGAATTGCATTCATTTAAGAATAGTGAAACATATCGAGACAGTGAATCATTGAACAGATTGAACATTGACAGTGGACCATTGAAGAGACTAGTGAATATTGAAACATTAAATAGATTACAGAATAGTGAAACATATCGGGACAGTGACCCATTGAAAAGCAGTAGAAGCTTTGAAGAATTATGTAATGAGAGTGAAATAGATAGTGATGACAGCATACCATACATATATAGTATTGATGTATTTAAGGATGATGAAAGTATTGACATTGACCCGAAGTTATAATAAGATAAGAATAATAAGAAGAATAAGATTAAATTATTTAAGTTTATCCAACATCCCAGCGATCCAACATAGCTATGAAATGAGGCTAAGACTTAAGTCGGAAGAACCTGTACGATCTGTGCCAAGGAGACTTTCATATCAGGAAAAGAAAATAGTAAATTTAAAAATTGATGAGTTATTGAAAAATGGATTCATAAGAGGATGCAATTCGCCCCATAGTTCCGCTATTGTACTTGTTAAGAAAAAATCTGGTTGGTTTCCGAACATGAAATCTAAAATAGAAGCATTTATTGGAAATTGTCTAAATTGAATCATGATTACGGTACCCACACATGCGAATAATCGAACACTACATAATATACCCAAGCGACCAATTCCTTTTGATACATTACATATAGATCATTTTGGACCATTGCCCTCAATTGGACAATTGCCCATCAAAAAGAAACATTTGTTAGTAATTATTGATGGATTTACCAAATTTGGTAAATCGTAAGTGATAGAGGTACATGTTTTACGTCATTAGAATTCGCAAAATGTTTATTAGAAAATAATATCGAACACGTTAAGGTAGCAACTGCGTCACCTCAAGCGAACGGCCAGGTGGAGAGAGTAAATAGGACTGTAAAAGCGATGCTAGCCAAGATAACTGAACCAATTAAGCACGAGGATTGGAGCAAACTCGTAGTTAAGGACGAATATGCCATTAATAATTCAATGCATTCAACTACGAAAGAATTACCCTCAGTGTTGTTACTTGGAGTTCAGCAGAGAGGTTGTAATATTGACGTATTAACAGAATACTTAGATGATAGAAATGATATACCACAGTGTGATTTAGAAAATGTCCGCAAAACCTCTTCAGATAAAGTAGAACAGTGTCAAAGAAGCGAGGAATATTTTCAGAAAAATCATAAAAATCATGTAGAATTCGCAGATTTTGTTGTAATGCGAAACATTGACACCACAATTGGCACAAATAAAAAATTTGTGCCAAAGTATAAAGGACCATACATCGTTAAAAAAGTTTTGCCAAACGCTAGGTATGTTGTAAGTGATTTTGAAAATTGTCAAATTAGCCAAATTCCCTATGATGGAATTGTAGAAGCATGTCGGTAGCGGAAATGGGCAGAGTGGCGTAATCAGTGTGCAAGTAACTCCTAAAATCTCAATAGCCTAGCTCTCATAGTTTCCGAGATCTCAGCGTTCATCCGGACAGACAGACGGCCAAACGGACATAGATCGACTCGGCTAGTGATCCTGATCAAGAATATATATACTTTATGGGGTCGGAAACGCTTCCTTCTGCCTGTTGCATACTTTCCGACGAATCTAGTATACCCTTTTACTCTACGAGTAACGGGTATAAACATACAGGAGTGTTTTGATTTGCACTTTACTTTTGCGTTTTTAGAAAATCTTTGCACGTTCTTTAAAAAAAAAAAAATGTCAAGTTGCTCCTGCAGCAAGAACGGCTTGACATACAAATCTAAGAAAACAAAAATTCACCTCTTTTTTTAAATTTTTTCTTTTACCATTTCTCTGTTATATATTCTGCCAAAGTGGTTTCAAAATGCGCTGTTCATAATCTTAAGGTATACTCGCAAGTAACTATATATATTTTTTGGAAAATTAAGCCTCCTTAACCAAGTCCCCCAATTTTTTCCTATTTCGCTTTGTCTATTGTGACGTCATGGCCTTCACATCTTGCTGTCTCGCTCTCTGGCATAGCCAAGCCGCTAAGTGTGACCGCATACTAACAAAATACCACCGGTACTATTTAAAAGCCGTTTAAAAAAAAAATATGTGCAAATAAATCTAATCCAGGTTGAACTATAATGAAAATAAGAACACTGAAAACAAGATATGGATGCATCTGTATGTATATATCGTTACGATCTGCCTTTTTGTGAAATTTTTACGTCCATTTAATAGTCACGGTAAGTATAAACATACAAATCTGGCGAAAAGATGGGATAGGCTAAGCGGTACGTAATAAGCGGTGTAAACTATCCCGCTGACAACTTGTAATCGCGACCTTTCTAATTCTAATTCCGAATAAATTTACAGTAATAAAAATAGAAATAATAAATAATTTGTTAGCAGTGTATTAAGTAGGTTCATAGAATAAGCTGTATGCCGATGACTATTTAGTATTAATATCATTTACATGCTAACTTCCGCATTTATGTACAAATTCCGATATTCCGATTCAATGTAAAACTAAGTTAAGCTAATATTGAAAGTGAAGGATATTGTAAAGATCGGATAACGGTCACACTGCGATACAAGAGAGACTAGCGAGCACATGTGAAAATCGAAGGCAATAAAAATAATAAAAAAGAATAAAAAGTTAATATTGAACTGGGATAACAACTTCAGAAGTGGGATAAACACCTTTTAAACACCCGCCTACGTAAACATTTCTGGTTATCCGAGAACACACAGTTTTTTGTCCCTTACAATTGCGATTGCGTTCGACGCCTTTCTGAAATGGACAAGAAACAAATTGTTGAGTGGCTACAAGCCAATGAAATCTTATTCCCAGCAAGTGCAACTTTAAGGCAATTGCGCAAGCTTGCGTTGGATGCCGGTTGCCAAGAAGCGGCTGATATCCCGGAAAACACATTGGAGGAAGAAGACGCCAAAATTTATATATTAAGCCAAGGAACCGCTAGCGAAGACATACACATACACACATTGGAAGAAGAGGAAGCATTGCCTGACGCCGCCATAACATGGCTGAAAAGAAAAAGATTTTGGCTGGATTTATGCAAAACAACAACAAGACGACAGATGACATCCGAATGGTGAAGCAGCTTATGGCTTTCTGCCACTGAAAATGAGGAAGCTCTTAAATGGACTTAGGATTTTGAGAGAATCTGCAGAGATGTTAATGAGTGTAAAAGTTTTCAATTGCGCTGCGTACAAATACTTATGGAACCGGGCACAGATGCGGACTTGTTTGTGCGTGTTGACCGATCGAGTACTTACGACAAATTTAAGAAAAACTTCATAGAAACATTTGGTCATGGCAGTTCAACTGCTGATATTGTATTGCTGTTAAAGGAAACCATTTTCAACACTGCGAAGAACACCGTTATGGGATACATACTTCCTATGGAGGAAATTGCTATGCGTGCTAGCATCGACGAAAAATTGACAGTCCAGTTCATCATGGTTTGATGGTTTTCATGATCGTTCAGCCAATATCGGCCTATTGTACACAGCAACAACAATCGGACAATTGAAAGAGTTGGCTCGGAAGTATGCAAATCTAATTAAGAAGTCCCAACATTTTTCCCACCGCGCAGAAAATTCTGGAAGTGAGCGGAACACAATCCGCTGCTATAATTGTTCCGCTTATAGGCATTACGTTTCGTCGTGCACTGCGTCGAAACGAGAGAAGGGGTCCTGTTTCCGTTGTGGATCCCTCCAACATATGCTGAAGGATTGTCAACAGAAGCCTACAAGTAATCCGAGGATGGCGGGCGCAGCCAACAACCAGTCGATACGAGATGACGAAGAGGGGCACAATATGTTTATTCCGATTATTAACCAGGTAGGAGTATATTTTTACACTGATTGTCAACAGAAGCCTAATGTAACCTTCCTTTCTGCCATGTTTGATAATTTAATTCATTGATTAATTTAATTCAGCTCGCTGCGATTCCTTATAGTAACTTAAGCGATGTATTGTTTCCGACAGACTACTGTGGAGTTAATGGATTTAAGATTAAAACTTTCGGGAAAATATTTATTAGACTCGTTTTTCAAAACATAGAAGAAGAAATTTCATTTTTTGTTGTACCCAACAACTATGTTGCAACTAATGTTCTGTTAGGCCGTAAGTTTTTTGAAAAATTTGGAATAAAATTGATTTCTAAGGATAAAATAAAAGGAATAATAGAATTGCATTCATTTAAGAATAGTGAAACATATCGAGACAGTGAATCATTGAACAGATTGAACATTGACAGTGGACCATTGAAGAGACTAGTGAATATTGAAACATTAAATAGATTACAGAATAGTGAAACATATCGGGACAGTGACCCATTGAAAAGCAGTAGAATTATGTAATGAGAGTGAAATAGATAGTGATGACAGCATACCATACATATATAGTATTGATGTATTTAAGGATGATGAAAGTATTGACATTGACCCGAAGTTTTAATAAGATAAGAATAATAAGAAGAATAAGATTAAATTATTTAAGTTTATCCAACATCCCAGCGATCCAACATAGCTATGAAATGAGGCTAAGACTTAAGTCGGAAGAACCTGTACGATCTGTGCCAAGGAGACTTTCATATCAGGAAAAGAAAAAAGTAAATTTAAAAATTGATGAGCTATTGAAAAATGGATTCATAAGAGGATGCAATTCGCCCCATAGTTCCGCTATTGTACTTGTTAAGAAAAAATCTGGTTGGTTTCCGAACATGAAATCTAAAATAGAAGCATTTATTGGAAATTGTCTAAATTGAATCATGATTACGGTACCCACACATGCGAATAATCGAACACTACATAATATACCCAAGCGACCAATTCCTTTTGATACATTACATATAGATCATTTTGGACCATTGCCCTCAATTGGACAATTGCCCATCAAAAAGAAACATTTGTTAGTAATTATTGATGGATTTACCAAATTTGGTAAATCGTAAGTGATAGAGGTACATGTTTTACGTCATTAGAATTCGCAAAATGTTTATTAGAAAATAATATCGAACACGTTAAGGTAGCAACTGCGTCACCTCAAGCGAACGGCCAGGTGGAGAGAGTAAATAGGACTGTAAAAGCGATGCTAGCCAAGATAACTGAACCAATTAGGCACGAGGATTGGAGCAAACTCGTAGTTAAGGACGAATATGCCATTAATAATTCAATGCATTCAACTACGAAAGAATTACCCTCAGTGTTGTTACTTGGAGTTCAGCAGAGAGGTTGTAATATTGACGTATTAACAGAATACTTAGATGATAGAAATGATATACCACAGTGTGATTTAGAAAATGTCCGCAAAAACTCTTCAGATAAAATAGAACAGTGTCAAAGAAGTGAGGAATATTTTCAGAAAAATCATAAAAATCATGTAGAATTCGCAGATTTTGTTGTAATGCGAAACATTGAGACCACAATTGGCACAAATAGAAAATTTGTGCCAAAGTATAAAGGACCATACAAACGCTAGGTATGTTGTAAGTGATTTTGAAAATTGTCAAATTAGCCAAATTCCCTATGATGGAATTGTAGAAGCATGTCGGTAGCGGAAATGGGCAGAGTGGCGTAATCAGTGTGCAAGTAACTCCTAAAATGTTAATCTAATCTATTTATATATCTAAATTTATATCTTAATTATTAACCAAGGTTGTGCACACATTTATATCATAACTATACTAATTATCTTATATGTACAATGTACATATACAAAACAAGGGAGAACGCTATAGTCGAGTACCTCGACTACCAGATACCCATTACTCAGCTTAAGGGACCAAAGGGAAATGGAGATATGCAAGCAGCAAAGCCCACAAACTTCAAAAAATCGCAAGTATGAACGCGGATATCTCGGAAACTATCAAAGATAGAGAATTGGGATTTCAGTGGCGCCCACAATTTTCATGCTAGATAGATAATTTTAACTGAAATGTATTAGTCCAGTCAATACCTATCGAGTGATCCAAAACAAAGTTTTCCACGCCCACTCTAACGCCAATAACGCTTAAGTCTGTCTACCGCCCACATAACATTATATTGAGATCGAGGGTAGGTTGGGCATTTCAATCTAGCTTTGCTGCTGGCATATCTCCATTTCCCTTTGGTTCCCTAAGCTGAGTAACGGGTGTCTGATAGTAAAGGTATTCGACTATAGCGTTCTTCCTTGTTTTTATTTTAAATTGATGGTGCAAAAAAATAAATGAACTTACACAATGCCAGCCAAGCCCGCTGTTGATTCCCATGCCTTAGTGGATGCACTTTGCAGAGTTAATATATTTACGGAAAGCGAAACTCTGAAGTCAAGGAGTGACGATGTTTGGATGGAAGCCAGCAATCATTTGCATGGAAGAATAAGTGCTAGGGCCCTAATTTATTTGGCAGAGTTCAAAGAAATAATATTTTGAACGCTGTAAAACAACGACGGGGCATATCGGATGCGAATAACACTGCCGATAACACCACTTCAAATACCACGGCTCCTAAAGACGACCCAGAGATCCAGATAATCGAACCATCAAGAGACTGACCTTTGCACATACTATTGTTGAACCTGTAATTGGATGAAGAGACATGGAAATCAATAGCCCCCAAAAGTACATCAGAAAAAGCATTTGCGTTCAAGGAACTATCTACAACCTAGTTTGACGGATATTATAGCGAAGTCCGTGTATAAAAGAAGTTCCACTTCTTTGTGTATTTAATTTTCAAAAGTCCAATATTTCGGACAATGTGGGCAATATCTGGTTAAAATTGAAGCTTATAGCAGTGAGTGCAGCTCAACATTAAAAGGACATTGCATTGTGGAACCCGACGACCAGAGCAGCATCTCAATATCCCTTTCGGTACCAGACACACGAGGAACTCCACACAATAAGAAACGGCGGTGTACAGGATCCAGACGTATCGAAATCGGAGAAGAATTAATTTTAAAATAGCGGCATTATGGAGATAGGAAGCTACTAAGGAAATGAAAGAAGACGACCCAGAGCCGATTTACCTACCGAACCTGCCAACTCTTCGAAAACTTCGTGAAGAGGCAACTAACCGGCAACTAGGAATCACAAAGGATCGTGATCTAATTTCAAGTTTATACCTTAAAAAGTGAAAGGTGAATTGGCTGGATGCATCCTTGACATCGGACTGGAAGATTTTTTTCTGCATTTACTGCATAGGAGCCCAAGTTAAAACTTACACATCCAGGATAAAGAACATAAAAAAAATGTATTACCTACAATAAAACCGAACGGCGATTCAAGTTTTGTATTTTTGTATCAAAATGTGATGGAGGGAGACGACATGATACTGCCAGCATACAATTTTGGCAGAGAAGATTTATTACTAGGTCGGAAATCGTGTCCGTTTTTTCCTTGACTCTTCCTAATGGAATAAGCTTCAGCTTAAATGAATGCCGCCTAAACACATATATTTCCAAATAATTCCACACTCTTTCATCGGACGAACAGATGGAACTGCCGCGATGATTTATTCGACTTGACACCGAGCACCTTATAAAAATGATCTGCCGGAAAAACGTTTTTAAAGCAAAATTGCCGAACGTGAAGGATTTTCATATTATATATTGTATTTCGAGCTTCACGAACGAAAAGTGTCTCCTCACCCGAATAGCCACGATATCTGCTTCGAACCATGAGAAAAATAACAAAAATGATTTTTTACCGGAAGAATCGGTGGAAATTGACGGAGGTGTTTCGAATTTCATATACAAGGTGAGTTCCAAAGTAAACAGGACTTAAAAAAAAAGGCAGAACAAATAGTTTTTTTCGCAAAATCAATTTATTTTATTCAAAATAGTCTCCTTCTGCTTTAATACAGCGTTTTGCACGGTCCAAAAGCATGTCGAACGAGTGTTTTAGCTCGTTGCCCGGTATGGCCGCCAGTATGCCGGTGCAAGCCTTTTGAATGGCCTCTACGTCTGCATAACGCTTTCCTTTCATCGGCAAATGCATTTTTCCGAAAAGGTAGAAGTCGCACGGTGCCATATCAGGTGAATACGGGAAGTGGTTGATGGTTAAAATGTGATTTTTGGTCAAATAGTCGGACACAAGCGTCGATCGATGAGACGGCGCATTATCGTGCAACAAACGCCAACTTCCATCTTCGCGATATTCGGGCCGAACACGTCGAATACGGCGCACCAAACGCTTCAAAACTCCAAGGTTGAATACCGCATTAACGTTTTGGCCGGGTGGAACAAATTCTTTGTGGGCAATACCCTTGGAATCATAAAAACAAATCAGCATTGTCTTCACTTTTGACTTCTCCAGGCGCGATTTTTTGGGTTTCGGCTCGTCCGTCATTTATGTCCTCACGACCACTTTGAAAACGTTGAAACCACTCGTGCACTCTGCTACGGGATAGGCAATTATCGCCATAAACTTGTTTCATCAATTGAAACGCTTCGGTAAAAGTTTTACCAATTTTAAAACAAAATTTAATGTTGGCTCTTTGTTCGAAGCTCATTTTCGCACCGATGACAAAAACATACTGACACTTAAAACGCAATAACCTCACTTCCAATAGATGAAATGTCATGAAATTTTTACTGGAAGTCGATAAACGATAGCAGATATTAACGCACCAGTTGACATATAGATGGCGCCACTAGAGGGCGCTAGATTCAAAAAGTCCTGTTTACTTTGGAACTCACCTTATATATCATTAAAAACTTTGCCGAAGATGAAGCGTCCAAGTGCAATTCTGCAAAATGCCGGCCAAACCCCTATTATCTGCCCGAATTGATGCCACCTCTACTAAAATTGTGCTATGGACTAATGTAATGAAGGAACACTTTTGCTCGAAATACGATGTCGGCTCCTCAGCTCTGGTGGAAGCTTATTTTAAGGAGCTGAGAAGCACGGACATAACGCATAAATCTGTCTACCACCCACATAATCATATATTAAGATCGCGGGTAGGTGGAGTAACGGAGTAACTGAGTAACGGAAATCTGATAATCGAGGTACTCGACTATAGCGTTATTCCTTGTTTTTTAAATTATTTTCTATAGTAATTTCTGATCTTTGAATATTTTACCTTTCTGTATAAAGCAAACATTTTATTTTGTTCGCGGCTGGAATCGATACCCGGTAGTCCGCATAAGAGTCCAATCAGCTAACTTCTGGTCTACGTAACCACATAAAGCCGTCGCGTCAAAACCAAATACTGATTCTAGGGGCACAATCGAATTCTATTTTAAAAAATATCTGGCGCTGGATTTTTAGGACATATGATCTTATTTTAAGGTAATTCTTGACATGAAAATGTAGGAAAATAGTCAATTATTTGTTATTATGTTTAGGTCATGCGTTACCTAAAAATAAATCCAACTTTTTTTTTTGGGTGTACTATATATAGCCGCAGAATCGAAAATATGCAATTGTGTCGAGTGATTTTTCGTCACAAAGTGTAATATCAGAACTTGTGTGTGTTTAAGGTGCGATCGTCACGACACGACAAGGTGTGTAGTATTCACTCTATATTATACCTTTTTGTGTAGTTTTAGTCTTTGAGTGTTGTGTAATGTCCAATTTATGTGTATTTTTGTAGAAAATTAACATGCGTCCCCTGTGTTTCGTGGAATGAATAAAACGACCCAACGTCTGCCGACAAAAAATAACATTTTTTAGCGCTAACTAACACTTTTTCCCCGTTCATCCCCCTTTTTTTACAATTCCACAATATTCAGGGACGTTTGAGTTTCGCAATAGCGATCTCTTCAAATACCACAAAGAAGATGAGACATAAATAAAAAAATAAGTTTTTTTGAATCCTTTATAAAAGAAAAACTTCCAAAATGTAACTATATGGTCGAACGTTTTAATTATCACAGCGACATTTATCAAGTGTTAGAAGCTAAAATGCAGTGTCGACCAACGGGTATTGAAGTTACAGAAACTTCTGCTCAAGTTTCACTACAAAACCTTTTGAATCATACTGCACAGCGACTAATTAAAATGCAGTCCGATGTTTTCAAGCAATTTCCTGATAGTTCTGAACTCAAATTAATTCGCAGTTATGGCTTTGATGGGTCACAAAGTGCATACAAGCAGAAGTTTGAAATAAAAACACCTGACGCACAGCTTTCAGATCACTCTTTGTTTGTTACTTCTGTTATACCCATAAAAATGATTGACTCATTTCAGCGAAACATCTGGGTTAACAGAACACCTCAGTCTATTCGATTTTGCAGGCCTCTTAAAATTCAATTTGTAAAAGAAACTAGTGATCACATAATTATGGAAAAAAATCAGTTAGACTTTCAAATAGATAATCTGAAAACGTTTTCTTATAAACTGGATGAGGCTGATGATGTGGCAGTAGCCTTTAAAAAGCATATGACACTCATTGATGGGAAAGTACTAAACGTACTAACTGGTACTAAATCAACTCAATGTTGTCCAATGTGTGGTGTCACCCCAACAAAAGAAACCAAAGATTTTAGCTCAAAAATCTTTACCCCCAAGCTTGAAGCCTTACATTTTGAATATATCATACAGAATGGAAATACAAAAATGGCATGTAAAAGGTGATGACAAGATTAAAACAAGTGCTCGCAAAAAATATATTCAGGAAAAGTTTTGGAATGATAAGGGTCTTCGAATAAGCATGCCAAAGCAGAATGGCAGCGGCAACAGCAATGACGGCAATACAGCAAGAAGAGCTTTTGAAAAATGTGAACAACTATCATCCATACCCGGCTCTGACGAAACCCTTTTAAATAAGCTTCACGTTATATTAGTAACCACTATATAAACTCTGAAAAGTTTCGGATTTTTTGTGAGAAAACGTTTGACTTATATTATATACCCGTGGTGCAAAATGTCACCAACAATTCACAAAGTACTAGTCCACGGTCTTCAAATAAATAATTCGACGTTGGTTCCACTAGGATGCATACGCGAAAATGCTTTAGAAGCACGGAATAAAATCTACAAAAAAGACAAACTCTCACACGCAAGGAAAAATAGTCGAATCAATACTATGACTGACCTATTCCACAGGGCGATAGATTCCTCGGATCCTTTACTATCTAGTGTTTGCTTAAAGGAAAAAGAAAGGAAAAACATAAAAAAACCTCTTTCCAAGAAGTATTAAGTCTTCTGGAGTTGCCGTCTGCCGAAAACAAAAACCCAAATAAAAAAAGAATTGGAGGTGCAATCTGATTCTGATTCTGATGAGGATCTAACCGAAGGATGCTCAATAGAACTAGAAGAAGAAGAAGACGATGTTTAAAGCAAAAACCAATTTATTAATTAAAATTTATTACATATATATAAATGTAAGTAACTTGACTGAATTCAGAGTAAAACTTAATTTTTAAGAATAATACTAGGAATTATTTAGAATGGGAGGCTAAAAAAGGCGTGGTCGGAAAGATTCAAAATTTTTTTAGCATACTCTACTTTAAAAAAAAATTGTGTCCAAAGTTTGAGCTCTGTAAGTCAATTTTTTGAGTTTATGCCAAACAAATCGACTTTTGGACCATAGTGAAATGCCCAAAAATTCACCACTTTTTTTTTAAATTTATTCTTTTGCCATTTCTCTGTTGTACATTTTGCCAAAGGGGTTTTAAAATGCGCTGTTCATAATCTTATTTTTGGGGAAATTAAGCCTCGCATTTAACTTTGTTCTTCTTTTAACTCCTCAGCGTTCAAGTACAAATTTGTCCGCCGTCTTCAATTTTACGCGGTCAAAGCTGAGAATTCGTACCCCACTGGGAAAGGCTACAGGGGCCGGTACGTAACAAGCGATGTAGTAAACTATCCCGCTGAAAACTTGTAATCGCGACCTTTCTTATAGGCAAACGACGAGGACAACTAAGGCTCTCGGGTCTAATTCCGGATAAATTTACAGATAAAAACAAAAAGAAGTATATAAAGCAATGGATTTACACATGTATTCAACAATTCTGCATTTCCACCACCTCTGAGCGAGGCATAGAGTGCGATTATAGCCCGGGCCGAGGACTTCTCCGTCGGAGGCCGGCGGCAATAAAGGTCCAAGAAAAATTGGCGCACTAAGGTGAGCCGCTGTAAGACCAGTCCAAAGTTCGGACGCTCGACAGAAAATGGCGGTACCTCTCGACACCGCGCGATATAACGACCTGATGTTAGCCTACTGAAGCTTTAAAATTTGAAAACGGGAATCGTTAGTCCACCATTTTCCACGTTTGTCCACTTTTAAGTATTTTTTGTCCACGTCCAGTTTAAAAAATATGAAATTACAAAAATTTTCGAAAATCAAAAAGTTGAATTTGTGCAAATTTTTTCATGGAATCGTTTGTCAACCGATTGTCCACCCTTAGGAACTTTAAAAAGGTGAAAGCTTTAGAAAATATGTCAATTTTTAGTTTTTCATCCCATTTTGAAAAATCACAGGTCGAATTTTTCAAAACTTTTTTCATGGAATCGTTAGTCTACGTTTGTCCGCCCTTTAAGATTTTTAAAAAGTGAAAACTTTAGAAAATATTTTAGTATTTAGTTTTTTCACCTCATTTCAAAAATTAAAGAGTCACATTTGTCAACATTTTTTTCGAGGAATCATTTCTCCACCCTTTAGAATTTTTCAATGGAATCTTTTGTCCATGGCTAGTTTACGTTTGTCCACCCCTCAGAACTTGAAAAACTTCAAAACTTTAGAAAATATATCACTTTTTGGTATTTTACTTCATTTCAAAACATCACAAAGTCAAATTATTCAACATTTTTTTCATGAAATTTTTTATCCAGGGCTTTTTTACGTTTGTCCACCTTTTAGAATGTTAAAAAAATTAATTGCTTGTCAACTATGGGAATGTTTAGTTCATTTAATTTTTTATTGAAAAAAATAGTTAGTACACCCGTTTAATATGAAAATGTTTGAAAAAAATAACGGTTTCCTACCTGTTAAAACTAAATAACTTCGTTTGCACACCTCTTAAATCTAATTTAGCTTAGTAGCCCACCCCTTACAATATTATAAAATCGATTGCCCTCATGCCAAAAATAGTAATCGTGACATGCTGATCGAAAGGGTAATGCAAAACTAATCTGGTAATAAAAACATAAGAAGTTTGAATTGAGACTTTTAACAGGTAGTTTTTAATATATTTAAAAACATGAATGTATCAAGTTTCTTGGGGTTAAATATGTATCGACGCCTGTAGCGAGTGGCGAACCTAAGTTCAGCCTGAAAGCCTACTACATTGGACCCGCTTAAACTAAAGCATGACCGAGTGTTGCCACCTGAGCCGACTATACGATTTTCTTAAACAGCTGAGCCAGGGTGGTTTTGGAAAGTTCTAGTTTTGACACCTGTCGGTCGTCATATGATATATATTTCCGCCAAAAGCCTCGCTGGTATTTATTCGACGGCTAGTGATCCTGATCAAGAATATACATACTTTATGGGGTCGGAAACGCCTTTGTGTGTGTATATACATATATGCTTTTACCCTGCAAGCAAAAGGGCGATAACCCTGCAAGCAAAAGGGCGATATTTCTATCGCTTGTCGTCCAGAAGTCACTATTTAGTAACTTCTGCGTGATAGAAACACGATAGAACACATTTTACAAAAACAAAATATCGCGTAGAAGTCACTTCTGGACAATAGAAAGACGATAGTACTCATTTTACAAAAACAAAAAGGGTCGGGATCGCGAAGAAGTAACTTCTAAGTCACTTCTGGACGATAGAGTGACGATAGTACACATTTTACAAAAATTAAAAGGGTCGGGATCGCGAAGAAGTAACTTCTGAGCGATAGAAAGACGATAGTACACATATTACAAAAAACAAAAAGGGTCGGGATGGTGAAGAAGTAACTTCTGAGACACTTCTGCGCGATAGAAAGACGATAGTACACATTTTTCAAAAACAAAATTAGTGGGAAAAAACACGCGGTAAAAAGAGGTTGCGGTAATTTTCAGTTGCTCCTTTTTTTCGGAAAATTTGTCGGGTCCTCCCTTTGACCCACGCTATTAATTATTCGCTCGAGCGTCATTTCGTTGCGCAATTTGTCTGTGGACAGTGCGGTTTTGTATCAAATTTGTGCGTTTAAAAACATAGCTTTGTTTTTTTCTAAATGTTTTTAATTGCTTAACATATTTAAATGTCCCCCTCAACAGAGTGTGCGAAATTACGTGCTTATCGTGAGCTGTACGATTATTTAAAGCTATTTACGGACAAGCTAGCTGTGGACATTAATTGGCGTGTAACTGCGGAGAAACCCAGCATCAACCGATTCTCACGGTAATGTCTTCTAGTTTATTTTTACTTTGACTGAACAAAAAACAAGTTTTGTTTCTGTTCCTTTTAGAAATGGTTATTAATAAATTTCGTATGTCGACGGAGCTGGACCTAAAATCCATTGTTAAGCAAAATTTCCTACATGCCAGGGATCGTGTATACAAGCGGACAAAGCCTTTATACAAAAAAAGAATGCAAAATATTGAAAGTATACATAAATATGTTTTCATTCAAGATTTTCCAATTGGGAAAGACTCTTCTAGGTATCTTATACAAACATATGTAAAGTCACTTTTGAGTGATTTGCATAAGTGACCACGGCGACACTTCCAGGAGTTACTTCGGCGATATCGCATTCGGATCGTGGAAGTGACTCCCGTCGGGAAGAAATGTGCCACTTCGGCGAAACTTCTAGGAGTGACTTCGGCGAAACTTCCAGAAGTTACTTCGGCGATATCGCATTCGGAGCGCGAAAGTATCTCCTGTCGGGAATAAATGAGCCACTTCGGCGACACTTCTAGGAGTGACTTCGGCAACACTTCCAGAATTTACTTTTCGTGGGTCAAAAGGAAGACCCAAAAAATTTTACGAATAAAAGGGGTAACGGAAAACAACCGCGACCTCTTTTCATCGCTTGGTTTTTCCCACTTATTTTGTTTTTGTAAAATTTGCAATATCGTCTTTCTATCGCGCAGAAGTATTTCAGAAGTTACTTCTTCACTATCTCGACCCATTTTGTTTTTTTAAATGTGTACACAGAGAAAACTATCTAAGAACATTGTTCTTGAATTGAGAACGAAATGGTGAGAAGAGAAAAGTTAAATTGAGTTTATTTAACACCTTTTTGATAAGTATACACTATGGACTGAACTAATAGTTCATTTGTACAACCAATGTATTTAAATACAGCCAATTCAACTTGACTCGAGCAAAATAAAAACATTTTCAGCTAAAAAATGTCGTTCTATTTTTAAGAACTCTTTTTAACTCAGATGAGAACGTCAGAATTTTCTCTGTGTACTATCGTCTTTCTATCGCTCAGAAGGGTCTCAGAAGTTACTTCTTCGCGATCCCGACCCTTTTTGTTTTTGTAAAATGTGTACTATCGTCTTTCTGTCGTCGAGAATTGACTTAGAAGCGACTTCTACGCGATATATGTATATTTTGTTTTTGTAAAATGTGTCCTATCGTGTTTCTATCGCGCAGTAGTTACATTTACAATTTATAAAAGCTTGTGGGCGGCTTGTGGGTGTAAAAGTAGGCTTGGTAAGCATTTTTTAGGTCAATCGATAGGTCTTGATGAGAATAATATACTTCAGTTTTTATACTAATTCTAGCAATAAAACTGTAGGAGCCACAGTTTTGGGCGGTGTGTGGGCGTTAGAGTGGGCGTGGCACATTGACGAAACAAACTATCTTCAGAATCTGCATGCCTAATCCCAGTATTGCAGCTTTTATAGTTTCCGAGATCACAGCAACTCGGCTAGTGATCCTGATCAAAAAATGTATACTTTATGGGGTCGGAAACGCATCCTTCTACCTAACAGAGAGGAAAAACCAAGAACATTGTGCTTGAATTGAGAACATTCGTTCTTAAAACCCGTGTAAGCACAAATGTTCTTATTTTGAGCTGAATGTTCTTAATTCTAGAAAGAAATGGTAGGAACTAAAAAAGTTTAATTAGTTGATTTCGTTCCATTTTCAAGTTGACTTTGGTCTTAATTTAAGAACATTTTGGTATCCATATGATAACATTTTGTGATTGATTTTACTTAAATTTGGGATCAAAAGAAGAACATTTTAAGCTTATATTAAAAGGAAAAATGATTTACAATTGAATACTCTTCCCACAAAAACTAAAAATAAGTTTATTTAGTTTTTAATAGTATCATATTTTTATAAAGTTGGTGACCTTATAATATAACATTATGGTACATATAAATGCTTACAAATATATAAATCTAAACTAATGTAATGTAAGGGTGCGCTGGAAATAAAAGAATAAAAGAATTTTCTCAAGATGCAGCCAATCTTTAAAAACAATTCAGCAAGCACTTGCATGTGTATGTACAGTCCATACCCTTCAGTTCTGCAGTAGGGACGCGGTGACATGGCTCAAGGCAAAAAGCTTTTTTTGTTTTTTTTTTTGGGCCTAAAACGCTGTTGACGTCAGCAGAGCAGTCGGCGCAGCGTAGAAGACTGCCCACGAAAACGATCGTGCAACAAAGAGAGGCAGATATTCGGATATTTCCCTCTCTTTCTTGTCTTATAATCTGCCTGGACTCCGCGCTCGCAGAGACAAATTTCGGCTGGTCCGTAATTTTTTTTGCGTCTCTCCGTTATGTTCGGCTAGCGACTAATATTTCGGCGGAAAAATTTTCGTGGAGAAGCGACATGTGAATGCCCTAATATTTTAGGAGCATTATTTTGTATCGAAAAAAACAACTAATATTGTTTTATAAAAGTAAACTATTTGATTATAGTAAAATTTAGTAAATTGAATTTACTTATAATGTTATATTTACTTATTATACATTTTTATTACAATATAATTTTTTAGTTAAGTTATAGAAATTTAGTCCGTTAAAATTGATTTAAGTATTTAAAACATTTAAGTATTAACATTTAAAAAAAAATCGTATTGTATTTTTTACTCAAGAAGTAAAAACTATATAGTCGGATATATTTCACTTTAGAAAGGGTATAGGTGCAGTGGCACGCGCCAACAGCGAAGAGAAAACAAAAGAAATCTAGTAAAGGGGTGAGAAGACTTGGTGCATTCTGTTTGAGTGATTGAAAGGGAAGCATCCATTTTAATGGTGCGCAGCAGAGTTACTTTAATCGTTTAGTTAATATAATAAAGTCAGGTAAGTGCTACATTAAGTTTAAGATGTTGTGCATTGATCTTAGTTTAAATTTTGAAGGTATTCAATGGGTTCCGTTAGCCGAAAGTGGATGACGAAATGTTTTGTGCCAATAAAAATTCTGCAACAAGCTATAAAAGGTAAATATACAATTAAACAAATAAAACGCATTTTTAAACATACAAATGTTTTTTCAGGAGCGTTGGCCAAGGATTCAGAGGACCCGGACAAAGGTTTAAGAACGGCGATGTCTAACGTTAAAAATAAGCTTACGAAGCAAAAAAACAGAAACAATAATTGTACAATTTTTGAAAATCTAAATAGTACCATATAATTAAAATGAATTAAAATGAAATGAATTAAATTCTATATTTTTTTTATTGAAAACTCAAGGAAAAATTCTGATTTTCACAAGTGATTCACTTGGGACGTGTCCCTTGCAAGTGATTTCACAAGTGAAAACTCAAGCAAAATTCTGATTTTCCCAAGTGTTTCACTTGGGACGTGTCCCTTGCAAGTGATTTCACAAGTGAAAACTCAAGGAAAAATTCTGATTTTCCCAAGTGATTCACTTGGGACGAGTCACCGGCACGTGACAGGCCATACGAAAAATGAGTATAAGGAACAAGTGAAATCCCGCAGGACTTCGAAAAATTTTCATTTGAATTTTCACTTGTGAAAATGCGGACATTCCATACAATTTTCTATATGGAGCGTCACTTGTTCTTCACTTGTGCACGAGGACATGTCCCAGGTGATTCCCAAGGTGATTCACAAGTGAAACTTTTTTTTTGGAACTGAAGGGTACATACATATGTACATACATAGATTTTACTGCAAAGAAAAGAAAAAAGAGCTGTACACAGAGAGAATTCTGACGTTCTGATCTGAGTTGAAAATGTTCTTAAAATGAGAACGGCATTTTTTGAGCTCAAAATGTTCTCATTGTGATTGAATCAAATTGAGTTTGTACTTAAAATTTGGTTAAACCAAAATTGTTCTCAAATCAAGAACGAAATGCTATACATTTATCACGTGGTTCTTAAATCAATTTCAATTTGTTCATAGAAACCCAATAATCTCAAAATGTTCTTAAAGTAAGAACGGAAAGGACTAAAAATAGAAGGAAGAGTGAGTGCAACTTTCGTTTCGACTTGAAATGGTTTGATGCGGATTTTTTATAACGTGTTAGTATCTTTCGGTTAACAGTTAGCACGCGTCAGACCCTTCTTCTTTGCTCTTCTTCTTCTGAACCATTCGGCGTTTCGATTTGTTTGTGCCGCATATATTGCAAAAAATAAAAAGTTAAAGTGATGGAAAGTGAAAGTGACGAGCAGTTGTTAAAGTTCCTGAAGGATATTGAAATGGAGTCCGTAAGAAAATTCCATGAAGGATAGTATAAATTCCTTAGTACGTAGAGCTTTAAAATAAAATACACTTTTACAGCTCTTTTTTTCTTTTCTTTCCAGTAAAATCTATGTATGTATATATGTATGGAATGTACATATAAATGCAAGTGTTTGCTGAATTGTTTTTAAAGATTGGCTGCATTGAGTGTATTTTTCAAGAATTTGGTAAGGACAAATTCATTCGTGTCCACGTGTGTTTATGTGTTCTACATACACATCTGTATGTATATATAAGCACATGTAAACAAAAACACTTATAATTGTCAGAAAATCGTAAAAAAAAACTTATAACTACTCTCACATTTCTTCTGTTATTTCCATTACATTAATTGTATATATACCTTAATATTATAAGAGACTTAAGCCTGTAATTAATCACATATTAAATACATATTAAATACATATACAAGGGTGGTCAAAAGTATTTTCACAAAAAAAAAGTTAAATATATTCATAATTTGAACTTACATCTTGTTAACTTTGGCATCAATGGAAAGGTAATTTAAATGCCGTTTGAATGATACAATACATTTCTTAACACATTCAGTACTTATTGAAAAGGACGAATTTGTGTAAAAATGTCCTTTTTGAACTTTTTTCCTCGACTTGAAAACTTAAATTTTTTGATGCAAAAAGTTTCTTCAAACAAAAATAATAGTAACTGCAAAAAGAATTTTTCAAAAATCATTTTGCTTATATTTTTTATGATTTTTAAAGGTGACACTGTCGGAAAAAATTTGTATGAAAAAGAGAAAAATATGGCTAAAATGCATGTTTCTAAGCATTTTCAAAAAATCATAAAAAATATAAGTAAAACGATTTTTGAAAAATTCTTTTTGCAGTTACTATTATTTTTTTTTGAAGAAACTTTTTGCATCAAAAAAGGGTATTCAATCTAGTATTTAGCTTATTTCAAGAACGATTTGAGCTCATTTTTTCGTTTTACAAGTCTAAAATGTTCTTTTGATCCCAAATTCAGATAAAATCAATATCAAAATGTTATCATAGTAATCCAAATATGTTTTTAAATTAAAACCAAAATCAACTTGAAAATGGAACGAAATCAACTCAATTCACTTTTTTAGTTCCTACCATTTCGTTCTAAAATTAAGAACATTCGGATCAAAATAAGAACATTTGTGCTTACACGGTTTTTAAGAACGAATGTGCTCAATTCAATCACAATGTTCTTGGTTTTTCCTCTCTTTGTAAAGGTGTATTTTATTTTAAAGCTCTAAGTACTAAGGAATTTATACTAACCTTCATGAAATTTTCTTACGGTCTCCATTTTAATATCCTTCAGGAACTTTATCAACTGCTCACTTTCACTTTCCATCACTTTAAACTTTTTGCAATATATGCGGCACAAACAAACAAAAACGCAGATGAAGTGTGCCAGCCGAATGGTTCAGAAGAAGAAGAGCAAAGAAGAAGCGTCTAACGCGTGCTAACTGTTAACCGAAAGATACTAACGCGTTATAAAATATCCGAAACACCATTTCAAGTGAAAATGCAACTCACTTTTTGTTCTATTTTTAGTCCTTTCCGTTCTTACTTTAAGAACATTTTGAGATTATTGGGTTTCTGAGAACAAATTGAATTTGATTTAAGAACCACGTGATAAATGTACAACATTTTGTTCTTGTTTTGAGAACAATTTTAAGTACAAACTCAACTTGATCCAATCACAAAGAGAACATTTTGAGCTCAAAAAATGTCTTTCTCATTTTAAGAACATTTTCAACTCAGATCAGAACGTTAGAATTCTCACTGTGCTGTTAAATACTTTCTAACGAATCTAGGGTACCCTTTCACTCTACGAGTAACGGGTATAATTACAAACTAATTTGGTTATTCTCAAATTGAAATTGCATTCCTTTAATTTCATTTAAACAAATACATATACATTTTTAAACAAAAAGATTCACGGCCTTGCCTCACACATTTCCGCTACACTCTTATTAATAAATTGAATATATTTATTTTCTAGCACCAGTCGGAATATTAAAAAAAAAACGTTTATAGAAAAGTCCTTGCAGAAATTTAAAAATTTTGGAATTAAAAGGTAAGAAATCAATAAAATATTTGCATTGTGTAAAAGGTCCTTGGGGAAACCACAAAAAAATAAAACGCCAAAACCCCTACCTCTATGGTGGTGTGGAATTGAGGAATGTTTGAAATTTAGTTTAATTAGCAAGGATAAAAAGAAGTCAAAAGTAAAGGATTATATAACGATCTGTTAACAAAATTTCTGCAGGCGAAGCTGCGGGCGACCTTGCCAGTAGTATATATCAAGCAAAAACACCTTTTAACGGGGTACAAATCTAGTGACGATCGCACCTTCAACAAGAAAAAGTTCTGATATCAACTTTTGTGACGAAAATAAGATCTACTGAATAAATACGGTTTTAAAATTTTTCTCATTCGATACGCTTTATCAAAATCGTACAGCTTAACAAAGGCAAATTGAATTGCAGAGTGCCGAACGTAAAAAATTTAGAAAGTATTTTTATATGTATATCGTATAATACAGGGGTTCCAAAAGCGGTAGAACTAAGGATTCTTATTCAAAGTTTTTTTGAGTAATCAAAAAAAGATTTAAAAAAATATGAATAAAAAAGCTTTCGCGCATAACTTTTTAACGGTGGTATTTAGACAAATCGAAATACTTTTCTAACAACATATAGCGAAGGCTTAATGCCTTTGCAGTTCACAAGTTACGTGTGTACGAAACTTAGCTAATTATAGCTGTTTTTCAGGACCCTTAAATAACGTTTTGGGACAAAACGAAGTCCCCCAAAGGAGTCGAGGCACTCGACTCGTTACAGCTAAAGGGACCAAGGGGAGATGGAGATGTGCAAGCAGCAAAGCGAGATTGTAATGCTCCACCTGCGATCTTAATACATGTTTATGCACAGAGAAAAAAAAATACCAAAACTGGTCATCAATCGGGTATTTTTTCATATCAATTTTGATCCCTTATGTTGCCATATCATACTCATATTTTCGAACATATGACATTGATATTTTCGAACATGTCAATTTGGTATTTTTCATACCAGATTGATATGAGCACATATCAAAGTTGTGACCAAATTGTGGTATTTTTTAAAATCCAACTGATATGCTTTCATATCAAACTGATATGCTTTCACATCAAACTGATATGCTTTCATATCAAACTGATATTTTAAACTAATTTCTTTTTTCTTTAACATTTCTTTTATTTTAACATGTTATGTTTTTCCATATCAAATTTATACTTTTTCATAATAAACTGATATTTTATCATATAAATTTGAACTTTTAATCATTTTAACACGTTATGTTTTTCTATATTAAACTGGTATTCTTTCATATCAAACTGATATTTTGTCAAATCAATTCGACACTTAACTCATACCCAGCTTTATATTAAAATCATTTTATTGAGAGAAACAAATTTGTAGTTTTATTTAAATTTTATTTTCATTCAAAGTCTTATGTTACATATAAAAATCGTTGTAACTTAAAATAACTTATCATAATTAAATAAACTAAAATATTTTTCTTCTTATCATTTTAAGACCAGTTGGTGTGTAATATACATGAATTGGTGGGCCTTCAAATTCAAAACATTCCATGATTTAAATAAGACAACCTATAAATGAAAAAAAAGATACAAAATATATTCCAATATAGGAGAAGCTTAACGCTTATATGTCTGTATTCAAAGGACAGTGCTAAAAAATATGTAATTAACTAAAGAGTATATGTTACTGATTTAAATATTCAATAAACTTGATAATACTGGCATTCTTTACATCGTAGCTTGTTGTAATATTATAAAAATCAATTTGCAAAAATGACCAAACAAGAATAGATTCATTAGAGTACTTAAGATTAAAGACGTGAAAGGTCTTAAAGCAACAATCTAATGCCTTTAAAAAAGATTTAAATTTCAATGTTTGCTTTCCAATGATAATGTAGAAATCGGTTAGGCTAGTCAAATCTATTCCAACTACTACAATAAAGGGTTGAATTGTAGTATTTTAGTTTTAATATGGAGAACACTACTGCTTATGGAGTCCTGGATGGTGCAACTCCGAAGAAGCTGTATAAAGTATATGTCTTTCACTACTATCTCGTAGTAGGCCTTAAACTTTACAATGGATTGTTCCCATAAGCATGTAAGTTTAAAAGCTTTGTCTTGGTGAATCGATTTGAAATCTATGTTGATCTGCAACATTCAAATTAAATGTTAGAGTCTTATATATACAATTAATAGAAAATGACAAAATTTCTACGAACATCACAAACATTTCCAAGGGACATTACAAACATTTACTAGGACATCACAAACCATCACATACGTCCAAACCATCAAATTTGCTTACAAAGATATGTCCGAGAGACTGCTTATATATTGGAAACTCGTTAAATATTGCTTCAATGTCGTTTGACCCCTGCTTGATGAAGTTTTGGCGATAACTCGTCGTAGCTTCCCATAAAGTTATACAATCTTCTTCAGTTCCGTTGTACAACTTAAGAGTACTAACAATTTCAAGGACTTCTTGTGAATATACTTCTGGCTCAACTGCTTCAATGCTGGAACTAATATATCCCATAACCAGTTTTCTTTTTCTATTTAAATTATGAACTTTATTAAATAGAATTCCACTGGGGTTTGATTTCCCATTCTCTTTTCTACTCAAAAAATAAATATCTTTGTTTTCTGTTGGAAATATTGATACAATTTCTTCTGAAAGTTTTTTTATCTCTCCATATCTCGGTATTCTATAACACTGCGAGCTAACATTGTAATAACTTTCTTTTATGATTGAGAGAATTTTTTGTCGGTTATCTGCCGATAATTTTCCCTTTACTTGAAATTATTTGCCTTCCAATGTCGCAGGACTGAAGAATCAACAAAGCACTCTAGATTAACGTATAGAACCACAAAAAATAAATTATATATATATATATATATATATATATATATATACATGTGTAAGCCATCATTAGTTGAGACTTATTTTTGCAATATATTCCTAGAGTGTGGATACAACTACGAAAGGCTGCAGTACATTAGTGCATCAGATCTTGATATAATATTTTCCAAGGGAGAACATCTTGGTCTGAAATCCGAGTTCCGCGAGAAGCTCCAAAAATGGAAGCGAGCACAAGTTAGTTTAATTTTTAATATTTTCATAATAGGTTGTAATAATTTCAAATTTTAGCACATTGATGTCTGCGCAGGGGATACGACACCAACATATAAAGAAAAGGTGACATTATTAGTTCTAACTAATGGTTTCTAGCTTAAATATTATTAACTTTAATCAGTGTTTATATAATTTATTTTTTGTGGTTCTATACGTTAATCTAGAGTGCTTTGTTGATTCTTCAGTCCTGCGACATTGGAAGGCAAATAATTTCAAGTAAAGGGAAAATTATCGGCAGATAACCGAGAAAAAATCCTCTCAATCATAAAAGAAAGTTATTACAATGTTAGCTCGCAGTGTTATAGAATACCGAGATATGGAGAGATAAAAAAACTTTCAGAAGAAATTGTATCAATATTTCCAACAGAAAACAAAGATATTTATTTTTTGAGTAGAAAAGAGAATGGGAAATCAAACCCCAGTGGAATTCTATTTAATAAAGTTCATAATTTAAATAGAAAAAGAAAACTGGTTATGGGATATATTAGTTCCAGCATTGAAGCAGTTGAGCCAGAAGTATATTCACAAGAAGTCCTTGAAATTGTTAGTACTCTTAAGTTGTACAACGGAACTGAAGAAGATTGTATAACTTTATGGGAAGCTACGACGAGTTATCGCCAAAACTTCATCAAGCAGGGGTCAAACGACATTGAAGCAATATTTAACGAGTTTCCAATATATAAGCAGTCTCTCGGACATATCTTTGTAAGCAAATTTGATGGTTTGGACGTATGTGATGGTTTGTGATGTCCTAGTAAATGTTTGTAATGTCCCTTGGAAATGTTTGTGATGTTCGTAGAAATTTTGTCATTTTCTATTAATTGTATATATAAGACTCTAACATTTAATTTGAATGTTGCAGATCAACATAGATTTCAAATCGATTCACCAAGACAAAGCTTTTAAACTTACATGCTTATGGGAACAATCCATTGTAAAGTTTAAGGCCTACTACGAGATAGTAGTGAAAGACATATACTTTATACAGCTTCTTCGGAGTTGCACCATCCAGGACTCCATAAGCAGTAGTGTTCTCCATATTAAAACTAAAATACTATAATTCAACCCTTTATTGTAGTAGTTGGAATAGATTTGACTAGCCTAACCGATTTCTACATTATCATTGGAAAGCAAACATTGAAATTTAAATCTTTTTTAAAGGCATTAGATTGTTGCTTTAAGACCTTTCACGTCTTTAATCTTAAGTACTCTAATGAATCTATTCTTGTTTGGTCATTTTTGCAAATTTATTTTTATAATATTACAACAAGCTACGATGTAAAGAATGCCAGTATTATCAAGTTTATTGAATATTTAAATCAGTAACATATACTCTTTAGTTAATTACATATTTTTTAGCACTGTCCTTTGAATACAGACATATAAGCGTTAAGCTTCTCCTATATTGGAATATATTTTGTATCTTTTTTTTCATTTATAGGTTGTCTTATTTAAATCATGGAATGTTTTGAATTTGAAGGCCCACCAATTCATGTATATTACACACCAACTGGTCTTAAAATGATAAGAAGAAAAATATTTTAGTTTATTTAATTATGATAAGTAATTTTAAGTTACAACGATTTTTATATGTAACATAAGACTTTGAATGAAAATAAAATTTAAATAAAAATACAAATTTGTTTCTCTCAATAAAATGATTTCAATATAAAGCTGGGTATGAGTTAAGTGTCGAATTGATTTGACAAAATATCAGTTTGATATGAAAGAATACCAGTTTAATATAGAAAAACATAACGTGTTAAAATGATTAAAAGTTCAAATTTATATGATAAAATATCAGTTTATTATGAAAAAGTATAAATTTGATATGGAAAAACATAACATGTTAAAATAAAAGAAATGTTAAAGAAAAAAGAAATTAGTTTAAAATATCAGTTTGATATGAAAGCATATCAGTTTGATGTGAAAGCATATCAGTTTGATATGAAAGCATATCAGTTGGATATTAAAAAATACCACAATTTGGTCACAACTTTGATATGTGCTCATATCAATCTGGTATGAAAAATACCAAATTGACATGTTCGAAAATATCAATGTCATATGTTCGAAAATATGAGTATGATATGGCAACATAAGGGATCAAAATTGATATGAAAAAATACCCGATTGATGACCAGTTTTGGTATTTTTTTTTCTCTGTGCATAAACATGTATTAAGATCGCAGGTGGAGCATTACAATCTCGCTTTGCTGCTTGCACATCTCAATCTCCCCTTGGTCCCTTTAGCTGTAACGAGTCGAGTGCCTCGACTCCTTTGGGGGACTTCGTTTTGTCCCAAAACGTTATTTAAGGGTCCTGAAAAACAGCTATAATTAGCTAAGTTTCGTACACACGTAACTTGTGAACTGCAAAGGCATTAAGCCTTCGCTATATGTTGTTAGAAAAGTATTTCGATTTGTCTAAATACCACCGTTAAAAAGTTATGGGCGAAAGCTTTTTTATTCATATTTTTTTAAATCTTTTTTTGATTACTCAAAAAAACTTTGAATAAGAATCCTTAGTTCTACCGCTTTTGGAACCCCTGTATTATACGATATACATATAAAAATACTTTCTAAATTTTTTACGTTCGGCACTCTGCAATTCAATTTTCCTTTGTTAAGCTGTACGATTTTGATAAAGCGTATCGAATGAGAAAAATTTTAAAACCGTATTTATTCAGTAGATCTTATTTTCGTCACAAAAGTTGATATCAGAACTTTTTCTTGTTGAAGGTGCGATCGTCACTAGATTTGTACCCCGTTAAAAGGTGTTTTTGCTTGATATATACTACTGGCAAGGTCGCCCGCAGCTTCGCCTGCAGAAATTTTGTTAACAGATCGTTATATAATCCTTTACTTTTGACTTCTTTTTATCCTTGCTAATTAAACTAAATTTCAAACATTCCTCAATTCCACACCACCATAGAGGTAGGGGTTTTGGCGTTTTATTTTTTTGTGGTTTCCCCAAGGACCTTTTACACAATGCAAATATTTTATTGATTTCTTACCTTTTAATTCCAAAATTTTTAAATTTCTGCAAGGACTTTTCTATAAACGTTTTTTTTTAATATTCCGACTGGTGCTAGAAAATAAATATATTCAATTTATTAATAAGAGTGTAGCGGAAATGTGTGAGGCAAGGCCGTGAATCTTTTTGTTTAAAAATGTATATGTATTTGTTTAAATGAAATTAAAGGAATGCAATTTCAATTTGAGAATAACCAAATTAGTTTGTAATTATACCCGTTACTCGTAGAGTGAAAGGGTACCCTAGATTCGTTAGAAAGTATTTAACAGCACAGTGAGAATTCTAACGTTCTGATTTGAGTTGAAAATGTTCTTAAAATGAGAAAGACATTTTTTGAGCTCAAAATGTTCTCTTTGTGATTGGATCAAGTTGAGTTTGTACTTAAAATTGTTCTCAAAACAAGAACAAAATGTTGTACATTTATCACGTGGTTCTTAAATCAAATTCAATTTGTTCTCAGAAACCCAATAATCTCAAAATGTTCTTAAAGTAAGAACGGAAAGGACTAAAAATAGAACAAAAAGTGAGTTGCATTTTCACTTGAAATGGTGTTTCGGATATTTTATAACGCGTTAGTATCTTTCGGTTAACAGTTAGCACGCGTTAGACGCTTCTTCTTTGCTCTTCTTCTTCTGAACCATTCGGCTGGCACACTTCATCTGCGTTTTTGTTTGTTTGTGCCGCATATATTGCAAAAAGTTTAAAGTGATGGAAAGTGAAAGTGACGAGCAGTTGTTAAAGTTCCTGAAGGATATTAAAATGGAGACCGTAAGAAAATTTCATGAAGGTTAGTATAAATTCCTTAGTACTTAGAGCTTTAAAATAAAATACACCTTTACACAGAGAGGAAAAACCAAGAACATTGTGATTGAATTGAGCACATTCGTTCTTAAAAACCGTGTATATATGTGTATATATGTGCACATATGTTGATTTATAAAAACCTAAAAGCAGGTCAAGCACAACCAAATCGACCTCGTGGTCCGTAAGGAATTGAAGCAAAAGTGGATCCTCCATGGTACTTCGACAAACTAAGGCACAAATAAAGAAAATTAGTTAATATTATACATACTTACCAAGTAATTACTATTATGAGCACCTTAAACTTTTCTTTTGTCACGTTTTACACTAAAACTGACGCAGTAAATAAAAGTGGGACCACCGCATACAAAGCGTAATTATACCGTAATATACACAAATAGGACGAATTTACAGTCATACTATTTTTTCGAAGACTTTTCGATGTTACCTTTGATATGAAATCTTATCAACTTGCCAAGTATTCATATCATTATGATACGGATTCATATTAACATTTGAAGTTGATATGATTTCGTATCATATTGATATGAATTCGAATCATTTTGATATGAAAAAATTGATATGTGAAAATTGAGGAGACAATATCAAACGGGTATTGTTCCGTTTTTTTCTCTGTGTGTGGGTGGCAGACAGTTTTAAGCCTTATGGGCGTTAGAGTGGGCATGGTATTGCAAAAACTAAAAGGATTGCATACCAAGACTTAAAAAAAACATTTATTTCGGGAGAAAGAGCGGTGAAAAAGTAAAAGTTAAAATTTTGAAGATTTGATCTGTTGGGGCCGGTGGGGATAAATACCCCCAACTATAAACATACTTGTATTTTCACTTAAAATATGCGTCGAATGACACCTCAACTGTCAAAAAAAACATCTATAAATAGCTAAAAATAAAAAAAGCTAAATACATTTTGTACACCCGTAACTTGTGAACTACTAGAAAGGTATTTTAAAGTACTTTATACGCTTTTCTAACATAATTTGTCTAAGTACTACCGTTTAAAAATGAGCAAAAGCTTTTTTTTAAGTTTTTTTTATATTTTTTTTGACTTTCCATCCAGCTACAGGTTCTATATGTCGTTAGAAAAGTACTTCGAAATACTTTGTACGCCTTGTTAACATGATTTGTCTAAATACCGTTGTTTAGAAATTATCTGTTTATCTCTTTTTTTAGTTACTTATTATTTTTCAAGATTCCTCTACTTTGGACAACATTGAATTTTGTACGTGTGTATCCAAACGCTATTTTAGGGTCATGGAATCATTTAGAAACTTGAACTCTACGGCTTTTGGGAAAGTATATTTATTATATGATTGATGTTTAAATCAAAAACTTCTGATATCAAACAAAACACCTCTTAACGAGGTAAAAATCTAGTGACGATTGCACTTTCAGCAAACAAAAATTCGGATATCAACTTTTGTGACGAAAATGTATTATACGATCTACTAAATAAATATTCTTTCTAAATTGTTGACATTCGGCACGCTGCGCCGGAATCTTCAGAATCTGCATGCCTAATCCCAGTATTGCAGCTTTTATACACAGAGAAAATAAAATACCAAAACTGGTCATCAATCGGGTGTTTTTGTATATCAATTTTGATCCCTTATGTTGCCATATCATATTCATATTTTCGAACATATGAAATTGATATTTTCGAACATGTCAATTTGGTATTTTTCATACCAGATTGATATGCGCACATATCAAATCTGTGACCAAATTGTGTTATTTTTAAATATCCAACTGATATGCTTTCATATCAAACTGATATACCTTCATATCAGATTGATATGTTTGTAATATTAATATTAATCAGTTTTGTTTTTACTTTTTTAATCTTATAAACAAATAAATATTGAAAACCCATAAGATCGCTGTAAATATTTATTTTTTATATATTTCGGATCACTTATAAAAATAAATCCAGGACTTAGCAATAAATGACCGATAACGCTGTACTCGGATGCCTCCTGTAGCTTTGCAGCAGCGCCAGGAAGACCTTCTTCTGTCCTCGATAGAAGTTTCCCAGCAAAGTGGGGGACGCCAACTTGCCCAGTTCGGCATCTTGGCCAGCCATTTGACTTTGAGTAGTGCAGTCTGTGTTGTCAGCCACCGAAAAGCACGTTACAGTGTCCAAGAAATAAATATGTTAGAATAAGACAAACATCAAGTAAGTACAATTGAAAATGAGATACTTACCATTTGCAAAAAAAATAAATAACATATGTAAATGTTTCACTTTGTACATTTTCACTTTTCGTCAAAAAATATCTTTAGTACCATACTAATAAATAAATACACAAAAAATACGAAAGCACAGTCATACTTTTTTTTTCGAAAACTTTTCGATGTTACTTTTGATATGAAAAACATATCAAATTAATACGAATTTATATTAAAATAATGCAAAATCATATCAATTAGAAATGTTGATATGAATCCGTATCATGTTGATATGAATTCGTATTAATTTGATATGTAAAAGGTGATATGGGAAAATTGAGGAGACAATATCAAACGGGTATTGTTCCGTTTTTTTCTCTGTGTAGTTTCCGAGATTACAGCTTTTATACGGACATGACTAGATCGACTTGGCTAGTGATCCTGATCAAGAATGTATATATCCTATGGGGTCGGAAACGCTCTACCTGTTACATACTTTCCGACAAATCTAGTATACCCTTTTACTCTAGAGTAACGGTTGTCATCGAAGCGTATTTTAGGTGAAAATACAACTAAACTAATGAACTTGTGCATTTATCTACGAACCAAATGTTCTAATTTTTTACACTTTCACCGCTCTTTCTCCCAAACCATTTCATTTTTTTTTAAGTCTCGGTATGCAATCCTTTAAGTTTCGATTCATGTATCACTCGTAACGATCGGAAGATTACAGTAGATTATCATTTCTTCCTGTATATATAGTTGTCGTCTTCCCACACTCTCCTGGTAAGCTTCGTCACTACGTGGACTGCCGTCCACAGTGATTTCCTTCTGTCTGTCGTATGAACACATAAGTCTCGGACTCTATAAAAGCTAGAAAGTTGGGACTAGTCATGCAGATTCTAGAGATTCTCTCGCAGCGGAAGTTTGTTTCAGCGGGGTGCCACGCCCACTTAAACGCCTGTAACGCGCCCACATTTTTGTTCTTTGTATGAAAAGTAAATGAGATTATGTTTTGTTCAAATCGGACCATCCGTTAAAAAGTTAAGCCCAAATAAGGAAATTGTATTGTATTATTTATCAATACATTTCTACCTATCTACACATTCTTATGACCGAGCATTGTAATCGCCACTAGTTTGCTGCAACGAAAAAGTTGCTTTTCTGCTCGCAAATCTGCATCTCCCTTTCGCTACCTTTAGGTGAGTAACGGGTATCTGATAGTCGGATCTCGACTATATAGTTCTTTCTTGTTTTGTTGTCCATTCGAAAGCATAACATCTACAGAAATCACTAATAACTGTGCAAAGTCCAACTGGCTTTTCCGAACTCACCTTGTTCAGTACGAAATGCAGAACGGCTGCTTTGCTACGGCAGCTGAGCACGTAGTTGTCACGCTGGGAGGCGCAGTCGCGGACCAGGAAGTCGCCCTCGCGCTGTACAATGTCCTCCGCTCGCTGGCGGGGCAGGGCTCCGTGGTACCACGCGTAGGAACGTAGTTCGCGGGTGTCCAGGCTCAGCTCCCATTCGAGTGCCCTTTTCAGGGCAATGGCCTCCTGTTGCTCACTGGGACTGGGACTGGGCTGTGCGGTGGCCAGCGGGGTGGAAGCGTTGCTGCTGCCGTAGCTCTCCATCTTGCCGTCTTTGATGGCCCAATGCGGAACTCAGGTATTCGTAGCAGGGTGAGAGTTAAATTCCCTTATTTTGGGTAATTTGGTTTTAACACAGGCTATTCCTCTCGCAAGCGGGTCAAGAGAAATTAGCTCCCACAGGATGTGCTCTTTAATATATGAACAACTAAATGTGTAAAATTTTTTTGTTAAACTCAAGTTGTGTTAATAATGTTTTACGAAAACTAATTTCGGTTTAGACATCTAAATCTTCATTTAAAAAACATACCACAGTAATGCATTCGTTTTTATAAAAATGAACGCTATCCTTGGCTTACTTACCAGCTACGCCCATTTTGCATTACGCCCAAACTTCATAGCAAAGTTCTTTATGTAGATTTTTAGAGGGTTCTAGAGTTCTTTATCACACAGCTGACCTTTTAACGGGAGTGCACTTTTTAACCCTGTCGTAATGTAGTAGACTGATGTCTTTGTCGCTCAAATATGCTTTAACAAGTTTAGGACAATAACCTCGAGTGTGGTGTACATTTAGGGGTTGCTCACTGCTTTCTCCTGCACATCACTGCGCGCTGTTTGTTTCGGGTTTTGCCTTTAAATTTCACGATAGTTTGAAGTCCTTTTATGGGAAATTTGGAGCATGCGCGAACTATATGTTATTGATTTCTATGCAATAGAAAAGGAAATTTTGTGGATGTTGTGTATCGTAACTTACTACTACTGAAATGAAATTTTTGCAAATCAAATCATACTCTTCCGCAGAAATGTACCTTTTATGACGTAAGGGAAAGATGTTTACTCCGTTATGGAAGGAAACAATACATGTATCTGCTTCGGCAAGCTGAAGTTTGTATACCCTTGCAGGTATAAGAAATAATCAATGTTAGTAACACCATGTTACATTTTTAAGAATGGTTGCTAGCTTCAGTGATATTAAAAAAAATAGTTATTTTATTATTTCTCTGGCCGTTTCTTTGACAGCTATATGTATGTTAGAGTCGTCCGATTTTTATAGAATTTTTTCGAAATTCTTAAAAAAAAAAAAAAGTGGGAGAACGCTATAGTCGAGTACCTCGGCTATTAGATACCCGTTACTCAGCTTAAGGGACCAAAGGGAAATGGAGATATGCAAGCAGCAATGCGAGATTTAAATGCGCCACCTACCGGCGGAAGACAGACTTAAGCGTTGTGGGCGTTAGGGTAGGCGTGGCAAATTTTTTTTTTTATCTAGCATGAAAACTGTGGGCGCCAAAGGTTTGGGCGGTTTGTGGGCGTTTTAGTGGGCGTGGCATATTCGCGTAACGAAATTGCGCTGCGTAGAAGGCTACGGAATCTAAATCTGAGATCCCAATTCTCTATCTATGATAGTTTCCGAGATATCCACGTTCATACTTACGACTTTTTGAAGTTTGGGGCGGTTTGTGGGCGATAAAGTGGGCGTGGCAAACATTTTTTGGGTCAATCAATAGGTATTGATGAGAACAATACATTTCAGTTAAAATTTTTATTTTAGCATCAAAACTGTAGGAGCCACAGTTTTGGGCGGTTTGTGGGCGTAAAAGTGGGCGTGGCACTCTACTGAAACAAACTTGCGCTGCGTAAGAAGCTCAGGAATCCGCACGCCGAATCTCAATAACCTAGCTCTCATAGTTACCAAGATCTCAGCGTTCATCCGGACAGACGGACAGACGGACATGGCTAGATCGACTCGGCTAGTGATCCTGATCAAGAATATATATACTTTATGGGGTCGGAAACGATTCCTTCTGCCTGTTACATACTTTCCGACGAATCTAGTATACCCTTTTACTCTACGAGTAACGGGTATAATTATTCCCAATAGTATAAGAAAATATTTCAAAAGACACCGAAGCTTTAATTTTTTTTCTTATTATTTTTCCCCCAATTTTCCGATCGTATCGGCAGCTGTATGATATAGTCGTCCGATATTGATAATATTAAATTCGAAACTCAAAACTAATTAAAAAATGTTATTTCCAAGCTTTGGAGATTGTATGTTAAACAAGAAAGGAACTTAGCTTCGGCATGCCGAAGCTTATATACCCTTGCAGCTATAATTATTTAATTTAAAAACACAAAAGATGATATTCCCAATAGTATAAAATAATATGTCAAAAAACACCGAAGCTATAATTTCTTTCATATTATTTGCCTACCAATTTTCCGATCGTTCCTATGGCAGCTATATGATATAGTCGTCCGATTTTGATAAAATTAAATTCGAAATTAAGAACTAATTAAAAAATGTTATTTCCAAGCGTAGGTTTCCAAGCGTATGTTAAAAAACCCCGAAGCTATAATTTGTTTCATATTATTTTCCTACCAATTTTTGATCGTTCCTATGGCAGCTATATGATATAGTCGTCCGATTTTGATAAAATTAAATTCAAAATTCAGAACTAATTAAAAAATGTTATTTTCAAGCGTTGGAGGTTATATGTTGAAAAACACCGAAGCTATAATTTGTTTCATATTATTTTTCCACCAATTTTCCGATCGTTCCTATGGCAGCTGTATGATATAGTCGTCCGATTTCGATAAAATTTAATTAAAAATTCAAAATTAATTTAAAAATGTTATTTTCAAGCTTAGGAGGTTATATGCTAAAAAACACCAAAGATATAATTTTTTTAAATTAAATTTTTAACTTCTGTCTGAAATCATAATACCCTCTGCAAGGGTATAAAAAGGGAATAATTTATAATGTAAAGGATGATGGTAGTACCTGGTAAAATTGTTATGTGCTAAACGACAAAGAAATATGCACAAGCTGTGAATTGAGCAAAGCTGTTTACATTAAGACTAATAACGATAGTCGAAAAATCGATACAACACTATCGACGACTCGTGAGTTCAGGGAGTCGTGCAGCTTGGACAAGTCATGGAACTGGTTCCTTAAACCGGATAACTCCCAAATGAACCAAGGTTTAAATTCGAAAAGTTTGAGTGGTTTTTGGGCGAAGAGAGGCTTGAAAAGGTGAAACAAGCAAGGGTGAAAAAGGGCAAAAATAATTGTTCGCAGACGGTTCTGTTGAAAAAAATATATAATATTAGAAGTCAAGTTCCTACCCAAATATTCCGAGAGGGAATAGCCTGGATCGGGAAATAGACTTACGTAAGGAGAGACGAAGACCAGCCACTAGGAGGAGATCAAAATTTTCGAGAGGAAAATTGGCCACTCATCCCCGGGTGGCCCCAGGTTTTTATTCGCCCCTTATATTTGCCACACAGAATTAGCAAAAGGTTCCCGAAAACTACAAGCGGCAAACGAATTCAACAAGCCGAAAATGAATACAAAAAAATTGAGACTGATGTTATTGATTATGTAACCCGCCCAAATTAATTTATTCCTACTTATATCCATTCAAATTATTTATTTATTTAACCTATTTATTTATGCCAATCCAAAACTGTTGGAATATTATTTATTGTATTTATTTATTTATATATATATATATGTGTTCCCTGTAAAAGTTCGGTACCGTAGGTAGGATTATTAAATGTTAAAATTTAAGACAAAATCGTGAATTATAATGTGAAAACGAAATGAAGTCGTGTGAGTAGAAATTCGTGTTGGGGGTGAGATGAGTTAGGCGAGATAGCACGATCCACAGAACAGAATTGGGAGACGTGTCCAAGAGAATGTTGAGGGATACACTCATGGTTGGGAGGGACTCCAGGACCACGATAAGAGCTGTGTTGTCCAGTCCAGATGTTCAAGAAAAATCCGTCGTGAAATTGCCGTTGTCCGAGTTTGAATTTCCGTTTTGTTTTTGTTGTGTCTGCTGCGTAGACAACATTGTTGGTTGTTCCCCTTAGAAAAATATCTAATAACAATAAAAACATGAACACAATAAGTAATTCACTTTGAATAAAAGCGTAATGTGTACTCAAGAAAACGATTTTTCATTATATTTTGTTGAACATGGTGAGTGCAAAATGCAAATTTTTGATAAATGGACTAAAGCTTTACTGTTCATAACCCCCAGATATTTATTTATTTTTGACGAAGTATATTTAGCTTATTGCTACTTTTACATTTGTCTGGGGAGTCTAGCCACTAACAATGTTTGTACAGCAAAACTGTAATCCATTTATCTAACATTAGCATTTTATGTGAATAACACTCATGATTTTCATTAATTTAAAAAAAAAAACGATTGCATAAAAAGAAAAGTTGTTCCCAGTCGGGGTTGAACTCCGACCTCCAATTCCCGCGGTTGAGCGACTAGACCCCTGGCCTACAGGCCATTGACACCTCACGTTAGTCAAATGCGAAATTGAGCCCTTATTGCAGCAGACCACACGAAATGATTCACCAACACAACCAAAGAGCTTTACACGGACAACGCACACTAGCAAAATCGAAAATCCACATCGAAAATCCACACCAAAAATTTTGACGTACATTCCGTTGTATGGCTGTTACGCATCTTGTTATTCTATGGTCTTTGGTCTTACTGTCAAGCAGCTGGGTTTCTTGACAAACGGAAAACAAATCAACAGAAGCAATTGAAAAAAGAGTCTGCTGGTGCACAAAGAAATTAACATAAATATAAATGGAATGTTCAACGAGTGTTTTATTTATGTTAATTAGTAGTATAAAGTTTTTTTTCGTCCCACGGATGCTTCGCCATCTTTCAAGCGCCATCTGTAGTCCAGCTTCGAGTCTCAATGGGCATATTGGACCTTGAGGAAGTGGAAGTCGGATTGGGAACGCCTGATGCTGTATATAGTCGCCCAGCATTCTGGTGATGGCTTATCCAGCTGGGCGACCTTATTTCCTCTTCGCTTTAGCTGGAGTGATTCCTCAATGGAGAGCTCGTCGGAGATCGAGCGAAGTCCCACTCGGCACGTTCCTTTTTTTTCGTTTTTGGGGTTTTTTCTCCGTTTTTAATTTTTAAGTTCCACACCACTTTTGCACGTACATCGCCAAAGATTAAATTTCTTATTCTTTGGGCCGCGACTAACGGCGTTCATCGAAATTCACTTGGTAAATCTGATATTTTTCCTGGTATATTCTTCGCTCATCTGAGTACCGCGCTGAAAAACAGGTCCGACGAAAAGCGTTAGCCGCTTATTTGCCTCTCCCTCACTCCTATGGTTAGCTCGCGGTTTTCGTCGATGTGAGTACTAGGCTTAACAATATACTCAGCAAAGTGCACTTCGTGTTGTAAAATAATTTAAACTATCGGAAACACATCCAACCTAACATAGCACTTGAAAAATAAGCACCAAGATGACCGGTGACGTGCCCAAACTAGTGATTATTGCATAAAAACATATAAGAGTGATTCTTTGTGAAACGTATCGAGATTTTCTTTATGGTCTCAAAACGGTTTTATATTTTTATCACGATATTATACCATTTATACAGGATTTTAAAAATATTAAAAAAATTTATCCATTTGACAGAAGAAAAGATATGGCGATGTCTTTTTTATGTTTAGATTGTGTATAACTTTAAATTACATGGTGTAGAAAATAAAAAAAAAATCTCCTTAATTATTATTTTTGCCAACCTTTCAGATAAAAATAACTCCCATAACAGTTCCCAAGCAACTTATAGGCCAAACTTAAAAAAAAAATATTCAATCGCGGTTTTCTGCAAATCGGCATTTTTAATTTTTATAAAAAATTAGTATAATGTTCTATACATAATCCTTGTTGAACCCTACAAATTTTGACGTGGGACCTCCATGGGTTTCCCCAGAATTAATTAAAGCAGTTTATATTAAATCAAAATCAAAGCAGTCTTTTCTTGTTATTATTTTTAAATTATGATGTAACGAACTGTTTTCGACCGTTCTACGCTCTACTTAAACGACGCGACTAACCCAGAGATATTGTTTTATATTTATGTTGCATAGCAGCCCGTGACCCATGAAAATGCAAGATACCCGACAAATCGGTAAACTTTATTGTTTGTCTTGGGCTGGTAGAATTAATTTTTTTATTGGATAAAAAAATAAATGAATATAAAAATAAAATAAAATGAGGAAGTGGGCTTAGTGCATTTGAAACACTGCGAATGCGAAAGTTTTTATGATTTTTTTTATTGAATGGATTGATGCACCGGTTTTTGAAAATTTTCATATTGCTATTGATCAGAATTTTAAAGCACAATTAAAAACGATTCCGTAGATTTTACTTTTAAATGGAAGCCCACTTTCTCATTTTATTTTATTTTTATATTCATTTATTTTTTTATCCAATAAACAGTTCGTTACATCATAATTTAAAAATAATAACAAGAAAAGACTGCTTTGATTTTGATTTAATATAAACTGCTTTAATTAATTCTGGGGAAACCCATGGAGGTCCCACGCCAAAATTTGTAGGGTTCAACAGGGATTATGTATAGAACATTATACTAATTTTTTATAAAAATTAAAAATGCCGATTTGCAGAAAACCGCGATTGAATATATTTTTTTTAAGTTTGGCCTATAAGTTGCTTGGGAACTGTTATGGGAGCTATTTTTATCTGAAAGGTTGGAAAAAATAATAATTAAGGAGATTTTTTTTTTATTTTCTACACCATGTAATTTAAAGTTATACACAATCTTAACAAAAAAAAGACATCGCCATATCTTTGCTTCTGTCAAATGGATAAATTTTTTTAATATTTTTTAAATCCTGTATAAATGGTATAATATCGTGATAAAAATATGAAACCGTTTTGAGACCATAAAGAAAATCTCGATACGTTTCACAAAGAATCACTCATAAAGAGCTTAAGCTTTGTCGTGTCCTGATTTTTGCGCAGTGTAGAGGCCGGCTAGTCAACGAACATCCCAGGGAGGGGAACAACCAACAATGTTGCCTACGCAGCAGACACAACAAAAACAAAACGAAAATTCAAACTCGGACAACGGCAATTTCACGACGGATTTTTCTTGAACATCTGGACTGGACAACACAGCTCTTATCGTGGTCCTGGAGTCCCTCCCAACCATGAGTGTATCCCTCAACATTCTCTTGGACACATCTCCCAATTCCGTTCTGTGGATCGTGCTACCTCGCCTAACTCATCTCACCCCCCAACACGATTTTCTACTCACACGACTTCATTTCGTTTTCACATTATAATTCACGATTTTTTCTTACATTTTAACATTTTATAATCCTACCTACGGTACCGAACTTTTACAGGGAACACATATATATATATATATAAATAAATAAATACAATAAACAATATTTTAACAGTTTTGGATTGGCATAAATAAATAGGTTAAATAAATAAATAATTTGAATGGATATAAGTAGGAATAAATTAATTTGGGCGGGTTACATAATCAATAACATCAGTCTCAATTTTTTTTGGATTCATTTTCGGCTTGTTGAATTCGTTTGCCGCTTGTAGTTTTCGGGAACCTTTTGCTAATTCTTTGTGGCAAATATAAGGGGCGAATAAAAACCTGGGGCCACCCGGGGATGAGTGGCCAATTTTGCTGTCGAAAATTTTGATCTCCTGGTGGCTTGTCTTCGTCTCTCCTTACGTAATTCTATTTCCCGATCCAGGCTTTTCCCTCTCGGAATATTCTATAAATATTTATATTTAAGCTCCACTCACATTAACAAGGATTTTTTTTGTCACCCACTGGGTAGGAACTCGACTTCTAATATTATATATTTGTTTCAACAGAACCGTCTGCGAACAATTATTTTTGCCCTTTTTCACCCTTGCTTGTTTCACCTTTTCAAGCCTCTCTTCGCCCAAAAACCACTCAAACTTTTCGAATTTAAACCTTGGTTGATTTGGGAGTTATCCGGTTTAAGGAACCAGTTCCATGACTTGTCCAAGCTGCACGACTCCCTGAACTCACGAGTCGTCTATAGTGTTGTATCGATTTTTCGACTATCGTTATCAGTCTTAATGTAAACAGCCTTGCTCAATTCACAACTTGTGCATATTTCTTTGTCGTTTAGCACATAACAAGCACACTACGGTTTCGATGCTCGTCTCGGATCTGGAGTGGAGGATGTGCGTGTTCTGCTGGTTGTACTGCCCAACGTAGGCCACCGCCCACAACCCTGAGATTAATGCCTGGTGAGTGTGATTTGCTAGACGGGCACTATTGTTTCAGATCCTTTGCATGGAAAACTCCCAAACGATTGCCGCGCAAGTTTTTCAAAGCGTACAAAGAGTTTCCCAACGCTTTTGTGACTCGACATTTAGTGTACTTTCTGCAAAACTTGGAATTCCTATTCTTGCTGAAGTCACTTAGGACAAAGTTTCTCTTGTATATTTCTTGCCCCGGTGAGTATCGAATCTCTCGGGCCCTTAAGTTGTAACTCTTCGCTGCTTTCTCGTAGGCCTGATGTATCCTTTCCTTTATTTTTTCTCTGGATAGCTGTTGTCGTTCCGACCTGGGCAATTGGGCTATCTCAGCTTCATTCAGGGCCTTCAACTTGCGAGCCAGCGAGTAATCTTTCCCGTTCGAGAACATGTGCTGTCCGAACATGGCAAAATACGGCGAAGTTCCGATGCTGCTATGTATGGATGACCTCAGCGACGCTTGTATGTCGGGTAAATGTTCATCCCATCGCGTGTGGTCGTCTTGGATGTTTACTCGGATTGCTGCTAATATGGATTGGTTCACTCTCTCCGAAGCATTGGATTGTGGTGCGTATCTCCCTGTCTTCATGTGTGTAATTCCATATTCTTGTAGCATATTCTCGAATTCCTTGGATACAAACTGTCTTCCGTTGTCCGTGTGGATTGTTTCCGGAACTCCGAATTGGGTGAATATCCCTTCTTGCAGGAATCGGATTACAGCTGTCGATATGGCCTTCGGCATCGCTTTTAGCCACACAAACTTGGTCAAGTGATCTAATGCGATAAATAGCATGGAATTTCCTCGGCGAGACCGCGGATACTTTCCTAAGAAATCCAGGTACAACTTTTGAATAGGTCGATCTGTCCGTACTTCCTTCCCCATCACTGGTCTCTTTATCTGTGTTGTGTGCTTGTTCTCTTTGCAGTTTTCGCAGGCTGCTACAAAGTCTCGGACTTGAACTACCATTTTGGGCCAGTAATACATCTGCTGAAGTCTCGCCAAGGTCTTTGCCATACCCCCATGCATCGCCATGTCGCCGCCGTGGGCTTGCTGGATTAGAGTTGTCGTCAATGCTTCCGGAATCCACAGTTTCCATTCAAATTCCCCACTTTCCTCTCGATTGAAGTGTGTCTTCTTGAATAGAAGTCCTTCTTCCACACGTAAGTCCGGAAATTTATCTCTTCCTTGCTCTTCAACCAACTGCAGTCTTTCCAGGTATTCAGGACTCTCAAATTCAGTTGTTTCAAACTCGAAGAACTCTACTTCAGCGGTTTCATTCGGCCGAGATAGCATGTCGGCCACGATGTTGTCTTTCCCTTTCCGATGCTCTATGTTGAAGTCGAATGCCTGTAACGCTAACGACCACCGCGCCAGCCTCCCGTTCAAGTCCTTGAGCGTCATAAGCCATTGCAGGCTTGCATGGTCGGTAACGATCGTGAACGGCATCAACTCCACATAGGGACGGAATCTTTCTACGGCTTTTACTGCTGCAAGACACTCTTTTTCCGTTGTAATTGAGTTGTGCTCCTCTCAGCTTCACCGAAAATAACGCTATTGGCCGGTCCGATCCTTCTACGTCTTGCTGGTATAGTACTGCCCCAATTCCTACATGGCTGGCGTCACACTGTATCCAGAAGTGTCTTCCAAAGTCTGGATGAGCTAATACCGGCGCACAGGTAAGCGCTTTCTTCAGCGTTTCGAATACCGTAGTTGCTTCCTCTGTCCACATAAATTTTGTTTTATTTTTAAGGCAGTCCGTGAGCGGCGCACTTACACCGGAGAAATTTTGGATGAATCTGCGATACCAGCCTGCGGTTCCTAAGAAGCTGCGTAGTTGTCGCGTGTTTTTGGGCACCTCTATCTTCATAATCGCCTCAACTTTCTTCGGATCCGTCCGCAAGGCCCCATCACCGATTATGAATCCCAAATATCGCAAGTATTTAAAAAAAAAATTTTGACTTGTGTAGCACGATCGTCAAATTTGCTTTATTCAAACACTCTGCCACTTCTTTCAGCAACCTGCAGTGTTCTTCGAAAGTCTTGGATATCATCAGCAAGTCATCTAAGTATACAAAGACGCGGCTGCGAAGACGCTGTGGGATTACCTTGTCCATTACCCTACACAACCTTTGAGCCGAATTACATAATCCGAATGGCATCCGTCGAAACTGATAAAGTGGCCTTCCAGGTATTGTGAAAGCGGTCAAGGGCCGACTTTTCTCATCGAGTTCCACTTGCCAGAAATCATGTTTCAAATCGATACTGCTGATGAAAATCGTCTCATCCACCCGGCTTAAAATCGACTCAATGTTCTGTAGCGGGTAAGCATCCTTCACTGTAAGCGTGTTCAGTTTTCTCGCGTCTAAGCACAGCCTATTCTTTCCAGGTTTCTATACCAGCGTCGTTCGGTTGTTCCAGGGACTTTCACTTAACTCGATGACTCCTAACCGTAGCATCTCATCGACTTCTGCGAATAGCAGTTGTTGTTTCGCCGGGGACACGGGGAAGAATCTCTCCTTGACGGGTACAGCTCCTTCCACTAACTGGATCGAGTGTTCTTCTACCTTGGTAAGTCCTAATCCTTGACTTTCGTAGGTCAGGAAAAGTCCTTTTGCTTCTTCCAGTCGCTCCGTCTGTTCGGGGGATAGGATATGTGCCTCTGTCGGTTCTCTTTTGGCCATAAATTCGGATTCCACCTGGTGTAAGGATTCTACGCCCACCACCTCTGGTGCCAATTCGAATTTTCTCCAGAAATCTATGCCCAGGTACAATTTTTGTTTCAAGGATGGACAAAGGAGTGTCGGCAATCGATGTGTTACCCCATTATACGAGATGCTGGGTTGAATCTTGCCCACTACTCGATGCTGTGTACCTCCTGCTGATTTCATTATCGATTGTGATCTCTCTAATTTCAGTCCTAACCTTTCCACTGTTTCTAGGCAACCTTCCCCAAGCAAGCTTACTGATGCCCCGGAATCCAAGAGACCCACGACCTCCAGGTCTTCGATCTTCACCTGTGCGAATGGTCTGTTGTCGCCTTCCACCGCAGCTCTGATGGCCGAACAAATCATCCTTCTTTCTGCCTTCCGCTGCTGACTTCTCCTACGGGCTCTGGCAATTTTTGGCGAAATGTTCATTTTTCCCAAATATTCGGTTCCTGACCTCTTGGTAGTGTGCTTCTCGGACTGCCATAGGTTCACGTTTCGACCATTTAATGGTATGTACTGGTTTATTTATATTTATCAATATCTTACTAATTTTATTTTCCTTACAGCTATCCTTATCATCACGCATGCAATTTGACGAGGCTTTCACTTGTTCGTGGCAAACGGATTGGAGCGTGGTTCCTCGTTCTTGCCCAAGCTCCTCACACCGTTTCCCGTTTGGCATCGAGTACATCTTGGTGTCCTCACACCGGGTAGTCCACACTTGAAACAGAACACCTTTAACACCTCCGATTCACACGCGTTGAATGGGTGTCCCACGGTTCCACAATTCCAGCATGTAAGTGGCTGTCGTTCCCTGTTGGTCTCCCAGTGTCTAGCTAATGCCTCCACTTCCTCTTGTTCTCCAGGTACACTCTCTTCTCCGACTGATTCCGGACAAAGCTCATCGATCCTCGGACGATCTTTATACCCTCGTTGAGTCTCGAGGTTGCTCGGATATCGGGTCCATCGAGTCGCCAATATTCTCTCCGCATCGTGGCATTCATGTCTGAGTTGATATATCGGGTATATAACTCTCGAAATCTGATCCGTAATGTTCATTTTTATCACTTTTATCAGGTCAAAGTCGGAAAACGGCATCTCTTCTGCTTCCGTTCTCGCAGCTCATACTCTCGCTCGAAGTTGGATCGGTGACTCTGGAACTGCTGCAGTAGTGCGTACCTCAGGTAAGTCCACTCTTGCTTCTCCGTTGACCTCACGTACATCCAGTACCATTCCTTGGCTTGTCCTTCAACTAACACGTGAAATTCTCTTAGGACCTCCTTCCACGGCACCTGATACGACCTTTGGAGATGTTCGAGGCGGAATATAAACTCTGACACGGGCATGCTTCTGGGACTTCCATCGAAACTGAGCCCCCACTTCCGCAGTTGGCCGACTTTAAATGCAGAATCGCCTACTGCCCCGCTTGACCGACGCTTATCCGGTCCTGGATTGAAGTTGATGTGATTCCCACCGTTTCCAGGAGGATGTTCTGGAGGCGTCATGTGAGACCCATTCCATCTCCTTGGTTCCTGCTCCGTCGACCAGGCGGTTTGCCGATACCCTTCCGATGCGTGACGATTCATCTCCTGCTTCTCTCTGAAGAGGGTATTTGGCCCTGTCCAACTTGTTGTCCTTGGGCCTGGCGAACCTGCGTAGATGCCTGCCATGCTGCGTTTTCCTTTGCGAAATCCCTGCGCCACTCCGCCATGCAGTCATTGATGTCCTTCATGAACTGCATCATATCCTGCTGCATCTGCTGTTTGAACATTTCGTACTCCGTCGACATTCCCACCAGGTACGTATGTTGAGCTTGAACCAGTGCCGCATTAACCCCTAATTTTATCTCAGATGGCAAAGACTTTGGTATGGCCCCGGTTCCGCCTACCGCTTGAAGACCACTAGCTTCTCCTGGACTTCCGCTTCCCATTCCTTCAGGATTCTGCTCCCTTAGTGACTCCATGCCTTCGGGTGCCGATATGTTCTCCAATTTCTCCTCTTGATTTGCTTGTGAGCGAGTTACTGGCGGCGTCATACCTGCTGGCCCCCTATTCCGGATGAACTCCAAACTTCTCCTCAATTTTCTTCCGATTTGAACTCTATTCCTATCACTATTTGGCATATCCTAGTTCCTTTCTCAAGTATATTTGTTTTTCTTATCTCTTTCTTCAAATTTTTCTAATCTGGGGGGATGAGACGTAGCTATTTACATTACCCACTAACTTTTCTCTCCTTTCCTTCAGTTCCTAATCCGTTCGTGTCAATTTTTCACAATTATTTAAACGATTTTAATAATTTAATTTACTCCTTATCTTTCAGACTCTACTTGAAACTTGCTGGGCAACGATGTCACACTTTATTCACAGCGTACATGGACCACACCAACTCCAAACATAGACAACAAATTTAGATAAGTTGTTACACATTTACTTTACCACAGACAACATATTAAAAAGACAATTGTTTTCTTTTTCCTCTTTGTCCTGCTTTTTGCGCAGTGTAGAGGCCGGCTAGTCAACGAACATCCCAGGGAGGGGAACAACCAACAATGTTGCCTACGCAGCAGACACAACAAAAACAAAACGGAAATTCAAACTCGGACAACGGCAATTTCACGACGGATTTTTCTTGAACATCTGGACTGGACAACACAGCTCTTATCGTGGTCCTGGAGTCCCTCCCAACCATGAGTGTATCCCTCAACATTCTCTTGGACACATCTCCCAATTCTGTTCTGTGGATCGTGCTACCTCGCCTAACTCATCTCACCCCCCAACACGAATTTCTACTCACACGACTTCATTTCGTTTTCACATTATAATTCACGATTTTTTCTTATATTTTAACATCTAGTAATCCTACCTACGGTACCAAACTTTTACAGGGAACACATATATATATATATATAAATAAATAAATACAATAAGCAATATTCCAACAGTTTTGGATTGTCATAAATAAATAGGTTAAATAAATAAATAACTTGAATGGATATAAGTAGGAATAAATTAATTTGGGCGGGTTACATAATCAATAACATCAGTCTCAATTTTTTTGTATTCATTTTCGGCTTGTTGAATTCGTTTGCCGCTTGTAGTTTTCGGGAACCTTTTGCTAATTCTGTGTGGCAAATATAAGGGGCGAATAAAAACCTGGGGCCACCCGGGGATGAGTGGCCAATTTTCCTGTCGAAAATTTTGATCTCCTGGTGGCTGGTCTTCGTCTCTCCTTACGTAAGTCTATTTCCCGATCCAGGCTTTTCCCTCTCGGAATATTCTATAAATATTTATATTTAAGCTCCACTCACATTAACAAGGATTTTTTTTCTCACTCACTGGATGTCCGTCAAATTAGCGTCGGTGACTTAGCGGCGCTGGCGGAACGGTGGAATATGGAACAGGGGGCCAATTTTTATTCTTTTATTTTCTCGGCTTCTTGGGGCCGATTCGAAAAATATTAAATGCAAAATTGTTTAGAATAAAAATATCTATCGATCTAGATAGTTTGCAAACATATCCGACTTCTAGAAATGTATTAAAAATCTATCTAAAAAATCGGGTCCCCACAATTTTGTTTATTGCTCCCCTCACAGAGGTTGTACCAATATGCACGGTAAACCTGGTTATTGGGCGTTAATTCAAGTTTTTTGTCAGAAAGTATCATTGAGCTAAAGCCGTCAGTTTTTGAGAAAATAGCTTAACAGTGAAGGCACCTCGGGTTTTCCCCATACAAAAAAGGGGGGCAAATATTAAATTGCACAGGGCTCCACTCTCAGACGTTGTACCAACATGCACGGTATATTGGCAGATTGGGGATCGCCTAAAGCAAGTTCAGTGCAAAAATCATAACGATAAAGCCGTCAGGTTTTTAGAAAATCGCTTTACAGTGGGGGAAGATAAATAATTAAAAGAAGTGGCGCCAGATTAAAATTTGAACCAGTAAGTTCCAAGACATGAACCACTATGTAAAAAATGTATTCAGGACACTAACCATATGGGAAAAAAATTATGTTTCGACGCTATCCCTATTTTTAATTAATTTGACTTTCACAGACGTTGTACCAACATGCACGGTACCTCGTTGGAAAGGAAATTCATTTTACTAACTAACAAATGCGGTCCGGCGATCGAAAAGCCGTCAGTTTTTGAGAAAAAAGCATAGTTCGTTGTGGGCATCTCATAAGTTAAAAAATTTTAAGCAGTTCCACCCTGTTCTACGCTCCCAAGACACTAACCATAAGGCAAACAATTATGTTTCGACGCTATCTCTATTTGTAATAATTTTGACTTTCACAGACGTTGTACCAACACGCACGGTACCTCGTTGGAAAGGAAATTCATTTTACTAATTAACAAATGCGGTTCGGCGAACGAAAAGCCGTCAGTTTTAGAGAAAAAAGCATAGTGCGTGGCTTGCATCTCATTTGTAACAAAATTGTTCCACCCTGTTCTAAGCTCCCAAGACACTAACCATATGGTAAAAAAATAATGTTTCGACGCTATCTCTATTTTTAATTAATTTGACTTTCACAGACGTTGTACCAACATGCACGGTACCTCGTTGGAAAGGAAATTCATTTTACTAATTAACAAATGCGGTTCGGCGAACAAAAAGCCGTCAGTTTTTGAGAAAAAAGCAAAGTGCTTTGTGGGCATCTCATTTGTTCCAAAATTGTAACTAGGAACACATTAACCTTACATCGATACCCTATATCGATACTTCGATAAAGGCAAGCTGAAAGTGTGGCATCACTCCCGATTCGCGGGAACTTTTTATTTCGCAAAAAAAAGAGAATGTCGAGGGTGCTGCTGGTCAAATGCGTAAGTAATTTGTATGTATTAATTAAAAAGAACTATTAATAATTTATTCTTTTTATTTACAGAACGTAGACAAGTTCATCGTTGGAGAGGATGGCGAGGGGGGGGCTCCCCCCAAACGCAAACAGCGAAAGGCCACAAAAGCGCCGCAAGACTGCGAAGGCGGCTGAACAGGAGGGGGCGGCTAATCGGGAGGCGGCTAGCGAGGAGGCGGCTAGCCAGGAGGCGGCTATCCAGGAGGCGGCTAGCCAGGAGGCGGCCGCCGATAAGGCTGATGGCCAAACGGAACCAGCAAAAGGGCAAAAGGCCACAAAAGCGCCGCAAGACGGCGAAGGCGGCTAGCCAGGAGGCGGCCGTCGATAAGGCTAAATTAACATAAATAAAAACATAAAAAGTAAATGCGTCTACTTTTTATTTCTATACCCGTTACTCGTAGAGTAAAAGGGTATACTAGATTCGTCGAAAAGTATGTTACAGGCAGAAGGAAGCGTTTTCGGCCCCATAAAGTATATATAATCTTGATCAGGATCACTAGCCATGTCCGTCTGGATAAACGCTGAAATCTTGGAAACTATAAGAGCTAGACTATTGGGATTTGGCATGCAGATTCCTGAGCTTCTTACGCAGCACAAGTTTGTTTCAGCAGCGTTTATTAAACTAAGGAAAATATCGAGTTTTTTAAATTTTATTTTTTGTAGGGTATGACAAATTCGTTTATTTTGTACAAATTCTGAGTTCCTTAAACGGGGTCAGCTAAACAATGCTGTTTCCCACCGATTTTCATTACAATTGTTTTTTTATAAAATACACTAAGGAAAATATCGAGTTTTTTAAATTTTATTTTTTGTAGGGTATGACAAATTCGTGTATTTTGTACAAATTCTGAGTTCCTTAAACGGGGTCAGCTACACAATGCTGTTTCCCACCGATTTTCATTACAATTGTTTTTTTATAACATACACTAAGGAAAATATCGAGTTTTTAAAATTTTATTTTTTGTAGGGTATGACAAATTCGTGTATTTTGTACAAATTCTGAATTCCTTAAACGGGGTCAGCTACACAATGCTGTTTCCCACCGATTTTCATTACAATTATTTTTTTATAAAATACACTAAGGAAAATATCGAGTTTTTTAAATTTTATTTTTTGTAGGGTATGACAAATTCGTGTATTTTGTACAAATTCTGAGTTCCTTAAACGGGGTCAGCTACACAATGCTGTTTCCCACCGATTTTCATTACAATTGTTTTTTTATAACATACACTAAGGAAAATATCGAGTTTCTTAAATTTTATTTTTTGTAGGGTATGACAAATTCGTGTATTTTGTACAAATTCTGAATTCCTTAAACGGGGTCAGCTACACAATGCTGTTTCCCACCGATTTTCATTACAATTATTTTTTTATAAAATACACTAAGGAAAATATCGAGTTTTTAAAATTTTATTTTTTGTAGGGTATGACAAATTCGTGTATTTTGTACAAATTCTGAGTTCCTTAAACGGGGTCAGCTACACAATGCTGTTTAGCACCGATTTTCATTACAATTGTTTTTTTATAACATACACTAAGGAAAATATCGAGTTTTTTAAATTTTATTTTTTGTAGGGTATGACAAATTCGTGTATTTTGTACAAATTCTGAGTTCCTTAAACGGGGTCAGCTACACAATGCTGTTTCCCACCGATTTTCATTACAATTATTTTTTAATAAAATACACTAAGGAAAATATCGAGTTTTTTAAATTTTATTTTTTGTAGGGTATGACATAGTTTCCGAGATCTCAGCGTTCATCCGGACAGACAGACGGACAGATCGACTCGGCTAGTGATCCTGATCAAGAATATATATACTTTATGGGGTCGGAAACGCTTCCTTCTGCCTGTTACATACTTTCCGACGAATCTAGTATACCCTTTTACTCTACGAGTAACGGGTATAATAACTATCCTTATTAACTATGTTATTTACATTACTTATCTGTATACTTATTAATAAAAACCAACAAACGTGTGGTATAACTTTTTAACTGAACTTGCCCTTGTACAAAATATGACGCGAGGGATGGCAAACCATCGATTTTAATGTGATTACGATAGCATGAAAGGTTCAGCTGCGTATTGCATTTATCTATCGGCGTTCGTCCACCTCTATGATACAGCTTACCTTATAATAATAAACCATTATTTTTCTTAAAATAGTACCTTAAATAATTGATTTAATAATTATGAGCAATACAATTATTATTTGGTTAGGTCCAACATCAATATATAACAGCCATATTAAGTTTAAAAGGTTCTTAGTTGTCAAATATTTTTAGGTAAAATGCAGTAATAAACCTAAAATATTAGGCCATTCGTGACCTAAAAAGTACGGAAAAAGGCCAAAAGCATAAATTGCTAGGCAGTGCATGGCCTAAAAATGAACTTCTAGTCCATTTTAAATTTTTTACACCTAGGATCAACTTTTTGGGATCAATTTGATCCTAAGTGAGTGTCAAAAGTATACCACATTGTATGAAAAATCTTTTGATCCTAATTAGTGTAATTTTGACCAAATCCAGGGTCTCGTCGATACCAATAATTTTATTTCTATTTTCGAATTTCGAACTGCGCCTATCGTGCAAGCAAGAGTAGTTATCGATAAATCATTGTGAGCTCGACATTGCGTAAAAGACGACAAATATTTCAGTGCAAGGTGCTAGTGTTTATTGAATCAGGTAAGTACATTCCTAATAATATAATATGTAATATATAATGTAGTTTGCGGTTACATACATACTTATTTACGCAGGAATGTGTATCTCTTCGTTAAAGCGATCTTCAATTCATAGATACACACTGCACATGTATATGTATGCAAGCATGTAAGCACTGACGGTGACATCGCTTGCGATTTTTGAATGTTATATTTTTTTTCTCATTTAAGTTCACTATGGAGGACAACGTTTCTATGCAGATGGCCCGCCTATCCACGTATGAACACCTGGTCGACGGCAGCAAATTTATAAGATTAAAAATACACATATAACTTCAATAAAAAAACCAAATTTGTATTAAAAAAAAATGAAAAAGAAATTATTGGTCTTTTTTTGGGTGTGAAATCAACAATTAATTCGGGTCATATTGATACTAAAACCGTATCAAGTTGTAGGGTATGACAAATTCGTGTATTTTGTACAAATTCTGAGTTCCTTAAACGGGGTCAGCTACACAATGCTGTTTCCCACCGATTTTCATTACAATTATTTTTTAATAAAATACACTAAGGAAAATATCGAGTTTTTTAAATTTTATTTTTTGTAGGGTATGACATAGTTTCCGAGATCTCAGCGTTCATCCGGACAGACAGACGGACAGATCGACTCGGCTAGTGATCCTGATCAAGAATATATATACTTTATGGGGTCGGAAACGCTTCCTTCTGCCTGTTACATACTTTCCGACGAATCTAGTATACCCTTTTACTCTACGAGTAACGGGTATAATAACTATCCTTATTAACTATGTTATTTACATTACTTATCTGTATACTTATTAATAAAAACCAACAAACGTGTGGTATAACTTTTTAACTGAACTTGCCCTTGTACAAAATATGACGCGAGGGATGGCAAACCATCGATTTTAATGTGATTACGATAGCATGAAAGGTTCAGCTGCGTATTGCATTTATCTATCGGCGTTCGTCCACCTCTATGATACAGCTTACCTTATAATAATAAACCATTATTTTTCTTAAAATAGTACCTTAAATAATTGATTTAATAATTATGAGCAATACAATTATTATTTGGTTAGGTCCAACATCAATATATAACAGCCATATTAAGTTTAAAAGGTTCTTAGTTGTCAAATATTTTTAGGTAAAATGCAGTAATAAACCTAAAATATTAGGCCATTCGTGACCTAAAAAGTACGGAAAAAGGCCAAAAGCATAAGTTGCTAGGCAGTGCATGGCCTAAAAATGAACTTCTAGTCCATTTTAAATTTTTTACACCTAGGATCAACTTTTTGGGATCAATTTGATCCTAAGTGAGTGTCAAAAGTATACCACATTGTATGAAAAATCTTTTGATCCTAATTAGTGTAATTTTGACCAAATCCAGGGTCTCGTCGATACCAATAATTTTATTTCTATTTTCGAAATTCGAACTGCGCCTATCGTGCAAGCAAGAGTAGTTATCGATAAATCATTGTGAGCTCGACATTGCGTAAAAGACGACAAATATTTCAGTGCAAGGTGCTAGTGTTTATTGAATCAGGTAAGTACATTCCTAATAATATAATATGTAATATATAATGTAGTTTGCGGTTACATACATACTTATTTACGCAGGAATGTGTATCTCTTCGTTAAAGCGATCTTCAATTCATAGATACACACTGCACATGTATATGTATGCAAGCATGTAAGCACTGACGGTGACATCGCTTGCGATTTTTGAATGTTATATTTTTTTTCTCATTTAAGTTCACTATGGAGGACAACGTTTCTATGCAGATGGCCCGCCTATCCACGTATGAACACCTGGTCGACGGCAGCAAATTTATAAGATTAAAAATACACATATAACTTCAATAAAAAAACCAAATTTGTATTAAAAAAAAATGAAAAAGAAATTATTGGTCTTTTTTTGGGTGTGAAATCAACAATTAATTCGGGTCATATTGATACTAAAACCGTATCAAGTTGACCCTAAAAATGGTCTTTTTATACCTCGAATGAGTAGAAAATACTGCGAAATAGTGTCAATGTGACCACATAATCTTACTAAAAAATGCCAAAGCGTAGTGTCCTTTCGACGACAAAAAGTGTTAAATTGATATTTTCGAAAATATCAAAATGACACCAAAATAGTGTCAATTAGATGTTCTTCGTATCAGAGATTTTTTGACACTCAATAGTATCACATTGACACCTAAATAATGGCATATTGATGACGATTTTTTTTTGGGTGTGGGTCTAGGCATGCAGATTATAAAGATTCCTGCGCAGCGGTAGTTTGTTTCGTCATTGTGCCACGCCCACTCTAACGCCCCCAAACCGCCAAAAACAGTGGCTCCTACAGTTTTAATGCTAAAATAACAATTTTAACTGAAATGTATTGTTCTCATCAATACCTATCGATTGACACAAAAAAAGTTTGCCACGCGCACTTTAACGCCCACAAACTTCAAAAAATCGTTAATATGAACGCGGATATCTCGGAAACTATCAAAGATAGAAAATTGGGATTTCAGATTTAGACACAGTAGTCTTTACACAGCACCAGTTTGCTACACGAATATGCCACAGCTAATCCAACACCCACAAACCGCCGAAGCCTGTGGCGCCCACAATTTTAAAGCTAGAAACAAAATCTTAGCTGAAACTTATTAGTCTCGCCAATACCTATCGATTGGCCCCAAAAAATGTTTGCCATGCCCACTATAACATCTATAACGCTTCAATCTGTCTGCCGGCCACATTACCATATAACCTAAAACGTCAGCAGAAAAGTCGGCGCAGCGTAGAAGATTGCCTACGAAAACGGTGGTGCAACAAAAAGAGGCAGATATTCCGAGGTTCTTTCTTTTGCTTTGTCTTTTAATCTGCCTGCACTCGGCGCTCTCAGAAACAAATTTCGGACGGTCCGTTATTTTTTTGCGTCTCTCCGTTATGTTCGGCTAGCGACCAACATTTTGGCATAGCAATGTTTGTGGCACAGCGACATGTGAATGCCCTAATATTTTAGGAGCATTATTGTATTAAAAAAACACGAATAATATTGTTTTATAAAAGTAAATTATTTGATTATAGTAAAATTAAGTAAATTGAATTTACTTATAATGCTATGTGTACGTATTATACATTATTATTACAATAAAATTTTATAGTTAAGTTATAGAAATTTAGTCCGTTAAAATTGATTTAAATATTTAAAACATTTTAATACAAACATTTTTAAAAAATTCGTATTAAATTTTTTACTCAAGAAGTAAAAATTATATAGTCGGATATTTTTCGCTTTAGAAAGGGTATAAGTGCAGTGGCACGCGCCAACAGCTAAGAGAAAACAAAAGAAATCAAGTAAAGGGGTGAGAGGAAGACTTGGTGCATTCTGTTTGAGTGATTGAAAGGGTAGAATCCATTTAAATTGTGCACAGCAGAGTTATTTTAATAGTTTCTTTAAGTTAAAATAATAAAGTCAGGTAAGTGACATTAAGTTAAAGATGTTGTGATCTTAGTTTACAGTTCGTAAATTTTAAAGGTATTTAATGGGTTCCGTTAGCCGAAAGTGGATGATGAAATGTTTTGTGCCAATAAAAATCCCGCAGAGGGTTATGCACAGCTCTAAAAGGGAAATAAACATATAAACAAATAAAACGATTTTTTTAAACATATGCCCATACATTTTTCAGGAGCGTTGGCCAATGATTCGGAGGACCCGGACAAATTTTTAAGGAAGGCGATGAAAAATGTAAAAAGCAAAATTAACATAACGGTTTGTTCGCCCTGTTGAAACAAACTTGCGCTGCGCAAGAAGCTCAGGAATCTGCATGCCAAATCCCAATAGCCTAGCTCTTATAGTTTCCGAGATCTCAGCGTTCATACGGATCAAGAATATATATACTTTATGGGGTCGAAAACGCTTCCTTCTGCCTGTTACACAATTTCCGACGAATCTAGTGTACCCTTTTACTCTACGAGTAACGGGTATAACTAGGCTTACTAACAATAATTGTCCTATCACTGTGGACGGCAGTCCACGTTGTGACGAAGCGCACCAGGAGGGTGTGCGAAAGTGACTATTATGTATACACGAAAAAATGGAAATCTACAGTAATCGTCCGAGGTTACGAGTGATACATCAATCGAAAGGTATTGCAAAAACAAAGAGGATTGCATACCAAGACTTTAAGAAAATCAATTAGTTTGGGAGAAAGAGTGGTGAAAGTGTAAAAGTGAAAATTTTCAAAAATTTGATCTAATGGGGCCGGTGGGGATAAATACCCCCCGCTATCAACCTAGTTGTATTTTAACTTCAAATACGTGTCGAATGGCACCTCAACTGTCAAAATCGGATGCTCGTTCAAAAGAAATACGCAAAAAAAGATTTTGGGGGACTCCTCAAAATGAAAAAAAATTCTGTTTGTCAGTTTGTCAGTATGTCAGTTTGTCCGTTTATTCCAAAATGATGTTTTAGGATCCTGGAAATTTTAGATGATGTTAATAACTAAGTTATATGGGGATGACTTTTGGTCATGGTACTGAGGTATGTATATGTATATATATGTAAATTAAACCTAGGAAATAAATTGTCCCTTTAAAAACTTCTGACATCAAACAAAAACACCTCTTAACGAGGTATAAAAATAGTGACGACCGCACCTTTAACATACAAAAGTTCTGATATCATAATTCAAAAAAATAATAAAAACAGTTTCTAAAATTTACTTTTTCGGCAGGCTACAAAAAAAAATGTTCGTGTGTTTTAAATCTTTAATATTTTTTTGAAGCGGACCGAAAAAGTAAATTTTAGAAAGAGTTTTTATTATTTTTCCGTTAGAAAGGTATTTTGAAATACTTTGTACGCCTTTCAAACATAATTTGTCTAAATACCACCGTTTTAAAATTATGGGCCAAAGTTGTTTCTTTTAGATTTTTTTTAGTTTTTTTCATAAATTTTTAAAAACGGCTCTAACGATGTTTTTATACCCATGCAGTTATAAATGTTAAATTTAATTCGAAATTCTTCAAAATACAGAAAATGATAGTCCCAATAATATAGGATAATATGTTCAAAAAAACACCGACGCTATAATTGGTTTCATATTATTTTCCCACCAATTTTCCGATCGTTCTTATGGCAGTTATGTGATATAGTCGTCCGATTTTTAAATTAATTAATTCGAAATTCAGAACTAATTTAAAAAAGTTATTTCCAAGCGTAGAAGGTTATATATTAAAAAACACCAAAGATATAATTAAAAAAATTTTTTTTTTCGATTATTTCTATGGGAGCTATAAGATATAGTTGTCCGATCCGGCTGCTTTCGACTTATATACTACCTGCAAAAGAAAGGAGACGTTTGGAAAAGTTTCAGACCGATAGCTTTTAAACTGAGAGACTAGTTTGCGTACAAATGGACGGACAGACGGGCAGACGTACATAGCTAGATCGACTCGTCTAGTAATGCTGATCAAGAATATATATACATTATGAGGTCGGAAACGTCTCCTTCACTACGTTGCAAACTTATAACTGAAATCATAATATCCTCTGCAAGGGTATAAAAATGGACAATTGTATGGGATTGTGCTTTTTCACAAGTGAAAATTCAAATAAACATTTTCGAAGTCCCACGGGACTTCACTTGTTCCTTATACTCATTTGTCGTATGGCCTGTCACTTGCCGGTGACACGTCCCACGTGAAATCACTTGTGAAATTAAGAATATTTTCAATGAGTTTTCACTTATGAACATGTAGAATATAAAATACATACATTTTTACATACATTGTTTTATTTAGGTTTTCTGTTGAAGGACAATTATGTTAGTAAGCCTAGTTTTATGTTTCGTGGTTTTGTTTTTTATATTGTTCATCGTCTTCCTTAAACCTTTGTCCGCGTCCTCTGAATCCTTGGCCAACGCTCCTGAAAAATGTATGGACATATGATTAAAAAATGCGCTTTACTTGTTTATTTGTGTATTTACCTTTTAGAGCTGTGTATAAGCCCTTTGCGGGCTTTTTATTGGCACAAAACATTTCATCATCCACTTTCGCCTAACGGAACCCACTGAATACCTTCAAAATTTACGTACTCTTAAACTTAATGTAGCACTTACCTAACTTTATTTTATTAACTTAAAGAAACGATTAAAGTAACTCTGCTGCGCACAATTTAAATGGATTATTTCCTTTCAATGTTCGGCCAATGAGCTAGTGGAGTGGCTCGGAGGGCTGAAGGCTACCAAACGGGTCGCAGGTTGCGGATAGCGAGCGCCCTGGTTCTCCAGGGTAGCTACGAATAAGCGTGGAAGTTGGACACGGCCCGGCTACCGCCAAGCCCCCAACACTAAGCGTAAATAGTAGTACCGACGTCGCGCTTGAACTTCCGCCTCCGACAAATAGCTCTCACATACCCCCTTCCCACACTCTTTGATCCGACATCTTTCCTACCCACACAACTCATCTCACCTCGGGCTGGACTAAGGTGTTACTCGTACCGTGCCGAGAGTCAATCTGGCTGGGAGCCCGAGTCATCAAAAAACTCAGTCTCAAACGGTGAGCTCTGGCAAGTGGCGACCGCCTGTTCTAAGTCAGCCTTACCCGGGTACAGCGGATCTCTGCCCGGGTGGACCTGTTAGCATGGAGAACTTAAATAATAACAACAAAAAAGATAACAGCACCAAAAAAGATCCCGACACTCTCAAAAAGTCGGAAGTCGTAACCAAAGACGACAAGAAGAGCAAGATCACGGCTCCGATTACCCTAGTCCATGTGACGTCTACCCCTGCCAAGGCCAGCGAACAATGCAGCCGGCTAAGCCCAACTCGCCATAGCGACAAGCCCAAGCCTCCCACCAGCGTAGGTGTGGCTAACCAGCTACTCCAACCTGAGGGGATCGCCAAAGCCGGTCTCGTGGTGAGTACCAGGGCAAAGGAGTTCAAGAGAATACCACCTAACCAGGCAGGACCTCTTGAACATAAGAAAGCTTTCCTGATCCTCTCACGGCTGGCCACCAACCCGATACGTGAGGATCAAACGTCAAAATTGGATTACCTAAAAATCCAAGAGCACATAGCCTGGGCAAAGGCGGTAATCCCAGATTTCGACATCGCTATGACCACCAGCAACAGCAACAAGCGAGAGAGGTCGATGGAGACAGCTCAACCAGCGAGCAAGAAGGCCAGAATAACCAACCGCGGCACATGGTCGAGATCCTTTGCTGAAGTAGTAAAAGATCGGAAGATCATCGGCGTCATCGACCAGAGCGAGGAAGGCGGAAGGATCCCAAGGAACCAATGGGGTCTAGTTAGACGGGCCCCTGCGTCAGTGGCCTTAAAAGTGCTGGACAAGAACCCAGGTCCGCCACCCGATTGCACAGATGCAGGGTGGTACCAGGGCAACGTTAAGTTGATCGCCTGTGAAGACGAGAGATCGGCAGCACTTTACAAGGCTGCCATTAACAAGGTCGGCGAGGTCTATCCCGGGGCCAAGTTGGCAGTTTGCGAGGCCGCAAATAAATGTCCCTTTAAAAACTTCTGACATCAAACAAAAACACCTCTTAACGAGGTATAAAAATAGTGACGACCGCACCTTTAACATACAAAAGTTCTGATATCATAATTCAAAAAAATAATAAAAACAGTTTCTAAAATTTACTTTTTCGGCAGGCTACAAAAAAAAATGTTCGTGTGTTTTAAATCTTTAATATTTTTTTGAAGCGGACCGAAAAAGTAAATTTTAGAAAGAGTTTTTATTATTTTTCCGTTAGAAAGGTATTTTGAAATACTTTGTACGCCTTTCAAACATAATTTGTCTAAATACCACCGTTTTAAAATTATGGGCCAAAGTTGTTTCTTTTAGATTTTTTTTAGTTTTTTTCATAAATTTTTAAAAACGGCTCTAACGATGTTTTTATACCCATGCAGTTATAAATGTTAAATTTAATTCGAAATTCTTCAAAATACAGAAAATGATAGTCCCAATAATATAGGATAATATGTTCAAAAAAACACCGACGCTATAATTGGTTTCATATTATTTTCCCACCAATTTTCCGATCGTTCTTATGGCAGTTATGTGATATAGTCGTCCGATTTTTAAATTAATTAATTCGAAATTCAGAACTAATTTAAAAAAGTTATTTCCAAGCGTAGAAGGTTATATATTAAAAAACACCAAAGATATAATTAAAAAAATTTTTTTTTTCGATTATTTCTATGGGAGCTATAAGATATAGTTGTCCGATCCGGCTGCTTTCGACTTATATACTACCTGCAAAAGAAAGGAGACGTTTGGAAAAGTTTCAGACCGATAGCTTTTAAACTGAGAGACTAGTTTGCGTACAAATGGACGGACAGACGGGCAGACGTACATAGCTAGATCGACTCGTCTAGTAATGCTGATCAAGAATATATATACATTATGAGGTCGGAAACGTCTCCTTCACTACGTTGCAAACTTATAACTGAAATCATAATATCCTCTGCAAGGGTATAAAAATGGACAATTGTATGGGATTGTGCTTTTTCACAAGTGAAAATTCAAATAAACATTTTCGAAGTCCCACGGGACTTCACTTGTTCCTTATACTCATTTGTCGTATGGCCTGTCACTTGCCGGTGACACGTCCCACGTGAAATCACTTGTGAAATTAAGAATATTTTCAATGAGTTTTCACTTATGAACATGTAGAATATAAAATACATACATTTTTACATACATTGTTTTATTTAGGTTTTCTGTTGAAGGACAATTATGTTAGTAAGCCTAGTTTTATGTTTCGTGGTTTTGTTTTTTATATTGTTCATCGTCTTCCTTAAACCTTTGTCCGCGTCCTCTGAATCCTTGGCCAACGCTCCTGAAAAATGTGTGGACATATGATTAAAAAATGCGCTTTACTTGTTTATTTGTGTATTTACCTTTTAGAGCTGTGTATAAGCCCTTTGCGGGCTTTTTATTGGCACAAAACATTTCATCATCCACTTTCGCCTAACGGAACCCACTGAATACCTTCAAAATTTACGTACTCTTAAACTTAATGTAGCACTTACCTAACTTTATTTTATTAACTTAAAGAAACGATTAAAGTAACTCTGCTGCGCACAATTTAAATGGATTATTTCCTTTCAATGTTCGGCCAATGAGCTAGTGGAGTGGCTCGGAGGGCTGAAGGCTACCAAACGGGTCGCAGGTTGCGGATAGCGAGCGCCCTGGTTCTCCAGGGTAGCTACGAATAAGCGTGGAAGTTGGACACGGCCCGGCTACCGCCAAGCCCCCAACACTAAGCGTAAATAGTAGTACCGACGTCGCGCTTGAACTTCCGCCTCCGACAAATAGCTCTCACATACCCCCTTCCCACACTCTTTGATCCGACATCTTTCCTACCCACACAACTCATCTCACCTCGGGCTGGACTAAGGTGTCACTCGTACCGTGCCGAGAGTCAATCTGGCTGGGAGCCCGAGTCATCAAAAAACTCAGTCTCAAACGGTGAGCTCTGGCAAGTGGCGACCGCCTGTTCTAAGTCAGCCTTACCCGGGTACAGCGGATCTCTGCCCGGGTGGACCTGTTAGCATGGAGAACTTAAATAATAACAACAAAAAAGATAACAGCACCAAAAAAGATCCCGACACTCTCAAAAAGTCGGAAGTCGTAACCAACGACGACAAGAAGAGCAAGATCACGGCTCCGATTACCCTAGTCCATGTGACGTCTACCCCTGCCAAGGCCAGCGAACAACGCAGCCGGCTAAGCCCAACTCGCCATAGCGACAAGCCCAAGCCTCCCACCAGCGTAGGTGTGGCTAACCAGCTACTCCAACCTGAGGGGATCGCCAAAGCCGGTCTCGTGGTGAGTACCAGGGCAAAGGAGTTCAAGAGAATACCACCTAACCAGGCAGGACCTCTTGAACATAAGAAAGCTTTCCTGATCCTCTCACGGCTGGCCACCAACCCGATACGTGAGGATCAAACGTCAAAATTGGATTACCTAAAAATCCAAGAGCACATAGCCTGGGCAAAGGCGGTAATCCCAGATTTCGACATCGCTATGACCACCAGCAACAGCAACAAGCGAGAGAGGTCGATGGAGACAGCTCAACCAGCGAGCAAGAAGGCCAGAATAACCAACCGCGGCACATGGTCGAGATCCTATGCTGAAGTAGTAAAAGATCGGAAGATCATCGGCGTCATCGACCAGAGCGAGGAAGGCGGAAGGATCCCAAGGAACCAATGGGGTCTAGTTAGACGGGCCCCTGCGTCAGTGGCCTTAAAAGTGCTGGACAAGAACCCAGGTCCGCCACCCGATTGCACAGATACAGGGTGGTACCAGGGCAACGTTAAGTTGATCGCCTGTGAAGACGAGAGATCGGCAGCACTTTACAAGGCTGCCATTAACAAGGTCGGCGAGGTCTATCCCGGGGCCAAGTTGGCAGTTTGCGAGGCCGCAGACATCCCGTCTCGACCGAGAGCGTCGGAACCCTCGGAACCAGGGGCTATACTCAGCCTGCTGACCAGGTTCAACCCGAAGCTTCCGACAGACGGTTGGAAGGTGGTCAAGGTGGAGAAAACCGAGCGCGTCACTATGAACGTGATAATACTCTTGAGCCAGGCCTGCTTGCCGGGTGAACTACGGGTTCGATAAGGTGCAAATTCGCATGTACGACACAGACAAACTAGCGGCAGACAACCTGGCTGCCTATGCGTCGTACGAACCCCTGAGCGACGACGAAATGGAGCACTAGGAGGCCACCCTTACTGGCTACGTGTCAACCGACTCGGAGCTGACAGAAAGCCTGAAGCAGCTGTGCACGCAGTACACGACCCGACCAGGGCGTACTGTTTTACAGGACATAGCGGAGGAAGCGGAGGGTACCCAGCCCGACCACGGTCCTAAAGATGATGCAGTTCCTGCAGATTAACCTGCACCACAGCAAGGCAGCTTCCGCTGCCCTCTTCATACGCCTGGCAACAGGCAACATAGATGTAGTCCTTATTCAAGAGCCATGGATTGTTGGTAACAACATCTGTGGCTTATCAACCCCCCTATACAAGCTATTTTACAACAAGGATAAGGGTAAAACCAGAACCTGCATTCTTACAAAGACACACTTTAACGCATTTCTTATTCCACAGTTTAGCGAAGGCGACCTCACCACGGTCAGACTGGAGCTAAACGAAAACACTCATCACGCCACGAAGGGCCATTACCTAGCACCACAACACAGCAACTCATACTTACACACTCATCTAAGGAACTCATCCTGGGTGGGGACGGTAACTCACACCACACGCAATGGGGAAGTACAAACACAAACGAAAGGGGTGAGTTACTGTACGACTATCTCCTTCAATAAAATCTTTTCATCTGCAACAAAGGTAATGACCCAACATTCATCACTAGAAATAGGAGGGAAGTGTTAGACATTACACTAATATCTGATCCCCTACTTAACCAGCTAGAAGCGTGGAAGGTGGGGATCGAACACTCATTCTCAGACCACCGATACATAGAATTTACAATGGCTCTAGACTGTCCTCCCGCCGAGAACATTACTAATCTAAGATTAACCAACAGGGGATACTACAAAAATCTCCTCAACAGGAACCTACACGCTCCACCGATGCACGTACGCAACGGTCAAGAATTAGATAACCTAGTTAACACTTTTACTGACATCTGCGGCGAGGCCGTAAAAAGGGCTTGCCCAAGCAGATCAGTCAAAGCAAAGCACAAACCCCCATGGTGGAACACAACCCTGGCGAACCTTACTTCAATAGTGTAATAGTTTACTTCGATGTAACTTTTTTGTATATCCCAAAAAAGTATAAGTCCGGTTTGGTTTGGATTTTACATCATTTTTTATTTTTTTCATTATTTAAAAATTTATTTTGGTTGCATTAGGAGCTGAGCAGCCGTTGTTGCCGCTCTGATCTCAAAAGAGTTTCTTGTCAAACTTAATTTACTTAGGAGCTAAGGAGGTCTAAGTCTCGTAGCGGCGCTGCCAACAGCGGCAGCGGAGAGACGGCCTTTATATTCTTAAGTATATAGCTATGCTTACTTATTTTGGAGCGCGGAGGTATATGCACGTACTTGAGTTTGGCTGAGCAGCCGGCGTGCATCAGAATGGTGACACTTGCACTTTCTGTGTACGCCGCCGGTCGACTCATGTTTCGGCCACTTAGGTTTATGACCGGGCCTTTGTTTATGTAAACACTGCAACAAAGTGTTACAGTGTGTTTGCTTCAAGTACTCTTGGTATAGTAGATATTCGATATAAGTGCATACTACATCTCCCTCCTTTTGAAAAATAACGTAATATAATGGAGGTTTTTTCTTTGATATTATTTATAGCAAGAAGATTAAAAATATTTTTTTTTGGTTTTTAAATTGTTTTTCTATTTTTTTTTTTTTTTGTATACTTATTTTAGATATGGTTATTCTATATGTTCTTATATTATGTATGGCCATACGTGATATATTTAAGAAATAAAAATTGATTATAAAATAAAGAGTTTTAATCTATCTCTATGTACTATTTGTTTTTTATTTTTATTATTTATTATAGTTATGTTATCTCTATCTCCTATTTGTTCTACCTTATAAGGACCTGTATATTTCGAATCTAACTTATGTCCTGTTTCATTTTTCAATAAAACCTGATCTCCTATTTTTAAATCGAAATCTAAACTAGTTTTGTCGTAACTAATTTTCTGTTTTAACTTATGAGATTCTAGCATTAGTCTAGCTCTCTTAATTGCCTGTTCTAATCTAAATTTGGATTCCTTAGCATAATCTTCTATATTATAAAGGGGTTTTATCTTATCTATGCTATTAAAATGTTTTGGTAGGTTTGAAATTTTACCAAAAACTAGCTCATATGGACAATAGCCATAGATGGGGTTTTATTAAAACAATAGACGAAGTATCGTAGCCATACATCCCAATCTGTTTTGTCAACTGAGATGTATGAACGAATGAACTCATTGAGTGTTCTGTGGCTTCGCTCCACGGTACCTTACAGTCTGGTGGTGGTGTGCAGTTGAAGTTATGTTTTTAATATGTAAGTATTTACATAGATCTTCAATAATTGCAGTTTTATATTCTGTTCCCATATCCGTAATGAACGTCTTCATTGGACCGTACTTTAGAATAAAATCTTCAAATATAGCTTTTGCTACTGTATTTGCACTTTTATTTGGTATAGGTATAGCTACTACACCCAAAAAAAAATCGTCATCAATATGCCATTATTTAGGTGTCAATGTGATACTATTGAGTGTCAAATAATCTCTGATACGAAGCACATCTAATTGACACTATTTTGGTGTCATTTTGATATTTTCGAAAATATCAATTTGACACTTTTTGGTGTCAAAAGGACACTACGCATTGGCATTTTTTAGTAAGAATATGTGGTCACAAAATTTCGCAGTAATTTGATACTCATTCGTGGTAAAAAGGGCCATTTTTAGGGTCAACTTGATACGATTTTAGTATCAATATGAAACGAATAAATTGTTGATTTCACACCCAAAAAAGACCAATAATTTATTTATCATTTTTTTTAATACAAATTTGGCTTTTTTATTGAAGTTATATGTATATTTTTAATTTTATAAATTTGCTGCCGTCGACCAGGTGTACATACGTGGATAGGCGGGCCATCTGCATAGAAACGTTGTCCTCCGTAGTGAACTTAAATGAGAAAAAAAAATATTGCATTCAAAAATCGCAAGCGATGTCACCGTCAGTGCTTACATGCTTACATACAAGGGTGGTCAAAAGTATTTTCACAAAAAAAAAGTTAAATATGTTCATAATTTGAACTTACATCTTGTTAACTTTGGCATCAATGGAAAGGTAATTTAAATGCCGTTTGAATGATACAATACATTTCTTAACACATTCAGTACTTATTGAAAAGGACGAATTTGTGTGAAAATGTCCTTTTTGAACTTTTTTCCTCGACTTGAAAACTTAAATTTTTTGATGCAAAAAGTTTCTTCAAACAAAAATAATAGTAACTGCAAAAAGAATTTTTCAAAAATAATTTTGCTTATATTTTTTATGATTTTTTGAAAATGCTTAGAAACATGCATTTTGGCCATATTTTTCTCTTTTTCATACAAATTTTTTCCGACAGTGTCACCTTTAAAAAATCATAAAAAATATAAGCAAAATGATTTTTGAAAAATTCTTTTTGCAGTTACTATTATTTTTGTTTGAAGAAACTTTTTGCATCAAAAAATTTAAGTTTTCAAGTCGAGGAAAAAAGTTCAAAAAGGACATTTTCACACAAATTCGTCCTTTTCAATAAGTACTGAATGTGTTAAGAAATGTATTTTATCATTCAAACGGCATTTAAATTACCTTTCCATTGATGCCAAAGTTAACAAGATGTAAGTTCAAATTATGAATATATTTAACTTTTTTTTTGTGAAAATACTTTTGACCACCCTTGTATATATATTTACATGAGTCGTTCTTCCCCCGAATAAAAAAATCAGGAGATTTTTTATATTGGTTGGTTATTCTTTATTAGAACGTTGGAAAAAGACTAATTGTATGTTACAGAATTGGTTAGAATGAAACCTCGGTTTGCGTCTTAGAATTTACTGTTAGTGCATTAGGTGACGCAATCGCAAGTGGATGATGCGATCGCCACTTCTTTGTTTATGTTTACATAATTCGGTCTTATTAGATTTTGCAATCTTATTGGATTTTTACGTTTATGGAATTACGTCATTGTTGACATTAGGACTTAATCAATTATCTTTGTTTGTTTGCATTGCGGGATCTCGAGCTTCTGTATCGTTTTTAATCAAAGCCGAAATTGGCGATTCTGTTTATTTGTGAACGGTTTCGTTCTTTAAACTGGTGGCCGTTGAGAAATCGTAGTGCAGACACGTCACTCCCCCATCACTTAGACAAAATCGTATGGTTATTTATGTGATTTTGGGGTATAGTTGTGGTATTTCTTGTAACTCTTGTGTTTCTATTGTTGGGTCGTCACCTTTTGTGTTATTGTATTTTATAAGTATTCTTTTAGGTATTTCCTTAAATTTATAAAGTAGGTACAGTGATACACTTAATATTAAGAGACCCAGTGTTACAATTACAATTATTTTGTAAATCTGGTTTTCTTTATTTTGTTCAAAAAATATTTCTTTTGCCTGGATGTATGATATTGGGTCTAATTTGATGACATTATTTCTTGTGTATATGCTTTGTGTGTAGTCAGAATTATAATTGCTTATGGATAAATCGTTAATTGCAATTGAGCAATTGTGTATTTTGATCATATTGTTTCCTTCAATTACAATTTAATTTTTAATACAATTTTGATTTAGTATAGTTTTTGACAAATTCCATGTAACTATGATATTTGGTTCGACATAATTAATTTGGGTAGTTAATAGCGTTTTTGTGAACCTGCAACTAGTATTTGTTTGATTAACAAGTCCTAAAAGACATGCGTTGGTAACAGGTTTTTTTGTTTCTTTGTTATACAAACTATTTCTGTACACGTAATATTTGTTTTGGGTGTTATATTGTAATTTTTATCTGGATAAGGTAATATTTCGTATACGGGAAGTTTCTTTATTTCTCTGGGTATGTGGGATATAATTAAAATTTCGTTTGAATCTGACCTAAGCCAAGTTGAGGTTTTTATGTTCAGTTTTTGCTTGGTTACAAACATTACACTCATTAATTAAATTCTAAATTAAATTCTGGTAGTCGGGATAATAATAGGTTTCTTTGAAAAGCCTTACCATTTTTTCAATTCCTGGGTGCAATAGTTTTTCGTGGTTGCTAACAATAATTTCTTTAAATTCAGCGTAAGTTTTTATGTCCTGTAATTTAATTACTGCTCTTACAATTTTTGTAGTAGAGTTCATGACCTTTTTTTAAAGCTTGTTGAATGATTTCAAAATCAGAGTCGTGTTCGATGTAAAGTGCACTTGACTTGGTACAAAAGTGTTTTATTAATATTTGCTTAGCTTTTTCGATGTTTAATTCATTAAACATTATTTTAATCTTGACTTTTTTAAAATAATTTTCACTTTCTTCACCTTCTGTATTGCTTCGAATCATTTCTACCTGTCTTGCGAAATGATTGATTGGTTTTTCAGTAATTGTTATTAAATTTTCATTATCTTCTTCAGCGCTATGTGCTGTTGCTTTGTTACTGCCATAGTATACTTCGTTAATTTTGATTCTTGACAATGCATCGGCTACGTGATTTTGCTTTCCTTCTAAATATTTTATTTCGAAGTCATATTCTCCTAACCCCATCTTCCATCTTTGCAGTTTCATATTAGGTTCTTTGATATTGTTTAGCCAGACTAACGGCTTATGGTCACTTAATATCTCAAATCTTAAGGTTTTGTTGCCCATACTATAGCTAATAATTCTTTTTCAATTGTACTATAGTTTTCTTCATGTGCATTTAGAGTCCTACTAATGTAACTGATTGGTTTGTTATCCTGAGAAAGAACTGCACCTAATGCAAAGTTGCTAGCATCAGTAGTTAATTGAAACCTTTTTCTAAAATCTGGACAAACCAGTATGGGATCGTTTATGATAAGTTGTTTTAATTTATTGAATGCTGCAATAAATGTATCATCTTTGAATGTCACTTTAGAACCAGCTTTTAAACATTTAGTTAAAGGTTTTGAAATGTCTGCGAAGTTTGGAATGAATTTTCTGTATTAACCGCAAAGACCAAGAAATGATTTTATTTCTTTTTGAGTTTTGGGAATTGGAAATTTATTGATTGCCTTAACCTTTTCTGGATTTGGCATTACACCGTTTGGTCCAACTATAAGTCCCAAAAATTCTGTTTCTTTTTTCAAAAATTCACATTTGTCTAGTTGTAATTTTAGATTAGCGTTTTTAAGTTTTTCGAAAACAATTTTTAATGAAGTAAGGTGTTCGTCAAGAGACGTAGAGAAAACAATTATATCGTCCAAGTATACAAGGCAATGCTTGTTTATTAATTCACGAAGGACATTGTTCATGCATCGCTGAAAAGTTGCAGGTGCATTTTTTAATCCAAATGGCATTCGTGTGTACTCGTAGTGTCCGTACTTTGTGGAAAACGCTGTTTTGTTTATGGAATTTTGGTCCATTTCGATCTGGTGGAAACCTTTAGCCAAATCAATGGTGGTAAAATATTGACACCGTCCTAGCTTGCCTAGTATTTCGTCCATATTGGGAATGGGAAATTTATCACTAATAGTGATCTCATTTAAGCCCCTATAGTCTACTACAAGTCTAAATTTTTGTTTACCTGAAGCATCTTCTTTTTTTGGTACTATCCACAATGGACTGCAATAAGGTGATTGGCTGTGCCTAATTATTCCTTGCTTTAACATATCCTGTATTTGAGACTCAACTTCTTTTTCAAATGAAAAAGGATACCCATACGGTTTTTTATAAATTGGATTTTCATGATGAGTTTTTATTTCATGCTTAACAACATTCGTAAAGGTCAAATTTTCACCATCACGATATTGAATGCATTTATATTGGTTAATTAATTTTAATAATTTAACTTTTTCTTCTTCATTTAAGTGTTCTAAGCGATACCTTTTTCCCTCTGCTAATTCATTTTGAACAGCATAATTTATTTCATCAGTATAATTTTTAGATTTTAGCAATGCCTCAAAATCATTTATTTGTGTTGGATTTTTAAAACTAATGTTTTTGTGTAAAAAAATGCGGCCACTAATAGTAGTGCGACTATTTAAATAATCAATATTTGCCTGGTTTGCCTCTAGTAACTTTCGTCCTAGTAGTATGTCATAATTGGAAGAAAAGTCGTGAATATAAAATATTTGTTCTTGAGTAAATAAACTATTAGGTGCAACTTTTACAAATTCATTTAGTTCATAATGACCTGTCATAGTGCGTATAATTGTCGGATCTTTATGTATGCTCCCGTTGAGAAAATTCTTTTTCATTAAGTTAATTGATGAACCAGTATCGACGAGGCAACGATAATTTTGATTATTTATAGTTATTTCTATGTATGTAATTGGTCCGAGGCTTGCATTGGAAAATTTTCATTTTCATTATAAACATCTTCTTTGTACTCCTTATTTTGTTGATAATTTTCGTCTACTTGCATTCTTGATCGTCCACTTGGCTGTTGGCTTTGATTCATTGTATTATTTTGCTGTCCCTGAATTAAATTTCTTCGAAACTCTTGGTAACTTCCCCTATTTTGGTCAAAAGTATTATTTCGGTTATTCGATTGGAACCTATAATTTTGTGGAACCATTCTTTGGGGTTGGTTGGGGTGTGGTTGAATTGAAAGAGCTGGGCCAGGATTAAATTGTTGGGTGTTGTACAAATTAGTGAAAGGGTAGGGGTTACGTGTATAATTTGTTTGTTGATGCTTTTGAATTTTATTAACATTGATGTTATAATGTTTTAAATTTTCATTTTCTTCGTATAGCCCTTCTTGCTGAGCCGCTTGTTTCAGTTTAAGTACTGTTGAAATATCGCTTCTTGCTAATGACATAAAAATTCTATCAGGTAATTTTCGTTGTATTAGGTTCTTTGCAGTCCTAAACATTGCTTCTGTGTACAATATTAATTCATTTGGATTTCCCTCAAGTTCTAATTTGTTGCTTATAACTAACTGCTTAAGCTCGATCTCGTTACAAAATTTTCTTAGATTACCTTGAAAATTAGTATTGTATAATCGCCTTAATAGTTCCTCCACAGGTATTTGCGTTTTGTACTCGTCGATTAGGGCTGCTCTAAGATCTGGCCAGTTGTTGACTTGTAGAACTTGCAGAATCCTCTGGGCATCACCGGTGATTTGAAGTTCAATTGCTCCAAATATAACGCTTGTCTGTCGATCATTGGTTATAGGATACAGACGCAAAAGGTAGTTAACTCTTCTGACAAAGGTTCCTAGGGTAGATGGATCTCCTTCAAACGTTGGAATATTCCGGATCTGGGACAAAAGCTGATTTAAGTTTTGCTCCGTCAATGGGTTGGGTGCCACACCAATTTGTGGTTGCCCTTGAGCTGGTGGTTGTTGGTCCATTTTTTTGTGTTTAATTAAATTTCACTCAACTTTATTACTGACCGAATTGGATTTATTCAGTAGTCGATTGAAATTTAATTTTTTATATTTTTTGTTCAGTGCCTTTAATTTGCACTTAGGTTCTTTTGCGGATCTCTTAGTTGCACTTCCGAGCTAGTCGAATAAATTGCTTACTTGTGGACAATTCCACGCGCTGATCTGGATATCCTAGTTGTTTAGAAATATTTTGTTTTGTTTTTTCGCAAGGATATTTTTTTTTTTTTTTAAAGAGATCCTACCGACTGCGCCATTTACATGAGTCGTTCTTCGTCCGAATAAAAAAATCAGGAGATTTTTTATATTGGTTGGTTATTCTTTATTAGAACGTTGGAAAAAGACTAATTGTATGTTACAGAATTGGTTAGAATAAAACCTCGGTTTGCGTCTTAGAATTTATCGCAAGTGGATGATGCGATCGCCACTTCTTTGTTTATGTTTACATAATTCGGTCTTATTAGATTTTGCGATCTTATTGGATTTTTACGTTTATGGAATTACGTCATTGTTGACATTCGGACTTAATCAATTTTCTTTGTTTGTTTGCATTGCGGGATCTCGAGCTTCTGTATCGTTTTTAATCAAAGCCGAAATTGGCGATTCTGTTTATTTGTGAACGGTTTCGTTCTTTAAACTGGTGGCCGTTGAGAAATCGCAGTGCAGACACGTCACTATATATATGTGCAGTGTGTATCTATGAATTCGAAGATCGCTGTAACGAATAGATACACATTCCTGCGTAAATATGTATATATGTAACCGCAAAGTACATTACATATTACATATTATATAATTAGGGATGTACTTACCTGATTCAATAAACACTAGCACCTTGCACTGAAATATTTGTCTCTTTTACGCAATGTCGAGCTCACAATGATTTATCGATAACTGCGCTTGCTTGCACGATAGGCGCAGTTCGAATTTCGAAAATAAAAATACAATTATTGGTATCGACGAATCCCTGGATTTGGTCAAAATGACACTAATTAGGATCAAAAAGATTTTTCATACAATGTAGTATACTTTTGACACTCGCTTAGGATCAAATTGATCCCAAAAATTTGATCCTAGGTGTAGTGTCATTTTTACCCACACTTATCAAATTGACACTCGAAGATTTTTTTTTGGGTGTAGGTACTTGGTTAAATCGCAGATGAGTGTTCCTGCGTATTCGTTTCCATTATTCGATTTTGGAAGTGGACCAATAGTATCTACAATTACTCTATCAAAAGCTCTTTGTGGAGTTTCGGTTATAGTTAGTGGGGTCTTAGTATGTTTAGTCGTTTTCGACTTTTGGCATTTAGAACATTTCTTTATGTACTCTTTTATGTCTTTGGACATATTTTTCCAGTAATAGTGTCTCTGGACCTTGGCCAAGGTTTTTGTAATGCCTGTATGACCACCTTGTATTGGATCATCATGGAATGTAGACAATATAGATTCTTTTTCTTTATTATTTTTTATTACGGTCACCGGGTGGAGTAGCGCTACTCTCAATGATTTCAATATATTATTGCCCATAATTTTAAAATTATCAATTGAAACATGTTCAAAGATATTTTCCCACGGTGCCACTTTGAGTTGGCTGACTTTGTGAATACCGGCCTGCTTTTCAAGCCTTTGAAAAAATTGACCTAAGTCAATGGTTCCATTAGTATACAAATCGCTAACATCATATCTTGCTTGAATTTTCTTTCCGTGCTTAAATAAACACATTTTATTATTTACATGCAAGGTCACTACTTTACGTACTTCATCATTATCAATGACTTCATATACGTTGGGCTCTGAAGCTTTTTCTATAGATTGCTTATGCAATTCTATTTGTTCTTTTCCTGCGCAGGATTTTTGTCTACTTTGGCTTCTGGTAGTGACTTTCAGAATTGTATTGGTTGTTTGTATATTTTTTAAGTCTGTGATGGTTGTTCTAGAGAGCGCCTCGGCTACATAGTTATCTTTACCCTTTAGATACTCTACCGTAAAATTATATTCCTCCAATTCAAGTCTCATTCGTGTTAGTTAGGAACTGGGATTTACCATTGAAAATAAGTAGGTAAGTGCTCTGTGGTCTGTTTTGACAGTGTCTACCATAAATATATGGTCTGAAGTGTGTTATTGCCCAATGAATGGATGCTAATTCTTGTTCTGCAGTTCTCTTGTTGCTTTCACCTTTCGTAAAGGATCTTGATGCGTATGCCACTGAAAGCTGTAGTCCATTTTTGTTTTGGGTTAGGACTGCTCCACAAGCGTACTTGCTAGCATCAGTGATTATGCAAAATTCTTTGCTAAAATCAGGGTATTGCAACAGAGTGGGATTTATGAATGCTGATTTAAGATGTTCGAAGGCGTTTTGACATTGTGTTGTCCATTCGAATTTTGCATCTTTCTTACATAATCTTGTTATGTGACGGGAGTATTCAGCAAAATTCTTTATAAAACGTCTGTAATAATTGCAAAATGCAATGAATCTTCTAGCGCTGTCTGCATCATGTGGGACTGGATAATTTTGAATTACGTCGTATTTTTTGTCGTCGGGCAAGATTCCTTTGTCTGTGCATTTATGTCCTAAGAAAGTGACTTCATGCATGAAAAATGAACATTTTTCAGGATGTAACTTCAGGTTGTGTTTCCTACATTTCTCGAAAACATCAGTTAAGTTCTTGAGCATATGTTTTTCGGAACAACCTATGACTGTTAAGTCATCCATATAAAGAAATGCTTGCGAAGGTTCTAATCCAGAGAAAGCTATAGTCATCATTCTCTGAAAAGAGTTTGGCGCTATTTTTAAACCGAATGGTAATCGCGTGAAGCGATACGAACCATTGCTTGTTGAAAAAGATGTTATATCCCGTGAACTTTTTTTCAGTTCAATTTGATGAAAACCTGACATTAAGTCAAGGCATGAGAAATATTTTGCTCTACCTAGTTGATCTAAAATATCATCGATTCTAGGGAGTGGAAATATATCAGACAAGAGTTTTTTATTAATTTGACGATAGTCAATTACTAATCGCCATTTTTTATTTTCCGTATTTGGAAGTGATTTTTTTGGTACTAACAGAAGTGGGCTATTATAAGGTGATACAGAGGGTTCCACTATTTCATCATTGATGAGTTTTTGGACTTGTTTTTGAATTTCGTCTTGTTGACTATGAGGATTTCTATAATTATACCCGTTACTCGTAGAGTAAAAGGGTATACTAGATTCGTCGGAAAGTATGTAACAGGCAGAAGGAAGCGTTTCCGACCCCATAAAGTATATATATTCTTGATCAGGATCACTAGCCGAGTCGATCTAGCCATGTCCGTCTGTCCGTCTGTCCGTCTGTCCGTCTGTCCGGATGAACGCTGAGATCTCGGAAACTATGAGAGCTAGGCTATTGAGATTTGGCGAGCAGATTCCTGAGCTTCTTACGCAGCGCAAGTTTGTTTCAGTAGAGTGCCACGCCCACTCTAACGCCCACAAACCGCCCAAAACTGTGGCTCCTACAGTTTTGATGTTAGATAGAAAATTTTAACTGAAATGTATTAGTCTTGTCCATACCTATCGATTGACCCATTGACGCGTGTATGTGTGTGTATGTAAATAGTTGCCGGCCGAACTTAGCGGCAAAGAGAAAAGCACTGCCGGCGCTCAGAGAGAGCAAAGTGCGCGGCTAACTTATTCTATTGAACAATGAATTTGTCACGCCTACCCTGACGCACACAACGCTTAAATCTGTCTTCCGCCGGTAGGTGGCGCATTTAAATCTCGCTTTGCTGCTTGCATATCTCCATTTCCCTTTGGTCGCTTAAGCTGAGTAACGGGTATCTGATAGTCGAGGTACTCGACTATAGCGTTCTCCCTTGTTTTTTATATATACGGGTTCATCATCAATTAATCTCAGCTTCTGTTTATAAAAATTATTGGTAGTGATCGATTCGGTTTCTAGTCCGAATACATCGCTAAACTGGGTCCATAATGCTGTAAGTTGTTCATTGATTTGAGGCTGGAAGTTTTTTGCAAGTTGGGATTATACAATTTTTTTTCTGTCTTCTAAGTCCGTTTTTACTATTTCGTAGTTTGAAAGTGGTTCATGATGAATGTTTTTGATATAGACTACCTGATCTGTGTTTGTAGTATTTAGTAATCTTGTATATGCATTTTGGACTGTTGCGATATTTGCGATATAGATACCATGCTGAATTTCTTGATTCGGAATTAATAATTAATATTAATTAAATTAATAGAGGCTCTGCTCTGTTTCTAAGTATGGCTAATACCCTATTCTCAAAGTTTGGTTCCCTATCAAGAGTAATTCTAATACTCTCTGTAGTGTTCATATTTTATATTTGTTAATATTTTTTTTTTTATTTATTTATTTAATTTTCATTGTACTTTAGATAAGATTGTAAGATAAAATAATATCTATATTCAATATATCAATATATGGACATACATATTTATATTAAATGGTTTGCTCTTTTGTTTGTATTTTATTTTGAACATCTTTTTATAATTATTGTTGGCGCTTTATGTATTTATATTTTATCCAGATCATTAGCCTGGCTTTTATTTATGGCTCTCTTTGATATACATTTATTATGAAACATATATGCCTTGTACAAAATAAATGCGCTCATTATAAAGACAATGATTGATAATAAGATGTTCATTAAATCTGTATTAATATTTTTGGACTCGATTTTATTTATAACGTTTGCTGTGGAGTCCACTTCTTTTACGTCTACTAAACCCATTTTGGGTGTTTTTCTGTGAGCTGCTATAGCTATAGGTGTGTAGTTTAATTTATAATTTATTTGCCATTTAGTTTGGCTCATGTAGTTAAAAATTTGCCTTATTGGGCCGTGAAATTTTTTTGTATAATTTGATAAAAATAAATTTTAACAGTGGTAAAGCCTGCCTAGTTGTTGTATGGTTTTCAGGCCACACGCTAATTGGGCAACTTTAATGTCGCTCAATTTTACATTAGTTTTTTATATAATATAAAAAAAAAATGCATCGCAGTGCAATGAAAAAAATTATGCTACGCAGTGCATGGTAAAAAAAATATGCACTCTATGAAGCGCTGTCGACTCACTTCTTGGTCTTGCTTGATTGGCAAAACGTGGCCGGTGCTGGCTGCACAGGCTGGACTTCCTCGACGGTCTTCTTTGTTGGGGCACCGGTGCTGGCCGCACAGGTGTACTCGCAGTAGGGGGAGTGCAGTGGTCCCTCGCAGTCATCCGGTCACGTCTTCTTCAGCTTTGGAATGGCAACTTTTTCTGGAGGAGGCAATGTGTTTTTATTTTTGGCAATATTTGGGATTACAGGGTAGGTGGATGTGTCTGTGGCTGTGGTCTGATTCTTACGTAGTGATAGCAAATTTTTTACGTATTCAACTTCGGCATGTATTTTTACCGAGTCGTTCCAATTTATTGCTTTGCCGCTGTTGAGCAGCTTCAGTAGTTGAGCCTTTCTGGCTTTCAATCTTTTTACCACGCCACTTCTTTTGGCACACAAGTAGCTATTAAAAGCGGTTGCGTAGGTTTTTAGGCGGTTTTAAATGTATTTTGTATGCGTTGTTTTTAATTGCAAGCGTATACTCATCCCATAATCAGTGTGTTTGGTATTCCACGGAACCCTCCCGTTTTATTGCATTTCAAATATTGTGACCCCTCGTTATCTTCTGAGAATGAGCAGGAGAAAGTGAACGTGTGTACCCACGAACCCGAATCTCACCCCCTACTTTCGAGTCCTTGCTCATGACTGCTTGTGCGCGAAGGTGTGAAATTTCAATTTTGTGAGTTTTGTTCAAAGGCAAAAAACGACGATGACCGTCGATACCGTAATTAGTATACCCCCTCACTAAAAAAAAAAAATTTGGTGTCATTGGAAAGCATTTTTCAAGCCCTTTCCAATGGTATAATTTTCTCTGTTCTAAAATAAAAACTGCACATTTTGAACAAAACTCACAAAATTGAAATTTCACACCTTCGCGCACAAGCAGTCATGAGCAAGGACTCGAGGGTAGGGGGTGAGATTCGGGTTCGTGGGTACACACGTTCACTTTCTCCTGCTCATTCTCAGAAGATAACGAGGGGTCACAATATTTGAAATGCAATAAAACGGAATAATTGAAAACTCGGATCTGGACCTTGTGCAGGTTTCCGAAGCAGAAGATTCGGTTGATCGCCTCCTACAAAGCGTATTTCAACCGGTTGCATCGTCGACCCAAAATAGGGACCCAGGATTGGAGTCTCTGGAGTGGAGCCAGTTTCCATTAGGGACTACTACGCAGGCTTTTTTGGAATCCCTTATCACACACGATGAAGGTGAAGATGTATATCAGTGTGCACAGGAATTTCAATTGGACGACGACCTATCCAGGCCAGAAGAAGATGTTTTCCCTAACGACGACCACATCTTTGAAGAACTTATGGGACCTCAACCGCCACCGACTAACCATTATTTAACTTTGCTGGATGATGGAGATGACAGCGCGTTACTAGATGTTTTATTTGATCTAGATTCTTAACTTTTAATTATAAATACACATTACATATGGAAAATAAAGTAAAAAATATTTTTTAAATTGAGATCTTATAATTGTTTTTTATTTATTGGACAATTTTTCTTTGGTTTAAAAATACTTTTTAGCTCTGCGTTGTGAACCAACAGACGATGCATATTAAAGTCGTATCGCAACCAAATTTTCCGTACTTTAGGACAGAAATAACAATAATAAAAGGAAGATTTCGATTTCTGATAGGCGAAGTTGTGTATCTTTAAGGTATGCGCTTTTAGGCCGCTGCGAGTAGTAAAGGATTTTGTTTCTGAGCACAACTCGCAATGATACTTCACCATTTCGATGTTTTTAAAAATAAACTGACTTTTCTATAAAAAATGTATCTTATATAGCATCTGAGAGACAATTCTTATGTTATATACACTAACTTTATTTTAACGCTATTGAAAGATTTATATAAATATAAAAGGAGATAGACATACTGATATGTATTTCAGACTTTATTCTCAAGTATTACATAGTTTGAATAAGTAATTTGATATGTATAATGAAGACATATTGTTATCTCATTTACTCCACATGAATTGATAGAAATATATAGTTTTTGACGAGTATAAAAGACCATGTAATTTCGGGTTAAAGAATTAGTATACAACAGTTAGGTACTAGTGCACAACGAATCCAATCTTACGAGGATCAAATATGGTATGCATATAAATTAAAAGTAAATACATTATCAACTAATTCTGTTGAATTTGATAGGACTTCTTAGAGACCTTAAATGATGTGAAACCTGTGATTGGCTACACAAAAATTGAAAATCTATGTATTGGATTTGAGTATAAGATCACTGGGTGTAAGCTGAAAAAGACACCATATGGAACTAAAACAGCTCTGTATTTAACTGACAAGGACGACAAAGATGTTTGGATATTTCTACCTAAAAGTTATGTGAACAAATTTTCTACAAAGACACCATTTAGGAAATTAAATGAGAATGGAATAACTCATATGGTATATAAAGGAAAAGATCCGAACAGATATAGTTGTGCTCAAATTGAATTTTTATCAGTAAATAAGTAAAGTAAATAAAATTCTTCAATATAAAGAGCTGAGTTTTTAAATCCAAAAACAGTCTTAAATCAGTCTGAAAAAGAAATAGTTTTCCTTAAAAATGTACGCTCAACAGATTGAACTATTCTTGTTGCAATTTGAAGGCATGCTTTTCGAGCAACACCTACAAAGGATGGAGTTCCTAAAAGCCACTTTGGAGGATTTAGAGGAAAAAGAGTTGATCCATTCGAAGTTTGGATTCCATTATAAGCTTTGTCCCTGGAGCGACGATGATGCCTCATCTGGACCAGACACATGTCAGTGTCATATGCTGCTTGCACTGAAAGAGGAAGCCCTTAGTCTAATGATTAAATATTATAAGTTAAACAAACGTATTGCTCCAAAACCATGAATAAAACGAATTAATTTTACTTAAATATATATGTTTTTTATTTTTTAAAATGGTTCTTAAACATTTTTATTATTAATTTATCATTAAATGAATAGTCGATTTTCTTGAATTTTCTTTAAAAAAAATCTAGTGTTTTCTTTTTACTTTTAAAAAGACCGTACAGCATACAATAATGTCCGCAAGTGTTAGAAAAGTATCCCTGTAGTTGTTGCTTATTAAAAACAAATTTATGAGCGTTAGATTTTAAAAATTTTAAAAATTCTTTTTTCTGGGGATATTGACCGTACGAATCGAAAAATTCTGCTGACCTACGACTATCAAAATAAAATGCAATCCAATGAGTTCCAGGTTGATCTGAAGTGTCGGTATTCGCAATTATTAGTGCGGGATACTTTAAAATAGTTTTTGGTAACCTATCCGAAGGAAAAACTCCTTTAAAAATAGATTTTGTCTTTGGATGCTTAGAAAGAAAATGTTCAATTTGTAAAGTATTCATTTTAAAAGAGCGTACGAATATTTCTATGCTTATTAATATCAATCATTGAATCGTATTCACAGTATACCAAGCAAGTAACTGCTTCAGCAAGTGGTTCCGAAAATCTTCCTTCGATTCTTATAGTACCTTGAGAGATTAAATTTGAACATATAGTTGAATTTGATTGATCCGCAGTTAAGTCAAAGCCTAATATAAAACTGTTTGAATCAAACATTTCCTTGGTAATTTGTAGTCCACGATCGTAATGTTTAATTCCACATGATCTAAAAAGCATATTTTAACCTCTTGAGCTTTGAACCTTTTCAGCGTTCGAGTAATCGAACTCCAGAGCCTGTGAAGGAACTTGAACTCCATTAACCAATAGGTTAAAGCGTTGAATTTTAAAATGTTCAAATTGAAATGGGTCTAAGGCTCGGTTTCCTGAGTATGAGCGGTTTTTAACCATACAAAAGGCCAGAAAATTTGGTATTTGACCAATAACTGCGTTGTCTATTGACAGTGTATTGTTTCCTGGATATATTGTAAATGATTTGACTTCAACCTTGCTGAATGGGTACAGAGCATTTTTTGTTTGTAAAACATGATGATGAGCCAATAAAATGCTTGGGTTAACTGTTATATGGTTCATAAAAAGTTGTGCTTCTAGTATCTTTTAATTTGATTCAGTACCAGTTTCCATTAAATAAAAAGCTGTTTTTTCAATATTGAAATTAATTCTTAAATCAACATTGTTAACAAGCAGTTTGGTTTGATTAAAAATATCTCCATGAACTTTTCCGAATAACTCAACCTTGTTACTATTTTGAAACATATTTTTAAGGCTCTCATTCGAGTCCGGATAAACATATTTTCCTGCTGTTATTCTCCCAAAATTTGGAAAATAACCTTGGGAGACCAAGTGACTTTCAGAGGCGTCACTCCCATAGTTTAAAATTGTTTGCAAATACGCTCTATAGTGATAATTATTATCACTTTGCGATACCAGTATATTATTTAAATAAACTGATGAACTTCTAAATATTGAATGTAGAATATTGTTTACAACACCAACAGCATTTCCTTCAATGCTGTTGTTATCATTTTTTTTAAGTTGCACAACAAGTCGTAAATAAACACTTGACAGATCTCGATACGTTTCACCATTTCCCAAGCAAACAAATTCGATTGAAGAGGCGCCGTCCAAAGAAGCAATTGGATTGTATGAGACTTCTTCAGTTCTTAGAATAGAACTTTGCGTGGGGTGTGCCGCAAAGAAATCTAATTCACTTTTCATACATTCGATATGCGTACTCATTTTGCTTTAGAAAAAATATCTTTAATATTTAATTTTCTTGTTGATTTTTTTTTTTATGTTGCGTTTGGGTATGTTTACGTTGTCGTTTAGATGTATAATGAAGACGTTTTTTCCTATTACCTAGCCTTCTATTTCTTTTTCCACTTCCACTTTGAAAACGGGTAATTTTATCAATTGCTTTATTTGAAAGATTTTGTAAAGCAATTTTACTTTGTTCTTGAATTATATTTCTTAAAGGCTTTCTCCCAAATTCATTGATTACAGCCTTTCCAGTCTCAGCAGCCTGATTTTTTATAGCAGTTATGCCCGAAAGAAAAAGAGGTTTTAATTAATTAAAAAGACCGCTAAAAAAGTTTCCGATTCCTCGTCCTTGTTGCACTATATGCGGAGATATGTAAAGACTTCCGATGTTGCTTAAGCCCCCACCACACTGATTTACATAATAATCCTGATAAGATTTCACCATTTTAGTTCTAAATAAATAATATTTGGGTATGCATTATTTATAGTCCTGACCTTCTCCTTCTTCTAAAGTGAAGAGTAACGAAAATCGGAACAGCTGAAGTTTCAAATGGTACCTTATATCCATTGGAATCAGTAATAAGTATTGAGATTTCATTTGGTGACCATATGTCCAAAGGATAATATTCAATATTATTAAATTGAATATTTTGTTCCTTTCCATTTTAATGCAATACACGAAGGCATCGCGGTCTTTTACTACCTACTGACCTTGGTTTTATTATGTCAGTGTAAATAAAAATCAATCCATTTTCAGGTATATTCGTTTGAATGGATACATTTTTATATCTATATGTTTCAGCATTTACAAGACTAACAAATTCGGTTTCTTCAACGACATTTTTATCTTGGTTAGGTGTATATTTAATGTAATTATTCAAATATATATCTGTAATACCGACTTCCCAATCATCGTTCATGTCTTCTGGAATGTTTACAATGTTTGTAAATGCACACTTTACGTTGTCAGGAAAAACATTCATTGAGTCATTACTTAACAATGTGATAAAAATCTCATTTAAATAACCCATGTTTGATTTTTTATGGAAGTTAATGATACGAAATCCAATTTAATTTATTTTTACCGGTTTGTACTGGGTTGTTTGTTCTAACCGATCGCATTAACCTTTCACGTCCTGTTACATATTTAAAATTTTGATAAGGTAAAGTTTCCGATTTTAATTTTTGTAGTTTTCCTTTTAATTTACGTTGTCGTTCATTAAGCTTAACTTTGAGCAATGGTTTCTCTAATCCTATTTTCTTTTTAACTGTTTGACTATCTAAAAAAGAGGTATCACTCACTTTTCGTTTATCTGATACTACATTTTCTTTTTTATTTGATCTAAAATCCTCATCATCACTTTCAGGCGGTAAATCGGGGAACTCAAATTTTTCCTGACGTGAGTGTTCGTGCTTTGATGTTGATTTTGATGTGCTGGGTTTTATATCAATCCAATCAGTGGTTTGGGATTCACTTGTTCTGGTTGTAATAGGATTCGCTTTTTGTTCATTTTGAAGATTCCATGATTTATTACGTTTTTTATTTTGATAGTAACTTAATTCTTGGCGAATTTTGAGCCATTTATCGAAATCACTTATTTTGTTACTATTCAAAATTGGTAAAAATTTTATATTTATTAATTCATTTCCTCTATCATTGTTTAACAATTTCTGATAGCTGTTAGGATGCATTAAAATTACTTTGCTTAAATTATGTTTATTTTTAATCATTTTTTAAAAGTTTTCCAAAAATCCCAGAAAGCAATGAAGTTATTAGAATTGGTAGAAATCCCCCTTTTTGAATAAGGACTTTTCTCTTAGAGTTTAATGTACGCTTTGGGCACGAAAGATAGCGCAATGCATTTTTATACTTTTTTAGAGCATTAAGATGGGATTTAGTAACTTTATGGTTTCCCTGTAATGTGTTCAATACAATCTCTACTATTGTTTTTACCAGGTCACTATTACTATTGCTTATAATTGCCTTACGTAGTCTATTGTCGGCCTTTTTGAGCACATACAATAAATGTTTGTTCGCTTTCAAGCGATTTAGGCTCTTTTTGTAAACCATTTTCATTTGAATAGCACACAGAATATTCTGAATTAAAAATGTCAGATCTAAATCTTAAGAGATCGTTAATGCCCTGAGTGAGATCAATAAGTAAATATCCGTGAGGTTGTTCCGTTACTTCTTTATATATTCTAAATAGCTCCGTTGGGTTTTCTGTGTATATTTGTCTTGCTAAACATTGAAATTGAAGCTTATCACGAGGATTTTTGAAAGCAACAATGTATTTGGTATTAAGTGAAATATCTCTGGTGTGCGAAGATTTATGAAATATGTTCTGAGTTACCACTATTACTGATAAATTCCTATGGTGTGATCCTTTTGTAAGCAGCTCACACACATTTTTATTAAAGGCTCCCATCATCAAGTCATCCAATATTAAAAGAATTGGTTCATTCGTTTCATTTTCAACTGTATCAGGGACTCCTTTAAAATATTCAATTTTTTCGAAATTGGGCTTGGCACTCTCCTCTGCATAACACCAAATAATTCGATCTATTGAAATATTAAAAAGATCATTCTTTTTGGTGATTAGATTTTCTAAAAAGGTTGTTTTTCCCGATCCTGAGGGTCCACAAATAAGCATTGTAAAAGGATGTATAAATTGTGTAAACATTTTTTTATTAAAAAAACAAGGAAGAACGCTATAGTCGAGTACCTCGACTATCAGATACCCGTTACTCAGCTAAATGGACCTAAGGGAAATGGAGACATGCAAGCAGCAAAGCGAGATTGAAATGCGCCACCTATCGGCGGTAGACAGATTTAATCGATATGGGCGTTGGAGTGGGCGTGGCAAATTTTTTTTTGGGTCAATCGATAGGTATTGACGAGACCAATACAGTTCAGTTCAAATTTTTTATCTAGCATGAAAATTGTGGGCGCCACAGGCTTGGGCGGTTTGTGGGCGTTAGAGTGGGCGTGGCATATCTGCGTTACAAACTTGCGCTGCGCACAAGGCTACGGATTCTAAATATGAGATCCCAGTTCTCTATCCTTGATAGTTTCCGAGATATCCACGTTCATATTTACGATTTTTTGAAGTTTGTGGGCGGTTTGTGGGCGTAAAAGTGGGCGTGGCAAACTTTTTTTTTATCAATCGATAGGTATTGATGAGAACAATACATTTCAGTTAAAATTTTTATTCTATCATCAAAACTGTATGAGCCACAGTTTTGGGCGGTTTGTGGGCGTTCGAGTGGGCGTGGCACTCTACTGAAACAAACTTGCGCTGCGTAAGAAGCTCAGGAATCTGCACGCCAAATCTCAATAGCCTAGCTCTCATAGTTTCCGAGATCTCAGCGTTCATCCGGACAGACAGACGGACAGACGGACAGACGGACAGACGGACAGACGGACATGGCTAGATCGACTCGGCTAGTGATCCTGATCAAGAATATATATACTTTATGGTGTCGGAAACGCTTCCTTCTGCCTGTTACATACTTTCCGACGAATCTAGTATACCCTTTTACTCTACGAGTAACGGGTATAATTATTTTCTTCGGAATGAATTTTAATATATTATATTATTACTAATTGCTTATATAATGTTTTAAAGTTATACTAGGTTTTATTAATACTCTCTTGATCGCGTTTCTTGGATCAGTTCTTCTCGAAATGAGTATCAGATCCGCAATAATTACAATAAATAAGTTGCGTATATCCATTTTTACGGGGATCATTTCCAAAAAATCTTTTAAAAGAATCCATAATAAGAGACAACCTGATTAGACCATGAATTTCTTTTTACTAAATTTTAAACACATGTGTCACCATTGCTATATATTTCATAATTGGTGTTTTCTAAGAATACAAACAGCTTAAATAAATTATTTAATGAACATCGAAGTGGAAGTTTTTTCTTATGTATTCTACAATTTGTAAAAAAATTGGGTAGTTGAGTTAAACTTCTTCCAATATCTATATCGATAATGTTTGTTGATAAATACTTGATTAAAAAATTCTTTTTAATTTCACCACGAACAAGAACTGTGTGATATTTATTGAGTGGTGTTAGTATTTCTTCAAGACTTGTGTACGGAATATCTCCAGCTGACCAATCTAATCCGTTTACGTTCTGCTGGTTAAGGTGCTGCTGCTTAAGAGCTCTATTATCCAATTCTTTTATGTTGTATGGCGGTTTGAAATGGAAAAAATTAGGTATAACAGTTCCAGCAGGCATAAACACCAGCTCTTTAACGAAAACTTGTTTGTTGTTACCAAGTACATATTGAAAATCTACTATAATGCTTGAATTACGATCGACTGTGTTCATCATTGGTTGAAATTTTTTAATCAACTGAGGGTGTGCCTGCTAGGGCTTTCTCCTTTATATACCGGTAAGACTAGAACATATTTACAGTTTATATAAAGTAGTCTTACCTGATGGACATGTGTGTAACTAAAAGAAATAAAACTTCTCGAAAGAAACAGGATAACGAAGTCATTTTTGGATTCGAGTATTGTGTTGTTTATAACTTAAAATTGAAATGTGGTCTGTCAACTACTCGAAAATTTTTGCCAATGGTTTGGATGCAGCAAAGTAAAAATAATTTCATTGGATTTGACAAAGACGAATGGATGCAACTGCTTACGTATAAGGAATTTATTCAGTTGAAACTGGACCAGTATGACTTCTTGATGCCTGATACAATTGTTGATCATCCGTGCTTGCATTCCATGAAATGTAACTTTAGATTTAGGAAATCAGATAATCAGTACGTTTTTGTGATTAATCAGTATTTTTATGTTGGAACTCCATATTACGACAGCAAGTAATATATCTTTACAATAATCATATTATTCCTGTGTGTATCTTTACAAAAATTCGATATTCAACTATCTGATTTAGAAGGTAGCTATGATAAAGATGTGCAAATAGATTTAACCCGATTATGTTTTGAAATTTCCAAAAAGATGCGTACAGAAATAAAAAGAGATGTTCTTGTATATAAGCAAGCATTATTGACTAAGCAACCATCGTCATCAAATAAAAAATAACACGAATAAATCAACACCTTAAGATGAGCAAACAACAAGTTGTCGATGAAATTCATAAGGCAGCGCGAAAAAACTTTATACGGCGAAAGTTCGTTCAAAAAGGGATAAATGACACATGGCAAATTGATTTAGTTGAAATGATACCGTTTTGGAAAGAAAATAAGGGTTTTAGATATTTACTGACCGTTATTGACACGTTCTCAAAGTATGCAAATTAAGTTTCTCACTCGTGATTTAATTAAAAAAATTTATTTTTATTTTTTAATCACTTAATCACTATTCCAATTTTTCAATAGGTCGAACTTAGTTTATTCACTGCTCGTTTACTTTTTACTCGATTAGTACTACTGCTCGATTCGGATCTCAAAAACGGACTGCCTGATCTCTAGTTCAATGATCAATAATCAAACCTCGGCTTAAGAGAATTTATCCCCAAAAATTGATAAAGAGAATGACTCAAGAGAGTCGGAAAATAGGATGATGCAATTTGCCAATTAAATATGAAGTCCAATCTTGGCCGGAAATTGGTGTTTACATTAGCGGAGTTTAGGGACCGCTTTGGGGATATTTTTTTTTACGTTAGCGGACTCGGGGCTCGCTTTGGGGATCTTTTGTTTACGTTAGCGGACTGGATGTTTACAGCATCCGTTTGATTTGGGCTGCGTGAAATTGATCTGGGTGGGAATGATTCGGAGGCCTGGTTGACAGAAATAGCTGACCACGGATTTATCTCGGGTCTGTCAGAGTTATTTGGAAATTAGCTCTCGGCTCAAAGTTGTTTATAAATTGGGTAAGAGTCCCTAAATAATGTGTCATATAACTCCCCCCATTCTAAATTGAATCGTCCCGATTCATTGGAACTGATGGGTATATTGAATGTAATTGATGGGTTAATTCGACAATGATATTTTCTTCTAGGGTATTTTCATTGTCGGGTATATTATTTATTTCATTATCGGAAATATTGTTTTCTGGTTCAATTTCTATATGAATTTGCCATGGTTTGAATATTAAAAATTTTCTGAATTTGATTATAATCATAATAATTAAATATATAAATGTGAATATGATTAATATTAACGTAACTGGTATTTGAGTTTGTTTAATTTGAATAAATGGATTTAGTATGTTAATATTATCGAATGTGAGTTCCGAATCATTAGATATAATATATTCGGATACTAAAAAATCTGTATATTTTCGAGCTGTGATGTATTCCATATCTTATTGTCTACATTGGTGTAGGAAATATTATTAATTTTAGTGGTGCCATTAAAAGTTATTAAATATGACCCATTTAAATGAGTGTCATTAACTGTATTTTCTCCATTAACAAAAATGGCTCCATCTTGGATTACATCTACATTTTTATTTTTTTCTCGGATTTTGTTACAAAAGGATTTTTCTCCATTTAGTAATCTAGTGAAACAAGAGTCTTCTGGGTTAAGTTTGCAATAATTATTAAATATTTCCGTCTTAAAATTAGACATTATATAGTACTTATTTCTACATTTTGCGACGTGATTATCAATTAATATTTTCCATCATTATGTGAAATGGATCTTGAATTGTAAACGTCACAACGATCGGTAATAATAGGGTATTTTATGTAAATTATAATAAGATCTTGATGCAAAGCGATTTTAAATTCAGATATATCTAAAAGGTCTGTTATAACTACAGGTCTATCTTCGTGCTTATAAATTTCTTGTATATCATCATTGTTTAGAATTTTAGTATTAAATACATCAATTTTGGCGAGTGTAATTGTGTCCATTAAATTCATAAGATCGTAAGTAAGCAAGCGCAGACGATATTTTCTAAGTGGAATTTCTTGATCTTTAAAGGCTGTTTTGAATTGTTCAGATAAAGATTTTATCTCTTTAAATATTTTAGAATTAATAACGAATTGATCGTTATTATTTTGTATTAAATCATCGATTTTATTTTGGACTGTTATGAAATCATCATGGTCTGGTGTTCCCGCTATCCATTTCCAAATGGTGCCTATTTCATTAATGCCTCTTTTGGATCTACTGGGTATAATTTGAGAGATAAGTATTTTGATAATTTTTAAATCGTGGGATATTTCCCAAAGAAAATTCTTGTTGTCGTGACCATTTAGAAATTCTGTTTCAAGATTAATTATTTCTCTATAAAGACTTAAATTAGTTATATGAAATAAATCTGCGTATGATTCATAAATAAGAACATCTTTGGTATCCTTGTAAAGAAGGAAATCATGGTTCGTGTAATCCATAATTTCGGATTTGATTGTATCTACCAGCAATAATAAGTACATTATTGAAATCATTATCTGCAATTTGAAACAAATTATTTAATATTATCTTTATGAATCGTACGGTTTCTGTTATTTATAATAACTTTATTTGGGAGATTTTCCTTAACTACTTGTTTTTTATATCTAGAATTAAGCTTGTTTCTTTCCCCGTGTTTCTTTTCGTAAATTACCTCTCCTACGTGATAATTCTTATTTTGTCTATCTTTATTGTGAAAATGCAACATTTTCTCTTGGGCTTGCTGCAATAATTTAGGAATATCATCGTGTTTGATTTTATTAAATAATATATCAAAAGGTCGACGATTGGTTATTGAATGAATTGTTAAATTGTATTTTTGTGCTGCTCTAATTATAATTTCGGAATAATCAATTAAATTAAGCTCATCTTTAATGCAGCGGGCAATTTCTGTTAAGGTAGAGTGTGCCCTTTCTATTTGTCCGTTAGACGTACTATGTCGAGGATCTGCAAAGAATAAAGATATCCCATTTCTTTGTGCAAAGGATTTAAATTGGGATGAGGGAAAACTAGGTTCGTTATCTATCATCAAAGATTTAGCTAATGTAAATTGTTGTAAAATTTCTGAAACTTTATTTTCTATATTAAGTTTATTAGGGATTTCTTTTACGACTAAGTATTTCGAATACGAATCTATACAAGTAATGAATATAAGATTTTGGGCGTAAAATATGTCAAGATGCAAATTTTCACCTTCTCTTTCTGGAATAGGTGCTTGACCGATAGGAATCTGTACTGGGTGTCTGTTGTATTTGTTTTGATTGCAGATTGTGCAATTCTTTATAAACTCCTTAAGCTTTTTGTATAAATTGGGCCAATAATAAAGTCTAGTTATTTGTTTATAATTTTCATCAAGCCCTCTATGAGCTCTACAATGAGTTTCTGTGATAATAAGAGATCTGTCTTCAGCGTTCTCGACATCCTGGACAAATGTCTTAGTGTATAAAAATGTATTTATAAAATTGTCCTTAAGTGGTTTTTGAATTCTGTAAAAATCTTCTAGAGTACAGTGAACTCCTATTGTTATATTGGGTGAAATATATATTCTTTTAAGATTGATACTATATTTTCTGGAGTGTCATACTCTATTATATGTCTAGTATTTCCGAATACATTAATCGACTCATGTATTGTATACCTCCCCGTTGCTATAAGCAATTGTTGCTTAAGATTGATACTATATTTTCTGGAGTGTCATACTCTATTATATGTCTAGTATTTCCGAATACATTAATCGACTCATGTATTGTATACCTCCCCGTTGCTATAAGCAATTGTTGCTTAAACTGGTTTAAGGGTTTTCGTGTTTCTTGTATTCTCAAAACTACTCTCTGCTGAATGCTGAGTATTTTGATCTGAGACCGACTCATTACTTTCCGTTAAGTTATTTATTTGAATCCTTGATAAAGCGTCCGCAACAATATTTGTTGCTCCTGGCTTGTAAATAATTTTGGGTGAATAGCTTTCAATAAAGGAATACCATCTTTTCATCTCAATATTTGGATTTTTTTGAGAAATGGAAAATGAAAGAGGTTGATGATCGGTATAGATCTCGATGTTGCTAGCCCCATATAAGTAATTTCGAAGATTTTTAAAAGCCCATACAATGGCTAAAAGTTCCTTTTTATTTGTTGCGTATAATTGTTCGGTTTTTGTCAGAGTTTTTGAAATAAATGTAATTGGTTTTCCTCCCTGAGAAAGAACAGCACCAATTGCTAAGTCAGATGCGTCAGTTGTTAGGGTAAATTTTTTATTATAGTCCGGTTGTACTAGTTCTACTTGTGCAATTAAGTTTTCTTTGAGCTCGTTAAAAGCTTTTACAGCTGAATCATCAAACTGTATTAAAGTTTTACGTGATGCCTTCTTTGATACTTTGCCGTTTTGGCCTTCTAAATATTTTGTTAAAGGTTTAGCTATCTTTGCGTAATTTTGCACAAATTTTCTGTAATATCCTGTAAGGCCTAGGAAGCTTCTAAGCTTTCGAATATTTTTAGGTATCGGATATTTTACAATTGTAGAAATTTTTTCGGGATCGGTTTTGATCACATTGTGAGAAACAACGTAACCGAGAAAATTGGTTTCTAATTTAAAGAACTTTGATTTTTCAATTGAAATTTTCATGTTTGCGTTCAGCAAAATTTTAATAATGAGAATTAAATCTTTGTAATGTTGTTCAATTGTTTTTGAAAATATAATTATGTCATCCATATAAACGTGACATGTTTTACCCACTTGTTCTCTTAAAATATCATCCATCGCTCGTTGGAATATTCTTGGAGCGTTGGTCAAACCGAAAGGCATTCTTAGGAATTCGTATTTCCCGTTGTTTATTGAAAATGGGGTTTTCTGAATGTCTGGTTCATTCATGAGAATCTGATGAAATCCAGATTCCAAGTCAATTGTTGAAAAGTATTTGGCTTTCCCAAGATTTGACAAAATCACTGAAGGGTCCTGCATTGGATATCTATCTGGTATTGTATTTTTTGGTACTACTAGTACTGGTGAATTATAAGGGCTTCTACTTGGCCTTATAATTTCTTCTTTTAACATTCGACTTATTTCAGAATTTACAAAATCTGAAGCTGATAGAGCATAAGGGTATTGTTTGCTGTAAATGGCCCTATCATTTACGGTGTTTATTTCACCGCGGATATCTGTCCTAAATGGAATCTGCATATTTATTTTTGAATGCTCTTCATTGATAATATTTAATATTTCGTTCTCCAGATCTTTTCTTTGATCTGCAGACGATATTTTTATGTTGTTTATTGTTTGATTGTCGGGTAGTTCAACGACGGCGGGTTCAGAATTTTTAAATTCCAAACTTTTATTTTTGTCGGATTTCTCAACGACGGCGCGTTCAGGATTTTTAATTCCCAAACTTTTATTTTTGTCGGATATTTCAACGACGGCGTGTTCGGAATTTTTGAATTCCAAACTTTTATTTTTGTCGGATTTTTCAACGACGGCGTGTTCAGGATTTATATATCCCAAACTAGATTCGCTTTGATTACCCATTTCAGATTCGGATCTGATTTGAGCTTTTTCATCAAAGTATTTTTATACCCGTTACTCGTAGAGTAAAAGGGTATACTAGATTCGTCGGAAAGTATGTAACAGGCAGAAGGAAGCGTTTCCGACCCCATAAAGTATATATATTCTTGATCAGGATCACTAGCCGAGTCGATCTAGCCATGTCCGTCTGTCCGTCTGTCCGTCTGTCCGGATGAACGCTGAGATCTCGGAAACTATAGCTAGGCTATTGAGATTTGGCGAGCAGATTCCTGAGCTTCTTACGCAGCGCAAGTTTGTTTCAGTAGAGTGCCACGCCCACTCTAACGCCCACAAACCGCCCAAAACTGTGGCTCCTACAGTTTTGATGTTAGATAGAAAATTTTAACTGAAATGTATTAGTCTTGTCCATACCTATCGATTGACCCAAAAAAAATTTTTCTACGCCCACTCTAACGCCCACAAACCTCCCAAGAAAAAAAGCTATGACGTCAGAGCCAGACAGTGCGAAATGTTTTTACGCGTGTATGTGTGTGTATGTAAATAGTTGCCGGCCGAACTTAGCGGCAAAGAGAAAAGCACTGCCGGCGCTCAGAGAGAGCAAAGTGCGCGGCTAACTTATTCTATTGAACAATGAATTTGTCACGCCTACCCTGACGCACACAACGCTTAAATCTGTCTTCCGCCGGTAGGTGGCGCATTTAAATCTCGCTCTGCTGCTTGCATATCTCCATTTCCCTTTGGTCGCTTAAGCTGAGTAACGGGTATCTGATAGTCGAGGTACTCGACTATAGCGTTCTCCCTTGTTTTTTTATAAATTCTTTTAATGGAAGAATGGTGTTTTCTTCTGTTAAAGAATGTTGGTTTAATATGTTTCCGTTATCATAATTTAATTTTTCTTCTATTCCATTATATTTAATTACTCCCTTTGCCGTGTCAATTACCGCTCCTATTTTTTTTAATAGGTTATAGCCGACCAGTAAATCTGAGTCTAGCCCATCTATTTCATAAAAAGTATATCGCGTATCAAAAATAGTTATCATATGATAAAATTTAATTATTGAATATCCATTCACTGTGGATACTCTTTTGTAAATTGGAAGCTCGTTCTTATTTTTATAAATTCCTGTTCTTATATAACACGAGGTTGCCCCAGTGTCAATTAATATTTTTAATTTTTTATTTATTTTTGGATCATTTCTAATTAAGTAGGGTAAGCCTACTCCTGACTTTTGTCTAAAAAATGGTTCTCCTCAATGTTATTTAGTCTCATCGTCTTGTTAGCCGGTTGGTTAACAGTTCCAGTTGGTACCCTTTTATTTTGGGCTTGGCCTTGCTGAGTGTTCTGGGTCTCAAATTTTTTTGTTTGATCCCACTTGTTCTGACTATAATTATTATTTTGATATTTATTATAGCCTTGATTATAGCCGTTGTTAGCCTTATTCTGAGCGTGGATAGACTCGTCTACCTCCATTGGTTCCGGCTTATTTTGTGGCTGCCTATAGGTGTTCCACTGATTTTGTTGGTTATTATTAAATCTACCCTGGTTCCAAGAATTATTTTTATTCTGATTATAATAACCATAAGTATTTTTGTTCTGGTTGTTGTCATGATTAAACCTTAAATTATTATTGTTTCGCTGGTTACTGTAACTATTGTTTTGCTGTCTTGTCTTGTGGTTGAAATGTGTTTGTCCATTTCCACTAGAGTTTGGCTCGCTAAGTTTTCTCTGAGTAGTAGAAAAACTATTTGCGAAATGAGCCCTCATATTGTTGCTTTCCAATTCCTGAACTATGACCATTGCATTTGGTAGGTCAGGTGGATTCATTGAGAAAATAGTATCTGAAATTTGGCCGTTGAGGCCGGTAATGAAAACTCTAAGAGCTGTCTTCCTATGTTTCTCATTCATTTCCGCTGTTATACATATACATATATATACATATTGCCCCATGGCTACTTCTGCCGATTCTCTCCAGCTTACATATTTATCCTCTTCACCTTTATATTCCCTAACAGATTTGATGATCTCATAAGATGTGTCGCATTTTATATTTGGATCTACAATCTCTATCTGATAATCCTCAACCGTTTTAATTTTGTGAGATAGCTGCGATCTTAAGTTAACGATCTCCTCCTTCAATGGATTTAATTCAAAATTTACAATTTGTTTAATTAAATCTCCTACATTTAACATGGTATTGTTTGTTATTGCCTGATGGCTTGTATTTTCTTGTGGCGGATTAATGTGGAGTCTTTTATTAGCTCCAGTCTGGCTTGTTGAAGGTTCTGACATTTTGAGAACTTTTTCGAAATTTGAAATTAACTCTTCCACTTTGTATATTTATATTTCCTTTCTTACAAATTTTTTTATATAATAATAATAATAAAAAAATATATGATAATAATAATAAAAAAAATAGTATCGCTCACGAATCGTCCTTATTTTTCACTTCTCGTTGTTTTTTAGCCTGTTGGGTCATCCTTATCTTGAATGATGATCCTGATTGGGGTCGTCCTTCTTTTTTTTGTTTTTAGATTTTGTCTTGGGGTCTTCCTTCTTTAATTCTGTTTTTTTAAATTGGGGTCTTCCTTCTTTTCCAATTATTGGCGAGGGATTGCCCTTCAGCCCGTTTTCTTAAAATGTCTTTTGTTGATGATTTTGAAGATTTTATTTTTTTTTATTTTTTGATTTTAAACATTTGTTTAATTTAATTGTTTTTCACAATGTTTATTTTTTTCGATGAAATTTTTTTGGTCACTTTTTGATTTTTATATTGTCCGAGCAGTGAATTTATGTTACGATCACTATTTTGTAATTTGAGATTTTAAGGGGATTATTTCATTAATTATTTTCCACCTTAGTTTTTTGATCAACACAAACTTTTTATTTTTTTTGCCGGTTGTATAGAGTTTAAGGGGATTATTGAATTTATTAATTTCCACCTTATGTTTTATTAACATAGGCTTTATTTATTCGTCGGTTGTATCGGGATTTTTTGGCCGCGCTAAATTCCTTTTTTCACTTTAAAACTTTTTTGTGTTTATTTTAAAGCTTTGCTTTTTTAGAATTTTTTAATCGCACGGCCCCACGTTGGGCGCCAATTAAGTTTCTCACTCGTGATTTAATTAAAAAAAATTATTTTTATTTTTTAATCACTTAATCACTATTCCAATTTTTCAATAGGTCGAACTTAGTTTATTCACTGCTCGTTTACTTTTTACTCGATTAGTACTACTGCTCGATTCGGATCTCAAAAACGGACTGCCTGATCTCTAGTTCAATGATCAATAATCAAACCTCGGCTTAAGAGAATTTATCCCCAAAAATTGATAAAGAGAATGACTCAAGAGAGTCGGAAAATAGGATGATGCAATTTGCCAATTAAATATGAAGTCCAATCTTGGCCGGAAATTGGTGTTTACATTAGCGGAGTTTAGGGACCGCTTTGGGGATCTTTTTGTTTACGTTAGCGGACTCGGGGCTCGCTTTGGGGATCTTTTGTTTACGTTAGCGGACTGGATGTTTACAGCATCCGTTTGATTTGGGCTGCGTGAAATTGATCTGGGTGGGAATGATTCGGAGGCCTGGTTGACAGAAATAGCTGACCACGGATTTATCTCGGGTCTGTCAGAGTTATTTGGAAATTAGCTCTCGGCTCAAAGTTGTTTATAAATTGGGTAAGAGCCCCTAAATAATGTGTCATATAACTTGCATACGCCGAGGCAGTTAAGACAAAGTCTGCCCTGGATGTATCAGAGGCAATGAAATCTGTTTTTAAAAAGAGCAAAAGTACACCCAAGAATATTCAGTCAGATCAAGGGAAAGAATTTTTTAATTCCACTTTTAGGAAATTAATGGATAAATTTGATATAAATCATTATCATACTTATACGCATCTCAAGGCTTCTATATGTGAACGCTTTAATCGAACATTAAAAAATCGTATGTGGAAAATGTTTAGTATGCAGGGTAAATATAAGTGGATTCATAACATCAATTATCTCATAAATCAATACAATAATTCTTATCACCGAACAATTAAAATGAAACCTATAGATGTCTGCTCGAAAAATGAAGAGTTTGTTTTAAAATCAGTATATAATTTACCAAAAATATTTCCAAAACATAAATTTTTAGTAGGTGATTTTGTTAGAATAAATAAATACAAGGGAGCATTTATGAAGGGGTAAGAACCAAATTGGACCACAGAAGTTTTTAAAGTTTTAAAAGTCAAGTCTACATATCCCGTAACATATGAAATACAAGATTACATGGGTACCCCTATTAATGGGTCATTTTATGAAGAGGAACTTCAAAAAGTGAAAGACAAAAATGCTTTCCTAGTAGAGAAAACACTAAAAAGGAAAAATAATCAAGTGCTTGTAAAATGGAGCGGTTTCGATTCCAGCCACAACTCATGGATATCTGTAAATGACCTGCTAAAGTAATAAAACGCAACAATAGCAAGTCTAATTTTTACCTATTTATTTACAAATTTTTATTCTTATAATATAAATATATAAACATTTATTTAATAATGGGTTTAATTTTGGATACTACTTAATATATGTTCAATATTATAATGACCATGAGCCAATGTATTACAATTATCTGGTAAAATATATCTCTTATCATCCTTATAATTAAGACTTATTTTGTTCATAATTTCAGTATAGAGGATGTGCGACCTACTTCGAATAACTCGCTGGGATCCATAAAATGTTTTTTTATATTTTATACATTCTATATAATCTTCATGATTCAGTTTTTTAATAACTGATTTCTTAACTCCTTTAATTTTTTTTATACATTCGTTTTCGTTTCCTTCCTTATCAACTAAACAAGAGTATGCCTTAGCCTTAAGTCCAGCAAAAGAAGTCATAATTCTACCTGCATGTTCATCCTTCATTTTTCCAGGTTCCCTATTATTAGCTTGAACTATATTAAATTGGTTGTCTAGTTTATAATTTGAGGTATCGAATCGTTCGGGATTTTCTTTTATAGTTTCGTAAAAGTCTTCCTCTGAAGATAAAATAAATGAATCTGTATCCATATAAATTATTTTCGAAGAAGGACTTTTAAGTAATAGAAAATTATAATAAAATTCATACATTAACCATTTAGATAATTCTAAAACAGCAACTCCTATGTATGTTGGTTTATCATACATAATTTTTGATGGTGTTGATTCAATCGCTGCAAGATCTCTCCCGAATATCTCAACGCTATGGAAATCATGTCTAGCTATGCGTTGCCTGAAGCCTGGCGAATTTTGCCTTGATTTATAATGTTTTACTAATACTATATTTCTTCGCTTGGCGACATTTTCCATTGTTTTGCCATATACTGCATTATTCATTAACTTGAAAAAATTTTTTTCAAAATCATTTTCGGCTAGTTTTCTTTGATCAGTGTTTAAATCAATATAAGGCTTTTACCAGCATGATTGTGTAAAAGTCAAAACCCTATGTATTTTTTTACAATTAAACCATGCTGTATACAAAGTTGAAGCTGTTTTAAGTGGATAATGTATTCGCTTTTATTCGTTAAATCAGCTATAAGTTTTTTCTGCTTACCTCCTGGAGGAACTTTGTTTTCTGGACAGAAAGGCAAGTAGTTATGCGAGTCATGCCGATCAGTAGGATATTCTAAATCAACTTCTAATACATATCCAACATTTCCCTCCACAGAAATATTTTTATAATCGAACGATTCTAATTGATCATTACTTAAAAATTTAAATCCTGAAAGCGGTAAGGGTTGACTCATTGCCCAACCATATAAATTATTTGCATCAATATAGCTCAGATAGTTATTTGGTTTACTTGAATCAAAGTTAGTTATATATTTATTATTAGCTGTAGAAATTCTTTGGGTACATTGAGTTAACCCACCCCTTATCGCTCTTTTTAAAAAATTGTACATGTCTCCGTCGCTAATAAGTTCTAAATTTACATTAGTATACTTGAGCATAGCATCCCAAGATATTGACGGTGCTGTAACATAGTTAATAGGGTCTAGCCATGGTATGGGGCTTAAGTCTCCTTCTAATTCAGTAATGAATAAATGTATGTCATATTTAGATAAGTTATGAAATACTACAGGGAAGAAGGGATCACTTAATTTGTACTTTGGCTTACAATTTTTATGAATGGGACCCATGTATTTTCCAGAAAATTGATCAAAATATTTGTCCAGGTCGGCAGCGTTGATTTCCTTTTCACAGGCACAGCAGTTGCCTTCCTGTTCATGGATTGTGCTAGCAATCGGGTTTTTGGGGGTCGATCAGTACATATAAAACAAGCTCGTAGTTTTTTACTTTAGTGATTTGCAGAATTTTTGTATGCAGTCAGCGCCTATAAAATTATACAAATTTTGAATTAGTTTTTAAAATAGTAATAAATTAATTTTTGATGTTTTTTACATACCTTCATATGTCCACAATTCGTTGAGATCAGGATTATATTTATGTGCTACATAAAATGATACGGCACATGCAGTATGCTTCTGCACTTTTTTTGTTGACGAAGTTGAAGACGAATTTAGGCATGTTCTATAGTTTTCAAGAACAGCCTCAATATCGGCATATATCACCACCGGAGGATATAATTTTTTGTGAAAGCCCTTGAATGAAGTTGTAGTATTTGGTTCAGGGTAAAACGAGGCCACTTTTCCGCATTCAAATTTGTTGTGGGTAGTATTATTAACCGTGAAAAACTGTAGACAGTTATCACAAAAATATCCTCCTGATTTGGCCTTGGAATGCTGTGAGTAGCATAATCTTTTTACACTTGTAATATAAGCGTAATGCATACTTTCTTGGTTAACGTTATTTATTCCCAATATATTTATGTGGTTACTTCGAATACATTTAGTTCTAAACGTTGGACCCATAATTTTGTCACCATCAGCATCGATCTCATAAATATTTATACTAAAATCTTTATTATTTTTCTCGAAATGAATAATTCCTTTATTCGTGATTGGAAACTCGATTCCTGAAAAATCCAATCTTATACCATCATATACAATTATTTCATTATTAATATTAATATGGTAAGTTGTGGGCTTTGTCATTTTCTCTCGTGAATACTTTCTTTGCTTTGCTGTTGCAAAGGTAGCACTCTCATGAGTTTTATTTGCTATGAATGCCAGTATGCACCATTTGAAACAAAATACGTCAGTATTCTGTACGTTTATAAGTGCATTTCGGGCTTTTATATTCTTGGGGGCCTGTATGTATCCGCTAGCAGGAATGTTTTCTAGCTTGATTATTGTAATTTCAAAATAATTGAAATTTTTTATTGCCCAACCAGAGTCTTTTTCTTGAAACTCACTGCTCGATGCTAATAAGCTATCTACTGCCATATTTAGCTCATCGATAATGTTTTCATTTTGGTATACAGATTTAAATGCAGTCCCAAAATGTTTTGTTGTTTCAACAGTAACTCCTTCGTCTGTTTGTTTAATATAGGTACCATAAACTCTTAGGTTGAATTTAATGGCTCTATATTCTATCATGCAATGCTTTATAATTTCAATTATATTTTTTTTATTTTAAATCAATAGTGTTTTGGACTGTACTATTGATTCGATATGATTTTACAGGAAAAACAGTTTGTGAGTTAAGAAGAATTATATTTTCATTATTTTTTACTTCTCTGGCTGATGCATTTTTATGCTTATCGGTCAATATGTGTTAACGTTCCCTTGATGCAAGATATTTGTCACCACAAGTAGGGCATAAAAGTTCTAATTTTAAATCCTTTCTATTTTCGCTAATCTTAGCTTTTTTTTCTTGAATGCTTACTTCCTTACCCTCATCCATTCTCATCCGTTTGAGAGCATTTGATGATGTTGTGGGATGATCGTCCAGATGATTTTGCCTTATGTTTTGGGGTTGCCGTTTTTCAACATTCATTAAAATATTGAATGCATTTTTTGGTCCATTACAATTTTGATAGTGCTCGTCGAATTCATAATTATGAACTAAGGTAGAGCATAAGTCACACCTTATTTTCGATTTACACATTAAAACCTCGAAGGCATTCCGAGGCTTTGAGCACTGAGCATAATGAGCTTCAAACTCACTCATCTCCACATTTTTGGTGCACAAATCACAAGCAATGAATGACTCCATTTTTAGGGTTTTAGTTTTAATTTTTTTTTATTCAAAAAATATATTGTTATATGTTGTAATGTTGTTAACAATTTTCACCCACTCGTTAAAAAGGTAAAAAGCACGATTCGAATTGTTAGGCGCGATTACAAGGACCGATGTGGATCTAATTATTTTATTAGAATACAGTACTGAGGCATTTTGATAAAGTATATATATTCTTGATCAGGATCACTAGCCGAGTCGATTTAGCCATGTCCGTCTGTCCGTCTGTCCGTCTGTCTGTCTGTCCGGATGAACGCTGAGATCTCGGAAACTATAACAGCTAGGCTATTAAGATTTGGCGTGCAGATTCCTGAGCTTCTTACGCAGCGCAAGTTTGTTTCAGCAGAGTGCCACGCCCACTCTAACGCCCACAAACCGCCCAAAACTGTGGCTCATACAGTTTCGATGCTAGACAAAAAATTTTAATTAAAATGTACTGCTCTCGGCAATACCTATCGACTGACCCAAAAAAAGTGTGCCACGCCCACTTTAACGCCCACAAACCGCCCACAAACTTCCAAAAATCGTAAATATGAACGAGAATATCTCGGAAACTATCAAACATAGAGAATTGGGATCTAAGATTTAGATTCCGTAGCCTTGTACGCAGCGCAAGTTTGTTACGCAAATATGCCACGCCCACTCTAACGCCCACAAACCGCCCAAGCCTGTGGCGCCCACAATTTTCATGCTAGATAAAAAATTTTAACTGAAATGTATTGGTCGCGTCAATAACTATCGATTGATCAAAAAAAAATTTTCCACGCCAACTCTAACGCCCATAACGCTTAAATCTATCTTCCGCCGATAGGTGGCGCATTTCAATCTCGCTTTGCTGCTTGCATATCTCCATTTCCTTTTGGTCCCTTTAGCTGAGTAACGGGTATCTAATAGTCGAGGTACTCGACTATAGCGTTCTTCCTTGTTATAGTCTAGAATGTTCACTTAACAGGTTGACATCTACAGGGAGTGCATACAGGCATGTTGTACTCCTAGAACCAATCCGATTGGTTCTCGAATATAAGGAGCAGCCCAATACCCCAGTAGAATGGTTATTAGAAGGAAAACGAACACAAGTATTGATAACAAGTTACCGGGGGTGAACGTGGTGTAGGAGGGGTTAGTATGTAGGTAAATATCGAGGGTGTACAACTTTGACATAGGTTAAGGAAAGGCAATCTCTGTGTAAGCAAGATATGAATAAATGGTCAGTTAAGGTCGGGCCAGCATTGGCATAAGATGTCGCGATGCAACCATTCGAATTTCCTAAGCCTTAAGCTAAGAGTAGCTATTAAAAGCGGTTGCGTAGGTTTTTTAGGCGGTTTTAAATGTATTTTGTATGAGTTGTTATACCCGTTACTCGTAGAGTAAAAGGGTATACTAGATTCGTCGGAAAGTATGTAACAGGCAGAAGGAAGCGTTTCCGACCCCATAAAGTATATATATTCTTGATCAGGATCACTAGCCAAGTCCATCTAGCCATGTCGGTCTGTCCGTCTGTCCGTCTGTCTGTCCGGATGAACGCTGAGATCTCGGAAACTATGAGAGCTAGGCTATTGAGATTTGGCGTGCAGATTCCTGAGCTTCTTACGCAGCGCAAGTTTGTTTCAGTAGAGTGCCACGCCCACTCTAACGCCCACAAGCCGCCCAAAACTGTGGCTCCTACAGTTTTGATGCTAAAATAAAAATTTTAACTGAAATGTATTGTTCTCATCAATACCTATCGATTGATAAAAAAAAAGGCCCACTTTTACGCCCACAAACCGCCCACAAAATTAAAAAAGTCGTAAGTATGAACGTAAATATCTCGGAAACTATCAAGGATAGAGAATTGGGATCTCAGATTTAGATTCCGTAGCCTTGTACGCAGCGCAAGTTTGTTACGCAAATATGCCACGCCCACTCTAACGCCCACAAACCGCCCAAGCCTGTGGCGCCCACAATTTTCATGCTAGATACAAAATTTTAACTGAACTGTATTGGGCTCGTCAATACCTATCGATTGACCCAAAAAAATTTGCCACGCCCACTCTAACGCCCATAACGCTTAAATCTGCCTTCCGCCGATAGGTGGCGCATTTAAATCTTGCTTTGCTGCTTGCATATCTCCATTTCCCTTTGGTCCCTTAAGCTGAGTAACGGGTATCTGATAGTCGAGGTACTCGACTATAGCGTTCTCCCTTGTTATACCCGTTACTCGTAGAGTAAAAGGGTATACTAGATTCGTCGGAAAGTATGTAACAGGCAGAAGGAAGCGTTTCCGACCCCATAAAGTATATATATTCTTGATCAGGATCACTAGCCGAGTCGATCTAGCCATGTCCGTCTGTCCGTCTGTTCGTCTGTCCGTCTGTCCGTCTGTCCGGATGAACGCTGAGATCTCGGAAACTATGAGAGCTAGGCTATTGAGATTTGGCGAGCAGATTCCTGAGCTTCTTACGCAGCGCAAGTTTGTTTCAGTAGAGTGCCACGCCCACTCTAACGCCCACAAACCGCCCAAAACTGTGGCTCCTACAGTTTTGATGTTAGATAGAAAATTTTAACTGAAATGTATTAGTCTTGTCCATACCTATCGATTGACCCAAAAAATTTTTCTACGCCCACTCTAACGCCCACAAACCTCCCAAGAAAAAAAGCTATGACGTCAGAGCCAGACAGTGCGAAATGTTTTTACGCGTGTATGTGTGTGTATGTAAATAGTTGCCGGCCGAACTTAGCGGCAAAGAGAAAAGCACTGCCGGCGCTCAGAGAGAGCAAAGTGCGCGGCTAACTTATTCTATTGAACAATGAATTTGTCACGCCTACCCTGACGCACACAACGCTTAAATCTGTCTTCCGCCGGTAGGTGGCGCATTTAAATCTCGCTTTGCTGCTTGCATATCTCCATTTCCCTTTGGTCGCTTAAGCTGAGTAACGGGTATCTGATAGTCGAGGTACTCGACTATAGCGTTCTCCCTTGTTTTTAATTGCAAGCGTATACTCATCCCATAATCAGTGTGTTTGGTATTCCACGGAACCCTCCCGTTTTATTGCATTTCAAATATTGTGACCCCTCGTTATCTTCTGAGAATGAGCAGGAGAAAGTGAACGTGTGTACCCACGAACCCGAATCTCACCCCCTACCCTCGAGTCCTTGCTCATGACTGCTTGTGCGCGAAGGTGTGAAATTTCAATTTTGTGAGTTTTGTTCAAAATGTGCAGTTTTTATTTTAACAGAGAAAATTATACCATTGGAAAGGGCTTGAAAAATGCTTTCCAATGACACCAAATTTTTTTTTTTTTTTTTTAGTGAGGGGGTATACTAATTACGGTATCGACGGTCATCGTCGTTTTTTGCCTTTTTCAGTGTAGTAGTGGGAAATTACGGTAGCGGAGAATGCTTCGTTTTAAGAAATTCTTAAAACTAAACTTCTTATCCTATACATAAATATTATTGGGTGACCTTTAGATATAAACCCTGAAAAGTGTTCCCAATAAGAAATTTAAAACACAAACCTTAAAGTGATCCCACTACCTAATTTTCTATACACACCCGTCTAACTTTATCGTAGACACAAACAATTTTGTATATCCTCAGCCCTGAAAAGTGATCCTATAAGTCTTATACAACTTGAACATTAAAGTGATTCTTCAGCTCATTTTTCCTAGACACACTCCTCAAAAGGAATCGTATAACATATAAGAAAAACTAGAGTATAAGACCGCAGCGGCGGTCATCGCAGCGGCAGTCTCGGCAGCGTCCAAACCGCCGCTGCGAAAACCTCCGCTACCGTAATTTCCCACTAAAAAAAAATTTGGTGTCATTGGAAAGCATTTTTCAAGCCCTTTCCAATGGTATAATTTTCTCTGTTCTAAAATAAAAACTGCACATTTTGAACAAAACTCACAAAATTGAAATTTCACACATTCGCGCACAAGCAGTCATGAGCAAGGTCTCGAGGGTAGGGGGTGAGATTCGGGTTCGTGGGTACACACGTTGACTTTCTCCAGCTCATTCTCAGAAGATAACGAGGGGTCACAATATTTGAAATGCAATAAAACGGGAGGGTTCCGTGGAATACCAAACACACTGATTATGGGATGAGTATACGCTTGCAATTAAAAACAACTCATACAAAATACATTTAAAACCGCCTAAAAAACCTACGCAACCGCTTTTAATAGCTACTCACACATCACACTCTACTCACTGCGTTTCTTCTTTTGGTTCTTGTTATTGTAGTGTATGCTGTCGTTGCTGCCGTTGTTGCTGTTGTTGCCGTTTGTTGCTGTTGTTGTTGCCGTTTGCTGTCTTCTTATCCTGTGAGGTCCATATCCAGGTCCATATTCCTTCGGACCAATGTCACGGTCGCCATGTAATAGTTTACTTCGATGTAGGTTTTTTGTATATTCCAAAAAAGGATAAGTCCGGTTTGGTTTGGATTTTATATCATTTATTTAAAAGATTTATTTTGGTTGCATTAGGAGCTGAGCAGCCGTTGTTGCCGCTCTGAGCTCAAAAGAGTTTCTTGTCAAACTTAATTTACTTAGGCGCTAAGGAGGTCTAAGTCTCGTAGCGGCGCTGCCAACAGCGGCAGCGGAGAGACGGCCTTTATATTCTTAAGTATATAGCTATGCTCACTTATTTTGGAGCGCGGAGGTATATGCATGTACTTGAGTTTGGCTGAGCGGCCGGCGTGCATCAGAATGCTGACACTTGCACTTTCTGTGTACGCCGCCGGTCGACTCATGTTTCGGCCACTTAGGTTTATGACCGGGCCTTTGTTTATGTAAACACTGCAAAAAAGTGTTACAGAGTGTTTGCTTCAAGTACTCTTGGTACAGTAGATGTTCGATATAAGTGCATACTACAATAGAGCTAAATACAACAATAGCGAACCTTCCTGGAATATATACCATACAAAACCAAGCCAACACAAAAAGGAAATTAGAATATCAAAACGAAGAGCTTGGGCTAACTTCTGCAGTAGCATAGAATCTACTGCGGAAGCATCCAGAATCAGAAGAATTTTAGCAAAATCTCCAGCAACCATTGCCTATCTAAAAACTAATGCTGACAGCTGGGCGGAAAACAGTCAGGAAACCCTTGAACTACTGTTAGACACCCACTTCCCCAAAAACACCCAAGTAGTGGAGGACCTCTACATAGAGGAGAGCTTAGACGATCAGAGTATAGACAACATCTCGAACCCTGGCCACATTCAGTGGGCTGTTAACTCTTTTAAGCCCTTCAAACTAGACACTAGATATTTCCCTACCCTGGCTGACAGCCATCTTCCACGGCTGCCTTGCTCTAAACCATATTCCAACAAGGTGGCTGGACGTTAAGGTAATTTTTATACCGGAAGCCGGCAAACCCTCCCACACCAACCCAAAGGACTTCCGCCCGATTAGTCTCTCTTCCTTCTTGTTGAAGACCCTGGAAAGGCTAATTGACATCCATATCAGGCTAACCATCAACCGAAGCCTACTCTCTGACGCACAGCAGGCGTACCGCAAGGGTAGATCAACAGATACCGCCCTCTCCAGGTGAACGGCTGTCTGTGGACTGGGAGTTAACCCAGAAAAGACCGAACTAGTTATTTTTACAAGGAAGTATAAGGTACCAAATCTAATTCTCCAAAAACTGCATCAAACTCGCCTAACCCCTAGCAATCAAGCAAAGTACTTAGGTGTCATCCTTGACAAAAAGCCCTCTTCGCTTGTAAAAAAGCCATAGGGAGGAATTGGGGTTTCTCCCCTATTATGGTTCACTGGCTATACACTGCAATAGTCAGGCCCATTCTCCTCTACGGAAACATCGTATGGTGGTCTTCCCTAGAAAATAATTGCAACCTCCGGATCTTTCACAAGATCTAAAGAAGCGCAGAAGCGCTGAAGCGCTGAGGCTCCGCAAATCAGCGGCATGGACAACAGGCTCTACGGGTCACTCCAGTATCCTAACAAAGCATACATAATTAACACGTAGTACAGACTACGTTCCACCCATAGTCAACTTCGAAAGAAGGTACAAGATCTTCATACCCACCCGTACAGACTGGGACAACCTCCCACACCAATTCGAAAACGCCGTCAACATATACATAGACGGCTCCAAGCTTAACTTCCACACAGGTGGGGGAGTCTTCTCCCCCGAACTAGACATAAAAGTCTCATTCCGCCTACCAGACCACTGTAGTGATTTCCAAGCGGAAGTCATTGCAATTCATGAAGCCATGACCCACCTGGACACGTCAGTACATCATGACATAGATATTTTCATCTTCTCGGATAGTCAAGCTGCCCTAAGGGCCATCGACTCCTACACAACGAACTCAAAAACAATCTCTGAATGCCGCAAATCTCTTAACGAGATGGCCACTCATCTGAGAATCAACCTCATCTGGGTGCCTGGACACCGTAATATCGAGGGCAACTGCATAGCAGACGAGCTAGCAAGACAAAGGACAACCGCCGACATCCTTCGCGAAAAGGAAACGGTGGGTATGCCCATGGCTACCTGCAAGCTCCATCTCAGGCAGAGACTGTACACACTTTCCAACAACCGTTGGAACTCAATCTCAACATGCCACAATTCTAGACTCACATGGCCAAACTACAACTCGAAAAGAACAAAAACTCTCCTACAATGTAGCAGGCAGGACATCTCCACTCTCCTCAATGCCCTCACGGGCCACTGTCTTATAGGGACTTAGGCGCACAGGCTGGGACTCAGTAACCACGACTTCTGCCGCAGCTGCAAACAGATAGACGAAGAGGAGAGCATCGAACACCTCCTATGCTTCTGCCCAGCGCATAACCTAAAGCGCTTTCAAACCCTAGGTAGCTACACACTTCCGAACATTGCGGCCATTCAGGGCGTAAGCATTCCAAAACTTTTATGTTTCCTAAAAAGAAAAAACTATTTCGTGAAAACCCATGAGTTAGGGAAAGGATCTAATCAGAGATCATGTGGTATCACAAGGGGTCCAAAGTAGCCTAAATGTGGGGATTAGTATCTCCATCCACTCCTACCTAACCTAACCTAACCTAACCTTTCAATCAATCAAACAGAATGCACCACATCTTCTTCTCACCCCTTTACTTGATTTCTTTAGTTTTCTTTTCGATGTTGGCGCGTGCCACTGCACCTATACGCTTTCTAAATCTAAATATATCCGACTATATAATTTTTACTTCTTGAGTAAAAAATATAATACGAATTTTTTAAAAATGTTTGTATTAAAATGTTTTATGTATTTAAATCAATTTTAACGGACTAAATTTCTATACCCTAACTAAAAAATTGTATTGTAATTAAAATGTATAATAAGTAAACATAAAATTATAAGTAAATTTAAATTACTTAATTTTACTATAATCAAATAATTTTATTTTATAAAACAATATTTTTTTTTTGATATACAATAATACTCCTAAAATATTAGGGCATTCACATGTCGCTGCTCCAGGAAAATTTTTCCGCCGAAACGTTAGTCGGTAGCCGAACATAACGGAGAGACGGAAAAAAATAACGGATCGGCCGAAATTTGTCTCTAAGAGCGCCGAGTGCAGGAGTTACCGCTGATGTCTTCCTCATGACATCACCTCCACCTAAACCCCCTCGGGCATTGTCCCACTAGCGGAGATGCCATTCAACCCGGACACCAAACCGCCGACACAGCAGACGGGATACCGAACCGAGTAAACAACTGGGCCACAGGCATCCGGCCGAGAACTGCTGACCTAAGGAGTTTCGCAATCTCAACATATGTACCCCACTCCCAAGTTAGCTCTCATTTGTATACCGAGAACAGAATAAAATTAGTCGAAGAGTGACACTCGAGCAAAGAAGTTCATCCTTGAATTTTTTCCATTGGAACACTAAAATCTACAATACTGTGACCAGCCACCTCCGGACCACAGACATAATTCAGGCAGATTCTAAGACAAAGAAAAAGAAGGAACCTCCGAATATCTGCCACTATTGTTGCACGATCGTTTTCGTAGGCAGTCTTCTACGCTGCGCCGACTTCTTCGCTGACGTCAACAGCGGCACAGCTTTTTAGGCACAAAAAAAAAGCGAAAAAGATTTTTGTCTTGAGTCATGTCACCGCGTCCCTACTGCTGAACTGAAGGGATGTACCCAGACATTAACCTAAATGCTTTCAAAAATCAAATATCTGTAAGCATTCCCAAGGAATACATAAACCTGGATTTCAATTTAATTTTTTTTATTTAAATATTTAAGAACGCAACCAATTTTTATTCGGTATCACTCCCCATCAGTACGGGGCTTTGCTGCTTCCATCTTATTTCTGTACTTTTATCATTTATTTCCGAAAAGATATATGAAAGATATCAAGCAATTTGAATATTATGTATTTAAATACACGTTTATGTATTACAACATTACAATTTATTTATTTTGGCACAATTACACTGATGTATGTACAATTTACATACAAATAATTATTATTTTATTTAATTCATTTGAAAATATTGATGTAAAATTGGTGGCAGAAGGCAACAAACTTTTTCAAAACACGTGGCACGAATTTCACTTTTCAGAATTAAAAATGCAAACGACAAAAAATGCTAGAGACAAGAAAAACCGCGCGCTTCCTTGCATGTTTCCTTTTATCTTTATTATTTGTTTGTCAACAGTACAGAAAAAAAACGATCGTAAAAAAACGGGCATCGTCAACCTTCGGGTTTCATTTTTGTTTTTTTACATTTCAAGCAAAATAAACCTGGTTGCACTACATTGAAACACACATTGAAGGCACCGCAATAGACTGCACCTAGCACGCACAGTTGCCTCGTAAATTGGCATGCGTGTTGCTTTGCGTAAAAAAGATAAGACCCAGGACTATTTGTTTCGGAATGCGTTCCCGAATTTCTGTTTGGGCATGTACCTGGATGAACTATATTGAAACACACCCAGATGGCACCGCAACAGAATGCACCTAGCACGCACATTTGTCCTGCAAAATATGCATGCGTGTTGTTTTGCGTAAAAAAGTTAACACGTAGAACTATTTTTTTTGGAATACGTTCCCGATCTTACGACTGGGTTGTTAAGCACTCAATAACTGCAAAACGTTCATAACTGAGCGCTTGTTAAGCACACCCTTAATGTGCACATGTTAATTTCTATATTTTTATACCCGTTACTCGCAGAGTAAAAGGGTATACTAGATTCGTCGGAAAGTATGTAACAGGCAGAAGGAAGCGTTTCCGACCCCATAAAGTATATATATTCTTGATCAGGATCACTAGCCAAGTCGATCTAGCCATGTCCGTCTGTCCGTCTGTCGGTCTGTCTGTCCGTCCGGATGAACTCTAAGATCTCGGAAACTATAAGAGCTAGGCTATTGAGATTTGGCGTGCAGATTCCTGAGCTTCTTCCGCAGCGCAAGCGCACTCAGCAGAGTGCCACGCCCACTCTACCGCCCAAAACAGTGGCTCCTACAGTTTTGATGCTAAAATAAAAATTTTAACTTAAATGTATTGTTCTCATCAATACCTATCGATTGAACCAAAAAAAAGTTTGCCACGCCCACTTTAACGACCACAAACTGCCCACAAACTTAAAAAAAAAAGTTAATATGAACGCGGATATCTCGGAAAATATCAACGATAGAGAAATGGGCTTTCAGATTTAGATTCCGTAGGCTTGAGCGCATCGCATGTTTGTTACGCGAATATGCCACGCCCACTCTAACGCCCACAAACCGCCCAAGCCTGTGGCGCCCACAATTTTCATGCTAGATAAAAAATGTTAACTGAAATGTATTGGTCTCGTCAATACCTATCGATTGATTTAAGAAAAACTTTGCCACGCCCACAACGCTTAAATCTGTCTACCGCCGGTAGGTGGCGCATTTGCTGCTTGGATATCTCCATTTTCCTTTGGTCCCTTTAGCTGAGTAACGGGTATCTGATAGTCGAGGTACTCGACTATAGCGTTCTTCCTTGTTCCCGGTTCCCGGTCCTATCGGGATAGTTGGCACCTTCTCGCCAGCATCTGGGGTCTGCGTTGCCTTCCTTTTAGTGCCGCTTTACGCACCGCATTGCCTTCTGCTGCGCCTTTTTGGGAGGCTCCGAGGGCTCCACGAGAGCGATTGCATCTAGTATTATAAAAAACAAGAAAGGAAGTTAGCTTCGGCAAGCCGAAGCTTATATACCCTTGCAGCTATAATTATTAAATTTAAAAACACAAAAAATGATATTCCCAATAGTATAAGATAATATGTCAAAAAACACCGAAACTATAATATGTTTCATATTATTTTCCTACCAATTTTCCGATCGTTCCTATGGCAGCTATATGATATAGTCGTCCGATTCTGATAAAATTAAATTCCAAATTCAGAACTAATTAAAAAATGTTATTTCCAAGCGTAGGAGGTTATATGTTAAAAAACACCGAAGCTATAATTTGTTTCATATTAATTTTCCACCAATTTCCGATCGTTCCTATTCAAAATTCAAAACTATTTAAAAAATGTTATTTCCAAGCTTAGGAGGTTATATGCTAAAAAGCACCAAAGATATAATTTTTTAAATTTTTTTTTTTCGATTGTTCTATGGGAGCTATAAGATATAGTTGTCCGATCCGGCTGGTTCCGACTTATATACTACCTGCATAAGATATAAGACTTTTGGGAAAGTTTCAGCCCGATAGCTTTAAAACTGAGAGACTAGTTTGCGTAGAAACGGACGGACAGACGGACATGGCTAGATCGACTCGTCTAGTCATGCTGATCAAGAATATATATAGTTTATGGGGTCGGAAAATCTCCTTCACTGCGTTGCAAACTTCTGACTGAAATCAATATACCCTCTGCAAGAGTATAAAAATAGTTTTAAAACAACGAAGAACGCTATAGTCGAGTATCTCGGCTATCAGATACCCGTTACTCAGATAAATAGACCAAAGGGAAATGGAGATATGCAAGCAGCAAAGCGAGATTGAAATGCGCTACCTACCCCTGGTCTCAATATATGGTTATGTGGGCGGTAGACAGATTTAAGCGTTATGGGCGATAGAGTGGGCGTGGCAAACTTTTTTTTGGGTCAATTGATAGGTATTGGCTAGACTAATACATTTCAGGTAAAATTTTTATCTAGCATAAAAATTGTGGGCGCCACAGTTTTAGGCGGTTTATGGGCGTTAGAGTGGGCGTGGCATAACATACTTGCGCTGCGCACAAGGCTACGAAATCTAAATCTGAAATCCCAATTCTCTATCTTTGATAGTTTCCGAGATACCCGCGTTCATACTTACGAGTTTTTGAAGTTTGTGAAGATAGGTATTGATGAGAATAATACATTTCCGTTAAAATTTTTATTCTAGCACCAAAACTGTAGGAACCACAGTTTTTAACGTTTTGTGGGCGTTATTGTCCTCATCAATACCTATCGATTGACCTAAAAAAAAGTTTGCCACGCCCACTTTAAGGCCCACAAACCGCCCACAAACTTCAAAAAATCGTAAAGATGAACGTGGATATCTCAGAAACTATCAAAGATAGAGAATTGGGATCTCAAATATAGATTCCGTAGTCTTATACGCCCACTCTAACGCTCTAACCCATAACGCTTAAATCTGTCTACCGCCGGTAGGTGGCGCATTTCAATCTCGCTTTGCTGCTTGCATAACTCCATTTCCCTTTGGTCCCTTTAGCTGAGTAACGGGTATCTGATAGTCGAGGTACTCGACTATAGCGTTCTTCCTTGTTTTTATTTTTGTTTTTGGAGATCCGTTGTATGATTTGGTTGAGCGGGGTGTCTTTGGCCTGGAGAATAGTGTGGAATGATTTTGTTTTTAGGTATTCGGTTCTATTTTCTATTGATTGGATGTATGCTTCAAGGTAGAGGTTATTTTTTGGCGTAGAACAAAACGCTCCTAATGATGTTCGTAGTGCGGAATTTAGTATGGTTTTGATTGGTTTTAGAATAGATTTCGTTGAAGGGCGTAATCTATCTTGGAGATGCATAGGCTTTTTACGATTTCGATTAGGGTATGTGGGTGGCTATTGTATTTTCCGCTGGATAAGCATTTTATTATGTTTAGGGATTTGTCAATTGATTTTTGTAGTTTCTTAACTTGGGTCTTCAATTTATATCTGTGGGCAAAATGTAGTCCTAATAACGTGTTGATACCTGGTATGAGCAGGCTCTCTTTCTGCATATATGGATGTGCTTGCATTTGAACAGAGAGCATTGCCCCTGATTTTTGGCATCAAGCGTTATTTTCGTTAAATAGATTATTCAAGTTTATCGAGACATTTTTGTCTCGTTTTAAATTGATAAATATGTTAAAGTTATCGGCGTATGCTGTGTGGGTAAGGTTTTTGTGATTCTCTAAGATATCGGAGAGGCTGACGCGATAAGGAAAAGTATAACCGACAGTGGGGATCCTTGCGGTAAGCCCTTGTGTAATGGTTGTACCATCGACTTGCTATGGTTGGCTTTGCCTCGGATTTGCCTATTTGACATAAAGTGTGACACGTTGTTGGTTATAATTGGACCACAGCCCCATGCCAAGAGTTGGTTAATAATTGTGTGTAGCCCTATTTTTTCAAAGGCTTTGGCAAAGTCTAGGGATATGATTGAGAAGTGTCTCACTCTTTGAAGTGGCTCTGTTGATAAGAGCGTCTGCATAAAGCAGACAGTCCATAACAGATTTCCCTTTTTTAAATCCGAGTTGTCGGCTATTTAGTTGTTTGTTGAATATTGCTAACCACCATAGCCGTTTCGATATTATTTTATTTAATGTTTTTGATAAGCAGGGATTGATTGAAATAGGTCTGTAGGATTCTGTTAAAGTTTTGTCAGTGCCTGATTATATAATAATAATTATGCTAGTTTTGTAGGTCTTAGAAATGATATTGACGAAATTTATGATTCTCATTTTGACCTGCTTTGTGACGTGTTGGATCATTGGATAATTTTTTTATCCTGTCCTGGTGTTTGACCTTTTAGGCTGTTCAGGGCTGCTGAGAAAGAAATCTAAAAAGTTAATATCTTGTTCCATAAATGATGCTGTTCTGTGTGGTGTTTCCTTGGTTAAGTGTAAGTAATTTTAGTTTTCTTCGATGAAGCTTGTGGAAAATTGTGCGTCCTCTGAGCGAAGAGACCAATATTTTGCAAATGTGTCGGCAATTTGTTCCGGGCAAGTAAGGAGATTGTTACTATTTTTGTCTTTAATATCATGGATATTTGAGGCTTTGAGTTTTCCACCACAGAGTTTTCTTATTTTATTCCAAATAGTTTCCGGCTTAGATTGTGGCGTGATTTTGGATGTGAGTTTAAAGAGGCTGACTGCTTTGCTTGACCTTATTTCTCTTCTGTACTGGGCGTTCAGTTTTTTGTAGTTAATTAGATTATTTGTCGACATATCTCTATTGAAGGTCCTCCAGGCCTTGATATATTCCCTTTTTAAATATTCCAGTTTTTTATTCCACCAGGGGACATTGTGGTGAGATCTTGGAGGTTTTGTATGCGGAATACTTTTGTATGCACTTTGAAGTATAATTTTGTTTATGTTACTTGCTTCCTGGTTTATATTTGTTGATGTTGAGATGGAATTACTAAGGATGTTTGTGAGTGTTTCAAATTTGTTCCAATCTGCGTTTTTTATCACAAAACGTTGATTGAAGTTGTCTTTCTTTCTTCTGCTGCTTGGGAACATGTCGATAGTAATTGGGAAGTGGTCACTCCCTTGAAGAAATTCGCTGATCTTGAAGTCACAATAAATTCTCAGGTCGGGTGAACAAAATGCTAATTCGATGTCTGTGAGTGATCTATGGGTTGAGAAGTGAGTTGGTTGGCCGTTATTTAGAATGATGAAGCCCTTGTTCAGGATGAATATGCTTAGTATTCGTCCCCTACGGTTAATTGTGGGAGAACCCCAGTAACTCTTCCAACTATTGAAGTCTCCTGTAAATAATGTTGGAGAGTTTCCAATAGGAACTATTGATTCCAGGTCTGCTTCAGTAAATTTTCTGTTTGGTGGGATGTATGAAGAAACAATATTGAGTTTTTTGAAAGATTTAATTTTTAGTGCTATGGTATCGAATGATTTTTGAAGTGGAATTATTGTGTGCTCTATTGACTTGCGTATCAAGATTGCTGCACCGCCATCTGGACTGTGCGCGGGTGTTTAGTGAAATTCAAAGTTAACTGGGATAGGTAATTTTTGGTAATAAGTGATGTGGGTCTCCTGGTGGGAAACGATTTTGGGATTAAGGTGCTTTAATAAAATTAGCAGTTCGTTGTAGTTTTTAAGGTAACCATTTATATTCCATTTAAGGATCTTTAGAGTAATTTTTAGATTTGGCTTGGTGTTGGATTTGTATCTGAAGAAGAAATGCCTTTTAGTTTTGCTCTAGTCCTGACAGAGTTTTGTTTGGTTTGTTTGGTTAGATTGAGAGGAGGAAGCTATGGCTGCAGAGGAGTATAGGGAGCCATCGTGGTGGCGGTTTTTGTAGCTGGACCAGGCTGTCCTGTTGTCTACTTTATTTAAGGTCTTAATCGCTTGAACTTCCTATCTAAAAACCAATGCTGACAGCTGGACGGAAAACAGTCAGGAAACCCTTGAACTACTGTTAGACACCCACTTCCCTAAAAACACCCAAGTAGTGGAGGACCTCTACATAGAGGAGAGCTTAGACGATCAGAGTATAGACAACATCTCGAACCCTGGCCACATTCAGTGGGCTGTTAACTCTTTTAAGCCCTTCAAACTAGACACTAGATATTTCCCTACCCTGGCTGACAGCCATCTTCCACGGCTGCCTTGCTCTAAACCATATTCCAACAAGGTGGCTGGACGTTAAGGTAATTTTTATACCGGAAGCCGGCAAACCCTCCCACACCAACCCAAAGGACTTCCGCCCGATTAGTCTCTCTTCCTTCTTGTTGAAGACCCTGGAAAGGCTAATTGACATCCATATCAGGCTAACCATCAACCGAAGCCTACTCTCTGACGCACAGCAGGCGTACCGCAAGGGTAGATCAACAGATACCGCCCTCTCCAGGTGAACGGCTGTCTGTGGACTGGGAGTTAACCCAGAAAAGACCGAACTAGTTATTTTTACAAGGAAGTATAAGGTACCAAATCTAATTCTCCAAAAACTGCATCAAACTCGCCTAACCCCTAGCAATCAAGCAAAGTACTTAGGTGTCATCCTTGACAAAAAGCCCTCTTCGCTTGTAAAAAAGCCATAGGGAGGAATTGGGGTTTCTCCCCTATTATGGTTCACTGGCTATACACTGCAATAGTCAGGCCCATTCTTCTCTACGGAAACATCGTATGGTGGTCTTCCCTAGAAAATAATTGCAACCTCCGGATCTTTCACAAGATCTAAAGAAGCGCAGAAGCGCTGAAGCGGTGAGGCTCCGCAAATCAGCGGCATGGACAACAGGCTCTACGGGTCACTCCAGTATCCTAACAAAGCATACATAATTAACACGTAGTACAGACTACGTTCCACCCATAGTCAACTTCGAAAGAAGGTACAAGATCTTCATACCCACCCGTACAGACTGGGACAACCTCCCACACCAATTCGAAAACGCCGTCAACATATACATAGACGGCTCCAAGCTTAACTTCCACACAGGTGGGGGAGTCTTCTCCCCCGAACTAGACATAAAAGTCTCATTCCGCCTACCAGACCACTGTAGTGATTTCCAAGCGGAAGTCATTGCAATTCATGAAGCCATGACCCACCTGGACACGTCAGTACATCATGACATAGATATTTTCATCTTCTCGGATAGTCAAGCTGCCCTAAGGGCCATCGACTCCTACACAACGAACTCAAAAACAATCTCTGAATGCCGCAAATCTCTTAACGAGATGGCCACTCATCTGAGAATCAACCTCATCTGGGTGCCTGGACACCGTAATATCGAGGGCAACTGCATAGCAGACGAGCTAGCAAGACAAAGGACAACCGCCGACATCCTTCGCGAAAAGGAAACGGTGGGTATGCCCATGGCTACCTGCAAGCTCCATCTCAGGCAGAGACTGTACACACTTTCCAACAACCGTTGGAACTCAATCTCAACATGCCACAATTCTAGACTCACATGGCCAAACTACAACTCGAAAAGAACAAAAACTCTCCTACAATGTAGCAGGCAGGACATCTCCACTCTCCTCAATGCCCTCACGGGCCACTGTCTTATAGGGACTTAGGCGCACAGGCTGGGACTCAGTAACCACGACTTCTGCCGCAGCTGCAAACAGATAGACGAAGAGGAGAGCATCGAACACCTCCTATGCTTCTGCCCAGCGCATAACCTAAAGCGCTTTCAAACCCTAGGTAGCTACACACTTCCGAACATTGCGGCCATTCAGGGCGTAAGCATTCCAAAACTTTTATGTTTCCTAAAAAGAAAAAACTATTTCGTGAAAACCCATGAGTTAGGGAAAGGATCTAATCAGAGATCATGTGGTATCACAAGGGGTCCAAAGTAGCCTAAATGTGGGGATTAGTATCTCCATCCACTCCTACCTAACCTAACCTAACCTAACCTTTCAATCAATCAAACAGAATGCACCACATCTTCTTCTCACCCCTTTACTTGATTTCTTTAGTTTTCTTTTCGATGTTGGCGCGTGCCACTGCACCTATACGCTTTCTAAATCTAAATATATCCGACTATATAATTTTTACTTCTTGAGTAAAAAATATAATACGAATTTTTTAAAAATGTTTGTATTAAAATGTTTTATGTATTTAAATCAATTTTAACGGACTAAATTTCTATACCCTAACTAAAAAATTGTATTGTAATTAAAATGTATAATAAGTAAACATAAAATTATAAGTAAATTTAAATTACTTAATTTTACTATAATCAAATAATTTTATTTTATAAAACAATATTTTTTTTTTGATATACAATAATACTCCTAAAATATTAGGGCATTCACATGTCGCTGCTCCAGGAAAATTTTTCCGCCGAAACGTTAGTCGGTAGCCGAACATAACGGAGAGACGGAAAAAAATAACGGATCGGCCGAAATTTGTCTCTAAGAGCGCCGAGTGCAGGAGTTACCGCTGATGTCTTCCTCATGACATCACCTCCACCTAAACCCCCTCGGGCATTGTCCCACTAGCGGAGATGCCATTCAACCCGGACACCAAACCGCCGACACAGCAGACGGGATACCGAACCGAGTAAACAACTGGGCCACAGGCATCCGGCCGAGAACTGCTGACCTAAGGAGTTTCGCAATCTCAACATATGTACCCCACTCCCAAGTTAGCTCTCATTTGTATACCGAGAACAGAATAAAACAAGGGAGAACGCTATAGTCGAGTACCTCGACTATCAGATACCCGTTACTCAGCTTAAGCGACCAAAGGGAAATGGAGATATGCAAGCAGCAAAGCGAGATTTAAATGCGCCACCTACCGGCGGAAGACAGATTTAAGCGTTGTGTGCGTCAGGGTAGGCGTGACAAATTCATTGTTCAATAGAATAAGTTAGCCGCGCACTTTGCTCTCTCTGAGCGCCGGCAGTGCTTTTCTCTTTGCCGCTAAGTTCGGCCGGCAACTATTTACATACACACACATACACGCGTAAAAACATTTCGCACTGTCTGGCTCTGACATCATAGCTTTTTTTCTTGGGAGGTTTGTGGGCGTTAGAGTGGGCGTAGAAAAATTTTTTTTGGGTCAATCGATAGGTATGGACAAGACTAATACATTTCAGTTAAAATTTTCTATCTAACATCAAAACTGTAGGAGCCACAGTTTTGGGCGGTTTGTGGGCGTTAGAGTGGGCGTGGCACTCTACTGAAACAAACTTGCGCTGCGTAAGAAGCTCAGGAATCTGCTCGCCAAATCTCAATAGCCTAGCTCTCATAGTTTCCGAGATCTCAGCGTTCATCCGGACAGACGGACAGACGGACAGACGGACATGGCTAGATCGACTCGGCTAGTGATCCTGATCAAGAATATATATACTTTATGGGGTCGGAAACGCTTCCTTCTGCCTGTTACATACTTTCCGACGAATCTAGTATACCCTTTTACTCTACGAGTAAAGGGTATAATTAGTCGAAGAGTGACACTCGAGCAAAGAAGTTCATCCTTGTATTTTTTCCATTGGAACACTAAAATCTACAATACTGTGACTAGCCACCTCCGGACCACAGACATAATTGGCGCAGCCGGTATCTAAAAGAACAAAGGATGAAATTGACGAGGATCATCATTATAACAACCATGTAATAAATTGGGTAAGCCAAGGGGCAGAGTGAAAAGTGAAATCCTGGACAACGATCAACCCCTTTTAAAAATCAACTTGGGAACGGCGAGAGTGGTGAAGTCCTTTAAAATTTTTAATCATGTCATTCACCTTACCAACTATGAAGACTCAGTAACTAAGATACACGAGGTGATAGGAAATTTACCCGACCAACAGGGCCTGGAAGAGCTGAAACTCACGTTACACCAAAAATTAGCTCAGGTTCAACAAAGATTAAATTCCTTGCTTCCTAACAATGAAAGAAGTAGGCCTAAAAGAGGATTAATTAATGGGTTAGGCCGTATAGTGAAAGTAGTCTCAGGGAATATGGACGCCTATGACGAGGCAAGAATAAACAAGGAACTAAACTTCTTACGCGGAAATTCCGAATTTAACACTAATTTTTATCAAAATAAAATTTTTAAAGAAATAGATGAAGAATATAAAAACATTCAACTCATCCAATATATATATATACTATCAGAACAAAAAATAGAAGTACAACTAGAACACGAACTATACAATGTGCTTTCTTTAGAATCAACCACCCTTAATAAAACACTCATATTCCATATCAAAGTTCCAATTTTGTCAAAAGAATCTTATAATTTGTACCGTCTTATTTCACTACCACTAAACAAAACTATGTATGTAAACTTACCTAATGTTATAATTAAGAATGACCTAGAAATTAAGATAATTGAGACACCTTTTATAAAAGTGGGAGGTACACACATTTGCGAAACTCCTCTGACACCCAATAACACAGAATGCCTTCACAACCTGCTGGACGACAAAGAAGCGACCTGCAGCACAACGAACAGAGGTCACCAACCACAGATCTTCGTTCCTTTAAAAGGGTTGATGGTGATCCTCAACGTGGAGAATCTGAACATTACTTCCAACTGCATTTCGAGCAGGATCTTCAACGGTTCCATGCTCATAAAATACGATAATTGTTCTATATCCGCTAATGGGACAAAATACGTCGAGGCCGCCACTACAATAATTGACGACATCGAGATAAACCTTCCCCATGTCCAGAATTTAAGAACAATCCCAACGGACGAACCCATAAACCTTCAGGTACTACACCTTAGTAATCTGGAAAATGGATTGGCAGTCACCAACATAGAAGAACGAACCACTACTCACCTGTCGATTATATACATACTCGTTGCACTGTCGATTCTGATTACGGCTGTTGCCTGGACCTTTAACAGGAAGGAGATAATTCTTTCACCCACCCCGGCGGACCCCATTGTCACTCCCACCATACCTTCGTTATGGCCATCGTTCCAAGCTAAGGGGGGAGGAGTTACCGCTGATGTCTTCCTCATGACATCACCTCCACCTAAACCCCCTCGGGCATTGTCCCACTAGCGGAGATGCCATTCAACCCGGACACCAAACCGCCGACACAGCAGACGGGATACCGAACCGAGTAAACAACTGGGCCACAGGCATCCGGCCGAGAACTGTTGACCTAAGGAGTTTCGCAATCTCAACATATGTACCCCACTCCCAAGTTAGCTCTCATTTGTATACCGAGAACAGAATAAAATTAGTCGAAGAGTGACACTCGAGCAAAGAAGTTCATCCTTGAATTTTTTCCATTGGAACACTAAAATCTACAATACTGTGACCAGCCACCTCCGGACCACAGACATAATTCAGGCAGATTCTAAGACAAAGAAAAAGAAGGAACCTCCGAATATCTGCCACTATTGTTGCACGATCGTTTTCGTAGGCAGTCTTCTACGCTGCGCCGACTTCTTCGCTGACGTCAACAGCGGCACAGCTTTTTAGGCACAAAAAAAAAGCGAAAAAGATTTTTGTCTTGAGTCATGTCACCGCGTCCCTACTGCTGAACTGAAGGGATGTACCCAGACATTAACCTAAATGCTTTCAAAAATCAAATATCTGTAAGCATTCCCAAGGAATACATAAACCTGGATTTCAATTTAATTTTTTTTATTTAAATATTTAAGAACGCAACCAATTTTTATTCGGTATCACTCCCCATCAGTACGGGGCTTTGCTGCTTCCATCTTATTTCTGTACTTTTATCATTTATTTCCGAAAAGATATATGAAAGATATCAAGCAATTTGAATATTATGTATTTAAATACACGTTTATGTATTACAACATTACAATTTATTTATTTTGGCACAATTACACTGATGTATGTACAATTTACATACAAATAATTATTATTTTATTTAATTCATTTGAAAATATTGATGTAAAATTGGTGGCAGAAGGCAACAAACTTTTTCAAAACACGTGGCACGAATTTCACTTTTCAGAATTAAAAATGCAAACGACAAAAAATGCTAGAGACAAGAAAAACCGCGCGCTTCCTTGCATGTTTCCTTTTATCTTTATTATTTGTTTGTCAACAGTACAGAAAAAAAACGATCGTAAAAAAACGGGCATCGTCAACCTTCGGGTTTCATTTTTGTTTTTTTACATTTCAAGCAAAATAAACCTGGTTGCACTACATTGAAACACACATTGAAGGCACCGCAATAGACTGCACCTAGCACGCACAGTTGCCTCGTAAATTGGCATGCGTGTTGCTTTGCGTAAAAAAGATAAGACCCAGGACTATTTGTTTCGGAATGCGTTCCCGAATTTCTGTTTGGGCATGTACCTGGATGAACTATATTGAAACACACCCAGATGGCACCGCAACAGAATGCACCTAGCACGCACATTTGTCCTGCAAAATATGCATGCGTGTTGTTTTGCGTAAAAAAGTTAACACGTAGAACTATTTTTTTTGGAATACGTTCCCGATCTTACGACTGGGTTGTTAAGCACTCAATAACTGCAAAACGTTCATAACTGAGCGCTTGTTAAGCACACCCTTAATGTGCACATGTTAATTTCTATATTTTTATACCCGTTACTCGCAGAGTAAAAGGGTATACTAGATTCGTCGGAAAGTATGTAACAGGCAGAAGGAAGCGTTTCCGACCCCATAAAGTATATATATTCTTGATCAGGATCACTAGCCAAGTCGATCTAGCCATGTCCGTCTGTCCGTCTGTCCGTCTGTCGGTCTGTCTGTCCGTCAGGATGAACGCTGAGATCTCGGAAACTATAAGAGCTAGGCTATTGAGATTTGGCGTGCAGATTCCTGAGCTTCTTACGCAGCGCAAGTTTGTTTCAGCAGAGTGCCACGCCCACTCTACCGCCCAAAACTGTGGCTCCTACAGTTTTTATGCTAAAATAAAAATTTTAACTTAAATGTATTGTTCTCATCAATACCTATCGATTGAACCAAAAAAAAGTTTGCCACGCCCACTTTAACGACCACAAACTTCAAAAAAAAGTTAATATGAACGCGGATATCTCGGAAAATATCAACGATAGAGAAATGGGCTTTCAGATTTAGATTCCGTAGGCTTGAGCGCATCGCATGTTTGTTACGCGAATATGCCACGCCCACTCTAACGCCCACAAACCGCCCAAGCCTGTGGCGCCCACAATTTTCATGCTAGATAAAAAATGTTAACTGAAATGTATTGGTCTCGTCAATACCTATCGATTGATTTAAAAAAAACTTTGCCACGCCCACTCTAACGCCCACAACGCTTAAATCTGTCTACCGCCGGTAGGTGGTCCCTTTAGCTGAGTAACGGGTATCTGATAGTCGAGGTACTCGACTATAGCGTTCTTCCTTGTTCCCGGTCCTATCGGGATCGTTGGCACCTTCTCGCCAGCATCTGGGGTCTGCGTTGCCTTTCTTTTAGTGCAGCTTTACGCACCGCATTGCCTTCTGCTGCGCCTTTTTGGGAGGCTCCGAGGGCTCCACGAGAGCGATTGCATCTAGTATTATAAAAAACAAGAAAGGAAGTTAGCTTCGGCAAGCCGAAGCTTATATACCCTTGCAGCTATAATTATTAAATTTAAAAACACAAAAAATGATATTCCTAATAGTATAAGATAATATGTCAAAAAACACCGAAACTATAATTTGTTTCATATTATTTTCCTACCAATTTTCCGATCGTTCCTATGGCAGCTATATGATATAGTCGTCCGATTCTGATAAAATTAAATTCGAAATTCAGAACTAATTAAAAAATGTTATTTCCAAGCGTAGGAGGTTATATGTTAAAAACACCGAAGCTATAATTTGTTTCATATTATTTTCCTACCAATTTTCCGATCGTTCCTGTGGCAGCTATATGACATAGTCGTCCGATTTTGATAAAACTAAATTCGAAATTCAGAACTACTTAAAAAATGTTATTTCCAAGCTTAGGAGGTTATATGCTAAAAAGCACCAAAGATATAAATTTTTTTAAATTTTTTTTTTCGATTGTTTCTATGGGAGCTATAAGATTTAGTTGTCCGATCCGGCTGGTTCCGACTTATATACTACCTGCATAAGATATAAGACTTTTGGGAAAGTTTCAGCCCGATAGCTTTAAAACTGAGAGACTAGTTTGCGTAGAAACGGACGGACAGACGGACAGACGGACATGGCTAGATCGACTCGTCTAGTCATGCTGATCAAGAATATATATAGTTTATGGGGTCCCGTATCTGATAGTCGAGGTACTCGACTATAGCGTTCTTCCTTGTTTTTATTTTTGTTTTTGGAGATCCGTTGTATGATTTGGTTGAGCGGGGTGTCTTTGGCCTGGAGAATAGTGTGGAATGACTTTGTTTTTAGGTATTCGGTTCTATTTTTTATTGATTGGATGTATGCTTCAAGGTAGAGGTTATTTTTTGACGTAGAACAAAACGCTCCTAATGATGTTCGTAGTGCGGAATTTAGTATGGTTTTGATTGGTTTTAGAATAGATTTCGTTGAAGGGCGTAATCTATCTTGGAGATGCATAGGCTTTTTACGATTTCGATTAGGGTATGTGGGTGGCTATTGTATTTTCCGCTGGATAAGCATTTTATTATGTTTAGGGATTTGTCAATTGATTTTTGAAGTTTCTTAACTTGGGTCTTCAATTTATATCTGTGGGCAAAATGTAGTCCTAATAACGTGTTGATACCTGGTATGAGCAGGCTCTCTTTCTGCATATATGGATGTGCTTGCATTTGAACAGAGAGCATTGCCCCTGATTTTTGGCATCAAGCGTTATTTGCGTTAAATAGATTATTCAAGTTTATCGAGACATTTCTGTCTCGTTTTAAATTGATAAATATGTTAAAGTTATCGGCGTATGCTGTGTGGGTAAGGTTTTTGTGATTCTCTAAGATATCGGAGAGGCTGACGCGATAAGGAAAAGTATAACCGACAGTGGGGATCCTTGCGGTAAGCCCTTGTGTAATGGTTGTACCATCGACTTGCTATGGTTGGCTTTGCCTCGGATTTGCCTATTTGACATAAAGTGTGACACGTTGTTGGTTATAATTGGACCACAGCCCCATGCCAAGAGTTGGTTAATAATTGTGTGTAGCCCTATTTTTTCAAAGGCTTTGGCAAAGTCTAGGGATATGATTGAGAAGTGTCTCACTCATTGAAGGGGCTCTGTTGATAAGAGCGTCTGCATAAAGCAGACAGTCCATAACAGATTTCCCTTTTTTAAATCCGAGTTGTCGGCTATTTAGTTGTTTGTTGAATATTGCTAACCACCATAGCCGTTTCGATATTATTTTATTTAATGTTTTTGATAAGCAGGGATTGATTGAAATAGGTCTGTAGGATTCTGTTAAAGTTTTGTCAGTGCCTGATTATATAATAATAATTATGCTAGTTTTGTAGGTCTTAGAAATGATATTGACGAAATTTATGATTCTCATTTTGACCTGCTTTGTGACGTGTTGGATCATTGGATAATTTTTTTATCCTGTCCTGGTGTTTGACCTTTTAGGCTGTTCAGGGCTGCTGAGAAAGAAATCTAAAAAGTTAATATCTTGTTCCATAAATGATGCTGTTCTGTGTGGTGTTTCCTTGGTTAAGTGTAAGTAATTTTAGTTTTCTTCGATGAAGCTTGTGGAAAATTGTGCGTCCTCTGAGCGAAGAGACCAATATTTTGCAAATGTGTCGGCAATTTGTTCCGGGCAAGTAAGGAGATTGTTACTATTTTTGTCTTTAATATCATGGATATTTGAGGCTTTGAGTTTTCCACCACAGAGTTTTCTTATTTTATTCCAAATAGTTTCCGGCTTAGCTTGTGGCGTGATTTTGGATGTGAGTTCAAAGAGGCTGACTGCTTTGCTTGACCTTATTTCTCTTCTGTACTGGGCGTTCAGTTTTTTGTAGTTAATTAGATTATTTGTCGTCATATCTCTATTGAAGGTCCTCCAGGCCTTGATATATTCCCTTTTTAAATTTTCCAGTTTTTTATTCCACCAGGGGACATTGTGGTGAGATCTTGGAGGTTTTGTATGCGGAATACTTTTGTATGCACTTTGAAGTATAATTTTGTTTATGTTACTTGCTTCCTGGTTTATATTTGTTGATGTTGAGATGGAATTACTAAGGATGTTTGTGAGTGTTTCAAATTTGTTCCAATCTGCGTTTTTTATCACAAAACGTTGATTGAAGTTGTCTTTCTTTCTTCTGCTGCTTGGGAACATGTCGATAGTAATTGGGAAGTGGTCACTCCCTTGAAGAAATTCGCTGATCCTGAAGTCACAATAAATTCTCAGGTCGGGTGAACAAAATGCTAATTCGATGTCTGTGAGTGATCTATGGGTTGAGAAGTGAGTTGGTTGGCCGTTATTTAGAATGATGAAGCCCTTGTTCAGGATGAATATGCTTAGTATTCGTCCCCTACGGTTAATTGTGGGAGAACCCCAGTAACTCTTCCAACTATTGAAGTCTCCTGTAAATAATGTTGGAGAGTTTCCAATAGGAACTATTGATTCCAGGTCTGCTTCAGTAAATTTTCTGTTTGGTGGGATGTATGAAGAAACAATATTGAGTTTTTTGAAAGATTTAATTTTTAGTGCTATGGTATCGAATGATTTTTGAAGTGGAATTATTGTGTGTTCTATTGACTTGCGTATCAAGATTGCTGCACCGCCATCTGGACTGTGCGCGGGTGTTTAGTGAAATTCAAAGTTAACTGGGATAGGTAATTTTTGGTAATAAGTGATGTGGGTCTCCTGGTGGGAAACGATTTTGGGATTAAGGTGCTTTAATAAAATTAGCAGTTCGTTGTAGTTTTTAAGGTAACCATTTATATTCCATTTAAGGATCTTTAGAGTAATTTTTAGATTTGGCTTGGTGTTGGATTTGTATCTGAAGAAGAAATGCCTTTTAGTTTTGCTCTAGTCCTGACAGAGTTTTGTTCGTTTTTTAGTAATCTTTTGGTTTTATTTGAGATGTTTAGAGGTAGGATTCTAGCTTTTTTTTGTTGTTGTATTTCGGATCCGGATGACATGGGTTCATCTGGGTTAAAATTAGACGTATTCGGGAGGGTAAACTCATCAGATTCGTAGCTTACCGTTTTGCTCTGCATAGGTGTTACTGTAGTTTTCGGTGGTTGCATTTGGTTAGATTGAGAGGAGGAAGCTTTGGCTGCAGAGCAGTATAGGGAGCCATCGTGGTGGCGGTTTTTGTAGATGGACCAGGCTGTCCTGTTGTCTACTTTATTTAAGGTCTTAATCGCTTGAACTTCCTTGTGTGACAAGAAAACTGGGCAGTTTCTGTCGAGGGCGTGGTGATCAGTAAGTGGTAGTTTTTTCTCCGTGCGGGCGGACCTGGACTCTTTCGTAACCAACGTACATATGTTCTGGGAGATTTGTTAGTTTGAATGTTAGTTTAATTAGACCTGTTTCATTTTTTTCAGTTTTTTGTGTTATTTGGCCAGGGGTATATTTGTAAATTTTTTCAACTTCATCAACCTTTTGAGATCTACGGTGCTCTAATATTACTTGCTCGTCGATTCCTCGTATATTGTTTGAGTAAATAAATCCTGTAGAGCAATAAAGGCTTCGGTGCTCTGTTATTTTAATTAGGATAGTGATGTAGGTAGTATTTGAGATGAGATTTTTTCATTTTTCAGCTTGTAGTAAGTTTTTGGTTAGAATTATAAGTATTCCGGCTTTGGTTTTTTTAACAACTTGTGACTTCTCCTTGGATTGTATTGTCTATTGTTATTTTTATGATGAATGGTGAGACTTTAGCTAGAGACTTGGAGTCGTCATCTGTCCTAGTCGCTATTAGGAATACTCCGTCTGGCGGGTGTCTTCTCCAGATGTCCGATGGGTCAGGCATGATGAGGTCAACAAACTTTAAGGCTTCTTTAAAGCTGCCAAAATTGTTAGTTGCGCTGATCGGAAAGTAGATAAGGGGAGGCTATCTTTGCGTTTGTTTTGATTATAGGTTGGGATGCTGCGGTACTTTAACTATACGCGGAAGAACACGTCCGATGGCTTAGGCTGTCGAGAGTGAACTATCATTTACGCAGTTCAGTCCTTGGTGTGCCCATCCATTTTTTGCGATTCTGAAAGATATCAAGCAATTTTAATATTATATATTTATATACATCACTGTGGACGGCAGTATACGTAGAGGCGAAGCGCGCAAGACGCGCAAGAGAGCGTGCGAAGACAACTACTATATATAGCCGCAGAATTGAAAATCTGCCATTATGGTCCGATCGTAACGAGTGATACACCAATCGAAAGGTATCGCAAAAACTAAGAAGATTGCATACCAAGACTTTCGAAATATAGATTTGTTTGGGAGAAAAAGCGGTGAAAGTGTAAAAGTACAAATTTAGAAAATTTGGATCTGCTGGATACGGTGAGGATAAAAGTCACGTTCAAAAGTAATTCAAAAACAAGGAAGAACGCTATAGTCGAGTACCTCGACTATTAGATACCCGTTACTCAGCTAAAGGGACCAAAAGGAAATGGAGATATGCAAGCAGCAAAGCGAGATTGAAATGCGCCACCTATCGGCGGAAGATAGATTTAAGCGTTATGGGCGTTAGAGTTGGCGTGGAAAATTTTTTTTTGATCAATCGATAGTTATTGACGCGACCAATACATTTCAGTTAAAATTTTTTATCTAGCATGAAAATTGTGGGCGCCACAGGCTTGGGCGGTTTGTGGGCGTTAGAGTGGGCGTGGCATATTTGCGTAACAAACTTGCGCTGCGTACAAGGCTACGGAATCTAAATCTTAGATCCCAATTCTCTATGTTTGATAGTTTCCGAGATATTCTCGTTCATATTTACGATTTTTGGAAGTTTGTGGGCGGTTTGTGGGCGTTAAAGTGGGCGTGGCACACTTTTTTTGGGTCAGTCGATAGGTATTGCCGAGAGCAGTACATTTTAATTAAAATTTTTTCTCTAGCATCGAAACTGTAGGAGCCACAGTTTTGGGCGGTTTGTGGGCGTTAGAGTGGGCGTGGCACTCTGCTGAAACAAACTTGCGCTGCGTAAGAAGCTCAGGAATCTGCACGCCAAATCTTAATAGCCTAGCTCTTATAGTTTCCGAGATCTCAGCGTTCATCCGGACAGACAGACAGACGGACAGACGGACATACGGACAGACTGACAGACGGACAGACGGACATGGCTAAATCGACTCGGCTAGTGATCCTGATCAAGAATATATATACTTTATGGGGTCGGAAACGCTTCCTTCTGCCTGTTACATACTTTCCGACGAATCTAGTATACCCTTTTACTCTACGAGTAACGGGTATAACAAGGAAGAACGCTATAGTCGAGTACCTCGACTATCAGATACCCGTTACTCAGCTAAAGGTACCAAAGGGAAATGGAGATATGCACGCAGCAAAGCGAGATTGAAATGCGCCACCTACCGGCGGAAGACAGATTTAAGCATTGTGGGCGTTAGGGTAGGCGTGTCAAATTTTTTTTTGGATCAATCGATAGGCATTGACGAGACCAATACATTTCAGTTAAAATTTTTAATCTAGCATAAAAATTGTGGGCGCCACAGGCTTTCGCGGTTTGTGGGCGTTAGAGTGGGCGTGGCATATTCGCATAACAAACTTGCGCTGCGTACAAGGCTACGGAATCTAAATCTGAAATCCCAATACTCTATCTTTGATAGTTTCCGAGATATCCGCGTTCATATTTACGATTTTTTGAAGTTTGTGGGCGGTTTGTGGGCGTTAAAGTGGGCGTGGCAAACTTTTTTTTGGGTCAATCGATAGGTATTGATGAGAACAATACATTTCAGTTTAAATTTTTACTCTAGCATCAAAACTGTAGAAGCCACAGTTTTGGGCGGCTTGTGGGCGTTAGAGTGGGCGTGGCACTCTACTGAAACAAACTTGCGCTGCGTAAGAAGCTCAGGAATCTGCTCGCCAAATCTCAATAGCCTAGCTCTCATAGTTTCCAAGATCTCAGCGGTCATCCGGACAGACAGACAGACGGACAGACGGACAGACGGACAGACGGACATGGCTAGATCGACTCGGCTAGTGATCCTGATCCAGAATATATATACTTTATGGGGTCGGAAACGCTTCCTTCTGCCTGTTACATACTTTCCGACGAATCTAGTTTTACTCTACGAGTAACGGGTATAACAAGATTTTCTTCTTCTTCCCAAAATGAAAATGTTTGTCCCTTTCTTTGTGGGTTTGTATGCATCCCATCTTACTTTTAGGGTTTTGAAACCCTATGAGTGTATAAAGTAGCTTGAATCAGAAAACGTTTGTTCTACGACTTTTGGAAAAACCCGCTAATTTAGCGGAAAATCAAAAAAAAAAGCCTGATTTAAAATGCTTATAGTATCTAAACAACTAATGCAACAGAAACGTGCTATATATCTCTGAAAAGATAATTTAATTTGCTAAATACCCTTAATATAGTAAAGTTGTCTGAATATAATAGATTTAGAGTTATGACAAAAAGTTATTTTTTAAAACCACTTTTTGACTATTTGCTCAAAATTGAGTCAAACGATTTCTTTTTATACCCGTTACTCGTAGAGTAAAAGGGTATACTAGATTCGTCGGAAAGTATGTAACAGGCAGAAGGAAGCGTTTCCGACCCCATAAAGTATATATATTCTTGATCAGGATCACTAGCCGAGTCGATCTAGCCATGTCCGTCTGTCCGTCTGTCCGTCTGTCCGTCTGTCCGTCTGTCTGTCTGTCCGGATGAACGCTGAGATTTTGGAAACTATAAAAGCTAGGCTATTGAGATTTGGCGTGCAGATTCCTGAGCTTCTTACGCAGCGCAAGTTTGTTTCAGTAGAGTGCCACGCCCACTCTAACGCCCACAAACCGCCCAAAACTGTGGCTCCTACAGTTTTGATGCTAGAGTAAAAATTTAAACTGAAATGAATTGTTCTCATCAATACCTATCGATTGACCCAAAAAAAATTTGCCACGCCCACTTAAACGCCCACAAACCGCCCACAAACCGCCCACAAACTTCAAAAAATCGTTAGTATGAACGCGGATATCTCGGAAACTATCAAAGATAGAGTACTGGGATTTCTTATTTAGATTCCGTAGCCTTGTACGCAGCGCAAGTTTGTTATGCGAATATGCCACGCCCACTCTAACGCCCAAAAACCGCCCAAGCCTGTGGCACCCACAATTTTTATGCTAGATAAAAAATTTTAACTGAAATGTATTGGTCTCGTCAATACCTATCGATTGATCCAAAAAAAATGTTGCCACGCCCACTCTAACGCCCATCACGCTTAAACCTGTAAGCCGCCGGTAGGTGGCGCATTGTAATCTCGCCTTGCTGCTTGCATATCTCCATTTCCCTTTGGTCCCTTTAGCTGAGTAACGGGTATCTGATAGTCGAGGTACTCGACTATAGCGTTCTCCCTTGTTAAATTTCAAATCATATAGCCCTTGAACATTTTTTGCCCTAAAAATTACCGTTTGGAAGATATTAAGCGATAAAAAGTGCAAGTTGCCTAGCTGGGGATACCGAGCGGGTCGCAGGTTGCGGATAGCGGATGACCTCTCTCGAGGCCAACTGTGAATAAGCTGGGGGATAAGTCAAACACGGAATCGTGGACGGAAACCCCAGTAAATAAACAGTCCCGGACAGCCAGCGGGTATTTTGCAACGAAGCAATACCGGCGATGCGAGTTGTTCAGCCGCATCTAAATAGTTGCTTTACACAAACCCACTCCCAACACAACACCTACCCATCTCCCCTCCCAAACAACATCTCACTCCGGGCCGGACTACGGTGTAATACGGACCACGCCAAGAGTCAGCCTGGCTGGGGGCCCGGATCAAAAACTAGCCCAGTCTCAAACGGTGTGCTCAGGGACATGGCGACCCCCTGTTCTAACTATCGCCTTACCCGGGCAACGCGGATCTCTGCCCGCGCGGACTTTTCCCCTTCTCCGCAACTCGTCGGACCAAATTATGGAACAGATCATGAAAACAAATAACACAACACAAAACACAGAGACGGGTACTCTCAAAAAACCCATGGATAAGCTGAACACTGGTTCCACCATCCAGGGTCCTATCGGCCTACTTGGCCTTTGAAAAGGAAAACCCCCCAGATGCGCTGGTCAGAGGACTGGCAGAGGAATGCGAAAAGCTCAAGAAAGGTTTGGCAATAGGCTGGGACGCCAACGCCCATCACACCCAGTGGGGTTGCCCAAACAACAACGACAGAGGTGAGTCTCTTTTTGATTTTATTCTAAATTCGAACCTATTCTTATGCAACAGGGGCAATGTCCCTACATTCATAACTAAAGCTTGCCAAACGATCATAGATCTAACTTTGGTATCAGATTCACTCGTAGGCGCAGTCAAAAACTAAGCAGTCTCTGACTAGCACTCCTTTTCGGACCATAGATTCATAGAAACCGTATTGTCCCTTGATTCGCCCTTGCCGGTCAGCTTCGCTAACCCCAGACGAGCCGACTGGCACAGGTACAAAGAAGTTCTGACAAATATCCTCCGCATGGAACTGTCAGAATGCATCACAAACCCACAGGAGCTGGACGAAACAGTATACAAATTTACAGAGGCATGCAACACTGCCTTCAAAGTGGCATGCCCCACAGAGAAACCAAGGGGAAGGAAAAACCCCCCTGGTGGACCCATCAACTATCAATCCTCAGAACCAACTGCAGATGCCTGTTTAACAGAGCAAAGGCGGGAAATGAGGACACTAATTGGCTGAACTACAAGTATAAACTAGCCTCTTACAAAAAGGCCATTAGAAGTGCAAAACGAACGGCATGGCAGACCTTCTGCTCTGACATAGAAAAAACAACTGATGCCGCAAGGCTCAGAAAAATACTCTCTAAGACAGCCGCGCCTTTGAGCTATCTTCAAAAAGCAAATGGATCATGGTCAGACTCCAGTAAAGAGTCCTTAGACCTGCTCCTAGACGCTCACTTCCCGGGGAGCCAACAAGCAGGTCATCCTCCTGAAAGAGGAGCAGGAGAGGGAATCGAATTAGATCCACTTCTATCAAACCGCAACATGAAATGGTCCATTCACAGTTTCAAACCATACAAATCGCCGGGACCAGACGGGATAACACCGGCTCACATCCAACAAGCAGGACAGATAGCCATAAACTGGTTGAAAAAATCTTCCAATCCATCCTGGCGGTAGGAGAACTACCAACAGCATAGCAAGAAACAAAGGTGGTATTCATTCCCAAGGCAGGGAAGGCCACTCACACCACAGCAAAGGATTTTAGGCCAATAAGCCTAACATTATTCCTGATTAAGAGCTTTGAAAGAATGATAAGCCTACACATAAGGGCCACCATAGACCCGACACAAATTTCAGAAGCACAGCACGCTTACACCAAAGGTAAGTCAACCGAATCGGAGCTACACTTGGTGGAATACACAGTGATCGCCTTCCTTGATATAGAGGGAGCCTTCAATAATGTGCTCCCCACTGCTATAACAGAATCTCTCACAGAACTAGGGGTTGAGCCGCCAATGGTGAGGCTAATCCATAAATTGCTGATAAGCAGAATGGTCACAGCCACACTAGGGACCTCAACCCAGATTAGACTAGTGAACAGAGGCACCCCGCAAGGATGTGTATTATCACCCCTCTTGTGGAATATCGCGGTAAATAAACTACTGCGGATTCTGGAAGGAGGAGGTTGTAAGGTCGTGGCATACGCAGACGAAGTCGCCATCATCTTTAACGGAAAATATCCACAAACACTTTGCGATCTTATGACCGCTAAACTTAAAATAGCGGAATGGACGATAGCGAACGGACTCGGGGTAAATCCCTCGAAAACAAAAAAATATTCTATTTACAAATAGGTACAAAATTCCACAACTTAACCCACCCATTCTAAACAATTGTAATCTCTCTCTTAGCGATCACGCCAGGTACTTGGGGTTAGTACTAGATAAGCGCCTCAAATAGGGCTTAAACAACCAAGAGAGAACCAAGAAAGCGACCATTGCACTTTACTCCTGTAAAAAAGCAATTGGGCTAAGATGGGGCATGTCCCCAAGAATAGTCAACTGGATATACACAGCGGTAGTCAAGCCAATCCTACTGTACGGAGTGGCTCTGTGGTGGACCGCCTTGCACAAACAATGCATACTGCTTCCTCTAAACAAAGTACAGCGAATGGCGGCTTTGTGTATTAGTGGAGCCCTTCGAACCACCCCGAATGAAGCGCTGAATGCGATCTTGAACCTTTCTAGCCTGGACTTAGCAGGCATGGAAAGGGCCAAATCGGCAGCTATTCGACTGAGGGACACAGGGCAGTGGAAAGCCAAATTTTATGGCCATGCTAAAATTCTTCAGCATGATAAATCGATTCCGAAGATCACGGATCTATGCAAATCCATTGAATATAGTCACACACCCTTTGAGGCCCTTATTCCTGATAGAGAGGAATGGGAACAGGGCCGACCGGGCACGACGGACGCAATCTGTTTCTATACAGATGGCTCCAAATTAGAAAAACACGTTGGCGGAGGTGTATACTCCGAACAATTAGATATCAGGAATTCATTAAGGCTCCCGGACCACTGTAGCGTCTTTCAGGCGGAGGTCCACCCTATAAAAGAAGCACTAACCTGTTTAGGGAACTTTAGCCTCCAGAGAGGACACCTAAACATATATAGTGACAGCCAAGCGGCTATTAAATCGGAGATTGATCTCAAAAACATAAGTGCCTTTATTAAATCATCCGGATGGAAGACATGTTGATCAGCTTAACACAGGCTGAAACTACTAGAAACAGGACCCTAGAGAAGGAACAAAAAACGAGATCATGCGTTATCACAATGGACCCATGAGGTCTAAGTGTGTCGGACTATTGTCCGACAGCCGCCCTAACCTAACCTAACCTAAACATGATAAAAACCATTTTGATGAAAAATATTCTTATTCGATTTTTTCAAACGGAAAATCTGTTATGGTTTTAGGTCCTTTACTTGCATGAAGCTAATCGAAATAGGAAACTTGATCTATTTGTTCTACCACTTTGGAAAAACCCGCTAGTTCAGCGGGAAATATAAGAAACGACAGGTTTCTCTTGGAATCTGAAACTATACAGCCCTTGAGATTCCAAACTAGTGCTATTAAAATAGGTAATTGAAGCGATAAAAGTTGTTATTAAAAAGTTTAATATTCATGGGGACGACTCCTAGTCATGGTATTAGGGTACTCAAACTCTTGTGCAAAAAAAAACTTCTGATATCAAACAAAAACACCTCTTAACGAGATAAAAAGTAGTGGCGAACGCGCCTTTAACAAAAATTTCTGATATCAACAATTGTGACGAAAAATGATATTACATTCGATAAAATAAATAAACTATATTAAATTTATGTATTCGGCACGCTAAGAGGTGTTTTTGTTTGATCTGTATATATATTACTGTAAGGACCTTTTTCATGGGCTGGGATAAAACTCAGTCCGGCCAGGGTCCTCTACAGTTAAATTTGTAGAAAAGTATTTGGACGAAACTGGACGGGGAGTTGCCGCGGGGATTTGTGGGGAAAGGAGGCCAGAGTATCCGCGTTGCACCGAGTAAGCAGCTCTAGCGCAACACGGAACCCGAAAGGTATAGTGGAGGGCGGGGCTGCTCCCGGCGAAAATACTAACGAAACGAGTGGCGTAGCCGATCCCTGAGAAAATACCAACAAAACTGCACGGCGTGGCCGTTCCCCCTGGATGTGCGACTCACAAGCTACTGGGGTAGGGGGTAGGGATCCGAGGGGAGGATGGCCGGAGGCGACCCTTCCCTGTGCTCCCTGTGGTCGATCGAGTGGTCGTTTGCACTGAGTAAGCTTCTCTGGCGCAACACGATTCCCGACCGGCACAGATCACTGCACGTGGCTCGCGACTACCTAAACCGTATTTGGGGCGGGGTTCCCAGGAGAGGGTGGCCAGAGGCGATCCTTTCCTGTGCTCCTTGTGGGCGATCGGGGGGGTCGTTTGCACTGAGTAGGCAGCTCTGGCGCAACACGATTCCCGACCGGCACAAATCACTGCACGTGGCTCGCGCCTACCTAAACCGTAATTGGGGCGGGGTTCCCAGGAGAGGGTGGCCAGAGGCGATCCTTTCTTATGCTCCTTGTGGGCGATCGGGTGGTCGTTTGCACTGAGTAAGCAGCTCTGGCGCAACACGATTCCCGACCGGCACAAATCACTGCACGTGGGTTCCCGAAAAATACACAAATTCACACGGACACATACTTCTTCATTCTCTCTTGTCTTTATTCTTCGCTAGTACTACTACTACTACCCCTACTCGCACTCAGTCTGATCGCTATTGTCTCCTATTGTCCCACTTACTCCTTGGATCCGGCGTGCCGACGCTCGTGCCGCTGTACCACTCCGGGTTGAAGTCCGCTCCTAGGTCTGATCGCCTTGGCTGCCATTCGAGAAAGAGACCGAGCTTCCGCCCTTGCGGCCGCATGTAAGCCCGGCTGGCCGGGTTTCTTCGTTTCCCAACACAGTTTCTTATCGAACCTCCCGCCTATCGCTATCGGCACTATCAGCTGTTGGCCCTCGGTCGACCAACACTGGGTGGTTTTCCAGCCCTGGTGCGCGCAATATTTAAATCGGATAGGCTTAGCTTCTAGTTTGAACTTAAATAAATTGCCTTCGTGGCGTAACGACTTATATTATAATTATATTATACATTACAACTTATAAATTAATGGCCTTCGTGGCGTAATCTCCAGTTGTATGCCTTCGTGGCGGAAATAGAAATGGCGAAATGTGGAGGGTGTGTTTCACGCATCCTCACACCCCCCCCTTTCTTCGGCGTGATTATGGCGGAGGGAAACGATCACCTCCCGCCCGGCGGTGATGGTGACTCGGAACCGATGACCCTCGATCTGGCGCAGGTAGCGCACCCTCCGTCGATCCTGCTCCTGGATGGATGCGACTAGGGCTGTAGGCAGTCGTCGCTGGTGGGTGTCTACCCTCCAGCCGACTGGGGCGACGATCCACTGGGCCTCCTCCATGACTTGTCCTGCCTGAGTGCGAGGATCGACTTATATTCGTCGACTCCCTTATGTTGGGCACGCGCTCTCTCCGGTGGCTTCTTCCGGGTCCCCTAGTTGGTCGCTGCGTTGGTGGTACTCCTTCAGGTCGCCTACTCCTGCTGTTCGCCTCTTCCTGTTTTCCATATGTTGTATCCTGACGATATTCGGGGAGAGGAACTTCAGCACCTTAAATGGCCCCGAGTACTTAGGAGCAAGCTTCGCGTTAAAGCCTTCGCTGGCCTTTGACAGGTGGTGGAGGCGGACCATCACCTGTGATCCGAGCTGAGGTCTCCACTCGCGACGTCGCAAATTGTAGTGGCGGCCTTGTTCCTGAGAAGCCATCTGGTTGGTTTCCAGCGCAGTGCGGAAAGCTTCCTGAAGTCGTTTAGCTCGCTCAGTGGGGTCCAACGGCGACGAGTGTAGACCAGGCGTGACCACATCAAAGAGGGCCCCTGGCAATCTGGGTTCCCTACCCTGCACCAGATAGGCGGGGCTGAAACCGGTGCTATCTGAGATGCTCGTGTTTATGGCCAGCGAGATCTCTGGCAGTAGCTGATCCCATGTCCGGTGATCCTGGTCCACGTACTGAGCTATCATTGTCTTGATGGTCCGGTTTGCCCGTTCGGTGGGGTTCTGCTGCGGGGAATAGGGAGCTGTGTATTCCAGTTTGATGCCGTTAGTGCGACAGAATGTCTTGAAACCGCGGCTGGTGAACTGCGTGCCGTTGTCGCAGATCAAAGTCCTGGGTGCTCCAAAGCGGGATATTATCCTTTCCCGAAATCCAAACTCCAGTTGGGCGGCTGTGGCCTTCTTTAGGGGTATGATCTCGACCCATTTGGAAAAGACATCTATAAATACGAGCAGCATGGTATTCCCTCGTCGGGTCCGAGGAAGAGGTCCAACGAAGTCGGCTCCGACGAGCGCAAATGGCTCCGTGGGATGGCGGGTGAGCATTTTGCCCGCCGGTTTGCGTTGACTCACCTTGTATTGTTGGCAAACCAAGCAGCTGGTGACGTACCGCACAACGTCTCGATGTAATCCCGGCCAGAAATATCGTTGGGCAATCCGTCTGCGAGTCTTCCGGATGCCCAGGTGACCAGCAGAAGGGTGGTCGTGGCATTCCTCCAGCACTCGTTGTCTCTGCTCCCGAGGCACGCAAAGCTTCCATGGGTTGCTGTTTCCCACGTCTGAGGTGTGTCCGATGTGTCGATACAGCTGTCCGTGATCCAGAGTGTAATCCGGAAACTTTTCGGGGCGCCTCTGGACTTCTTCTTGCATCCTCCGGATCCATTTGCACTGAGTTCCGTGCTCCGCGAGCAGCTGAAGCATCCCTAGGGGTTGTCGGGAGAGGGCGTCGGCGACAACGTTGTATTTGCCCTTCCGATAGAGGACGGTAAACTGGTATTGCTGCAGCTCCAGAGCCCACCGGGCTATACGGCCCGTGGGGTTTTCAATCGAGTTCAACCACTTGAGAGCGAGGTGATCCGTAATCACTTCAAACTGGTAGCCCTCCAAGTAGCAGCGTAGCTTCCGCGTGGCCCAAACTATGGCGAGGCACTCCTTTTCGGTAGTGGAGTAGTTTTCCTCGGCTCGCTCGAGGCGTCGACTTACGTAGGCGATGACCTTTTCCTCTCCATCGATGCTCTGAGTGAGGACTGCTCCAAGTCCTGCATCACTTGCATCCGTCTGAAGCTGGAACTTGTATTCAAAATTTGGGCAGGCCAGTACCGGTGCGGCCGTTAGTCTAGCTTTGAGTGTCTCAAACGCCTGCTGTTGGGGCTCCTCCCAGCTCCACTTGACCCCCTTCCTGAGGAGTCGGGACATGGGCTGAACGATGGAGGCGAAATCCTGGACGAAGCGTCGATACCAAGATGCGATGCCCAAATGGCGACGGAGTTCCTTGACGTTGGTTGGCGGGCGTAGTCCCTGGATAGCAGCTATCTTATCTGGGTCCGTCCTGATGCCTTCTTCGCTGATCAAGTGGCCTAAGTATACCAGCTTTTTCTGGAAAAACTTGCACTTGCCTTGATTCAGCCGAAACTTTGCTTCCCGCAGTCGTCGGAAGACTTCCCTGAGATTCCTGGCATGTTCCTCCCACGTCGCCCCGATGACGATGATGTCATCCAAGTAGGCAAAGGCGTGGGGTTCCATATCCGGCCCGATGACGCTGTCAAGGGCTCGCTGGAACGTTGCTGGGGCAGAATGCAGTCCAAAGGGCATGACTTTCCAGTGGAAGAGTCCACGCCCAGGGACGGTGAAAGCCGTGCATTCGCGGCTTCCTTCCGCCATAGGGATCTGCCAGTATCCATTCTTAAGATCCAGCGTTGAGATGAACCGGGCGTTCCGTAGCCGCTCCAATATGTGGTTGATTCGTGGGAGTGGGTACGCATCGGGTATGGAATGTGCGTTGAGTTGTCGATAGTCGACGCACATCCGCATATCCCCTGTCTTCTTCCGCACGAGCACCAGCGGGGCGCTGTGCGGGCTACGAGAGGGCTCGATTCGGTCGTCTCGTAATAGCTCGTCCAACTGCTGATTGATTATGCTCTGCATGGCGGGGTTCTTTGGATAATACCGCTGCTTTAGTGGCTTATTATCCCGGAGAGTGATGGTATGCTCGGCGATCTCCGTTGGCCCGCTTAGCTCGTCGAACAGCTGTAGCTCCTCCTGTAGAAAGTGGGCGGTTTCCTCGGCGTGAGGTTCTTTGGTCACCTGTAGCCTGGTTGGGTCCTCCGCTACAGTGGCCAGGTGTCCGTGGGGACAGTGGCTCCGGAACGGGTTGTGCTTCCGTGCGCTGGCTGCGTCCGACTGGGCTGGCAGCTGATATACACCGATTTTCCGTTGTGCTTCCCGCGGCCCAGGTGACGTGGCTGGTTTGCGCGTGTGAGTTTCCACCGTTGTGGTGGCCAACATGGCGCTCGTGGAGGGGCGTCGAAACGGGTTCTTCTCCTTTGCCGTGGCGGCGTCCGCCTGCGGTTGTAGGCCGTAGCTGTTCTCCGTGGTGATGCAGGTTCCCGCGGTGTCGCCTGACGGGTTCCTCGACAACGGGGGTCCCGAGGGGTCAGGACTTGTCTTCCGCACTGGCGCGCTTGGCTTTATGTGAGTCCTCGGAGCATGCTTTGGAACTGTTTTGGTTCCCCCCTCGGTGCCTTGCGATGATTGCGGCGTACCGGGTGTGCTTGGGGATTGCGCGGTTGCGGCCGTAGGAGTCGCCCGCGTATCTGGGGTTGGTTCTACCTTCCGGGTGGCCGGTGGGGCTAGTTGCAAGCAGACTTGCCCGCAGATTAGAGTTGCGCTGATGGCGCAAAGAAAGTCGATGCCCAAAATCACTTCATCCAGGATCGTTGGCAGGACTAGTAGCGTCAGCCCGATCTGTCGGTCGTTTAAGCCGACTTGCGCCCGGAGGGCCTTGGTCACCTCTTTCTGGGATCCATCCGCCAGAGAGATGCGGGAGCGGACTTCTCTGCTGTTTCTTCCTGAGTCTAAGCGCTTGGCGATCGCTTCGCTGACAAAGCTTCGCGAGGCTCCTGTGTCAATTGTTGCCGAGAAAGGTTGTCCCTCGATGGTAACATTGGCAACAATTCGCCCCCCCGCCAGGCGGAGTGGGGAATCTAGTGATGGGGGAGCACCGAGTGGGTCACCGCAGGCTCCCGACGTGGGCGGCGACCCTGGCCGTTTTCCGTCCGGCGGCAGCAGTCGATGGTACGGATGTTTCGTTTCCCACAGTCCCAGCAGTGCATCAGCGGTGGGTTTCGGCATTCTCGTGCGAAGTGTCCAATTTCTCCGCAGCGGTGACAAGCTCGGCCGATGTCAACCGGTGGTTCCGCTGCCTGGGCGATCATCCCGTTGGATATCGCCGGCCTCCTGGGTCCAGAGGGCGTTGGAGCGAGAAAGTTCTGGGGTCTAGGTGCGGGTCTTCCGCTGCTCTCCCTGCCTGAATTCCAGCTTGCGGTTGGAATTAGGGCTGCATGTCGAACGGGGTCTCGATCCCGTGCGATCTCGAACGCAGTTGCCAGTTGGGTAAGCCCCTCTAGTGAGGAGAACTCATGTCGCCGTATGAAAAGCTGGTACTCCGGCATCAAATTCTCGTAGATCCGCTCGAGCTCCTGGTCTAGTGAGTACTTGGCGCGTTGCATCATCAGGCGTAATTCCACTACGTATATTTTGAAGGGCTCGCCCACTTGTTGTTGCCTGGTCCGGATGGCATCTTCTAGGCTCTGGTAGTACCGCGGAGGCAAGAAAAACTCCAGAAACTCTCTCCGGAAAGTTTCCCATGGCTCGATGTGCATTTGGTATGCCCGGTACCAGCCTTCGGCGCGGCCTGAGAGAAGTCCAATGATGGCCCGCGGTATGTCACTCGTTCTCACATTGTAGGTAGTGGCACCTTCCTCGATGCGTTCTATAAAATGAACGGGGTCTGACTGTCCGTCAAACAGTACGCCCCATCCTCGCAGTTTCTCGGCGAACACTGCCGCGGATATAGGGCTGTGCGGAAGATGGGCGGCTGGGTTGGCGGCCGGTATCTCCCGTCCAGGGCTTTTCCGGAGGTTCCCTAAGCAGGGCACGGGAAGAGTGTGATCCTCAATTCCGGGCATCGGTGAGGTGGCCCGACTGGTGGACGTCCTCTGGGTGGGTGCTTCCGGGTATATTGCCTCCAGTGCGGCAAAGCGCTCTCGTAGAGCCGGGCTGTGGTCTCCTCCGCCGATAAATGATGCCAATCGTGGTCGTAGTTCGTCTACTTGGCCGTTCGGGTCAAGTCCAAACTCTTTTAGCAGAGCCTGCAGCTCGTCCTTCCGGCGGTAGGCGATCCACCTGACCCCCATGTTTGCGGTCGTGGAATCACCCCCGGATGCGGTAAAAAACCTGTCCTCTTCCAGTCCGGCAGCTGCCGGATCTGGCTTTGATTCTGCGTCCTCTGACGTTTTCTTTCCCGAGAGACTGGGCATACGCGCGGTGGCGCTGCCGATGGCTCTGCTGGGGATCACTTGGTGAGCGCTCCTAGTGGCGTGACTGGGCGCTGGGCGCACGGCAGATGCTGCTGACGTGCGGCACTGGCTGACCGATGTGGTTGCGGCTGGCGCTCCCGTTGGCGCTCGGTGAGTGCGGCTGGTGAGCGGCGGTGCTGATCGTTGGGCGCTCCTGGTGGCGCTCGTAGCATGGCGGGTGACCACGTATCCGGCGCGTTTGGCGCTGCTGAGGGCGCGGTTGGGCGCTGCTGATGGGCGCTGCTATGGGCGCTGCTGTGGGCGCTGCTGGTGGCGCTCGGTGGGTGCTGCTGATGGTGCAAAAGACGCCGCCCGATGGGCGCTGAACGCTGCTGAGGGCGCGGGGCCGCTCGTTGCGTGCTCCTGGTGACGCTCGTTGTGTGGCTGGTGACCACGTGTCCGGCGCTGTTGTTGGCGCTGCTGGTGGCGCTCTGTGGGCGCTGCTGATGGTGCAAAAGACGATGCCCGATGGGCGCTGAACGCTGCTGAGGGCGCGGGGCCGCTCGTTGCGTGCTCCTGGTGACGCTCGTTGTGTGGCTGGTGACCACGTGTCCGGCGCTGTTGTTGGCGCTGCTGGTGGTGCTCTGTGGGCACCTGATGGCCACGTGGGTGGCACTGCACGGCGCGGGACGCTGCTGGGTCTGCGCTGCTGATAACGCGGCTGGCGGCGCGGGTGACGCTGCTGAGGGCGCGGTGGCCGCTCGTTGTGCGCTCCTGGTGGCGCTCGTAGCGTGGCTAGTGACCACGTATCCGGCGCGGTTGGCGCTGCTGAGGGCGCGGCTGATTGGCGCTCCTGATGGCGCTCGGTGAGTGCGGCTGGTGAGCGGCGGTGCTGATCGTTGGGCGCTCCTGGTGGCGCTCGTAGCATGGCGGGTGACCACGTATCCGGCGCGTTTGGCGCTGCTGAGGGCGCGGTTGGGCGCTGCTGATGGGCGCTGCTATGGGCGCTGCTGTGGGCGCTGCTCGGGGCGCGGTATGCGCTTGACGGCTTCGTGGGAGGCCACGTGGCTATGTGGCGCTCCGGGAGTGGGTTGGCGTTGGCGGGCGCAGCGTTACGGGATCCCATACTCTAACTATTCCTGCGGTCTCCTATCTTTCTCTAAATCTCGTCTACTGGACATGGGTCTTTAGGCCATGCGGTTGGTGATAAAAACCCAACTCTCCTGAAAGATATCTAGTCATCCTTATTCGTCCCTGTTCGGGCGCCAAACTGTAAGGACCTTTTTCATGGGCTGGGATAAAACTCAGTCCGGCCAGGGTCCTCTACAGTTAAATTTGTAGAAAAGTATTTGGACGAAACTGGACGGGGAGTTGCCGCGGGGATTTGTGGGGAAAGGAGGCCAGAGTATCCGCGTTGCACCGAGTAAGCAGCTCTAGAGCAACACGGAACCCGAAAGGTATAGTGGAGGGCGGGGCTGCTCCCGGCGAAAATACTAACGAAACGAGTGGCGTAGCCGATCCCTGAGAAAATACCAACAAAACTGCACGGCGTGGCCGTTCCCCCTGGATGTGCGACTCACAAGCTACTGGGGTAGGGGGTAGGGATCCGAGGGGAGGATGGCCGGAGGCGACCCTTCCCTGTGCTCCCTGTGGTCGATCGAGTGGTCGTTTGCACTGAGTAAGCTTCTCTGGCGCAACACGATTCCCGACCGGCACAGATCACTGCACGTGGCTCGCGACTACCTAAACCGTATTTGGGGCGGGGTTCCCAGGAGAGGGTGGCCAGAGGCGATCCTTTCCTGTGCTCCTTGTGGGCGATCGGGGGGGTCGTTTGCACTGAGTAGGCAGCTCTGGCGCAACACGATTCCCGACCGGCACAAATCACTGCACGTGGCTCGCGCCTACCTAAACCGTAATTGGGGCGGGGTTCCCAGGAGAGGGTGGCCAGAGGCGATCCTTTCTTATGCTCCTTGTGGGCGATCGGGTGGTCGTTTGCACTGAGTAAGCAGCTCTGGCGCAACACGATTCCCGACCGGCACAAATCACTGCACGTGGGTTCCCGAAAAATACACAAATTCACACGGACACATACTTCTTCATTCTCTCTTGTCTTTATTCTTCGCTAGTACTACTACTACTACCCCTACTCGCACTCAGTCTGATCGCTATTGTCTCCTATTGTCCCACTTACTCCTTGGATCCGGCGTGCCGACGCTCGTGCCGCTGTACCACTCCGGGTTGAAGTCCGCTCCTAGGTCTGATCACCTTGGCTGCCATTCGAGAAAGAGACCGAGCTTCCGCCCTTGCGGCCGCATGTAAGCCCGGCTGGCCGGGTTTCTTCGTTTCCCAACACAGTTTCTTATCGAACCTCCCGCCTATCGCTATCGGCACTATCAGCTGTTGGCCCTCGGTCGACCAACACTGGGTGGTTTTCCAGCCCTGGTGCGCGCAATATTTAAATCGGATAGGCTTAGCTTCTAGTTTGAACTTAAATAAATTGCCTTCGTGGCGTAACGACTTATATTATAATTATATTATATATTACAACTTATAAATTAATGGCCTTCGTGGCGTAATCTCCAGTTGTATGCCTTCGTGGCGGAAATAGAAATGGCGAAATGTGGAGGGTGTGTTTCACGCATCCTCACATTACAAATATACAATTGATTTATTTTGGCACAATTACACTGTAGTACGTACAATTTACATACAAATAATTATTATTTTATTTAATTATTTTTTTTTAGTTTGAATGTTCAATGTGCATATGTACAATCATACATATTTATTATGTTATTTTATTGTGTTCATATTGAACTAAATTATCTACACTTTACTTACCTGTGAAAATATTGATGTAAAATTGGTGGCAGAAAGAAACAAACTTTTTCAAAACACGTAGCACGAATTTCACTTTTCAGAATTAAAAATTCAACTGACGAGATATGCAAGAGACAAGAAAAACCGCGCGCTCCCTTGCATGTTCCGTTTTGTCATTATAATTTGTTTGTCAAGAGAAAGTACCGAAAAAAAACGATCGTAAAAAAACGGTTATCGGCAACGTTCGGATTTTATTATACCCGTTACTCGTAGAGTAAAAGGGTATACTAGATTCGTCGGAAAGTATGTAACAGGCAGAAGGAAGCGTTTCCGACCCCATAAAGGATATATATTCTTGATCAGGCCGAGTCGATCTAGCCATGTCCGTCTGTCTGTCCGTCCGGATGGACGCTGAGATCTCGGAAACTATAAGAGCTAGGCTATTGAGATTTGGAGTGCAGATTCCTGAGCTTCTTTCGCAGCGCAAGTTCGTTTCAGCAGAGTGCCACGCCCACTCTAACGCCCACAAACCGCCGAAAGCTGTGGCTCCTAAAGTTTTGATGCTAGAATACAAATTTTAACTGAAATGTATTGTTCTCATCAATACCTATACCCAAACCGCCCACAAACTTCAAAAAATCGTAAATATGAACGTGGATATCTCGGAAACTATCAAAGATAGAGAATTGGGATCTCAGATTTAAGTTCCGTAGCCTTGTTAGCAGCGCAAGTTTGTTACTCGAATATACCACGCCCACTCTAACGCCCACAAACCGCTCAAGCCTATGACGCCCACAATTTTTATGCTAAATACAAACTTTTAACTGAAATGTATTGGTCTCGTCAATACCTATAGATTGATCCAAAAACAAATTTGGCACGCCCACTTTAACGCCCACAAACCTCCCAAGCCTGTGGTGCCCACAATTTTCATGCTAGATAAAAAATTTTAACTTAAATGTATTAGTCTCGTCAATACCTATCGATTGATCCAAAAATAAATTTGCCACATCCACTCTAACGCCCATAACGTTTAAGTCTGTCTACCGCCGGTAGGTGGTGCATTTCAATCTCGCTTTGCTGCGTGCATATCTCCATTTCCCTTTGATCCCTTTAGCTGAGTAACGGTTATATGATAGTCGAGGTACTCGACTATTGCTTTCATCCTTGTTTTATTTTGCATTTGCGGGAAAACTAACAGTTTCCCAGGGACTGAAAATTGAGACTTTTATTTAAATAGCCATGTTTGTTTACGTACACAAAAGTAAAAACTGTGGTTTATTGTTATTAATATTCATTTTTAACGATTTTTAACCACAAACATAAGTTTTAAGAACAAACATCTCTTATTTTTGGTCTCTAGGATCTTTGCACTCAATAAGATTTTTAAATTCTTTCACAGATTCATTCATTTGTTTATTTATATGCATCATTTGTTGTTTTTCACGTCAAAAATTAATATTTTTTACAGCTATTTTTTGTCCGCCACGTGTTTTTTTGGTAATCTTGTATTTTCCTTTGTTTTAATATACTTTAACTTGTTTTTTCTCTCACTGTTTAAATAAATATTGGTCTGCGACAGACTTACCTGGGTATCGTATAGGTATCACTTTTAAACCACTGGTTTATTTTATTTAACTAAGTACGTTTATTGCGGGCAATTCTAACTCCTTCACATAAGTAAACGCAAGTGAAAGACGAAAAAAGACGCGTGCCTTCCAGAAAAAAGAAAAGAAAAAAGAAAAAAAGCAACAACAACAACGGTTCCGCTACTCCGTTGTTGCTCTGTTTTTTTGGCATGTCCCGTTTGGTCTATGCTCCTTGCACTTAAAAGAAGGGTATTTATAGACGTATCCGACTATGCAAATCGTTATATAAAAATATATTTTTAAAACTTCACATTTTAATAAATAATATTAATAAACATATAAATTTTTTTAAGATATACAAATATTTTAAAACCCAAACCTATAATTTTAATCTATAATAATCTTTAATTTGAATCTATATAAACATATAATTTAATTGTTTTAACATTTACGAAAAAATGTCGCATTATTTAAAAGGCAAGGGTGCACAAAAGTCTATATATTTTAATTGCTGAGCCTCCTTGCCTTCACCCGCATTTTTCCAGTTCCGACATTGCGAGACAGGGAGAGCCCAAAAGTACTTTTTGTGCGTTCTCTTTGCGCATCCCGACTGAGAGCGCGTCTCTTTGCCGCAGTTGCGCTCAGCTCTGCCGGCGTCGAGGGGTGCTCTGCCGACATCGCAGTCGACTTCGTGATGATTGGGCGCTTATACTCAATTGTGGAACTGCAGGGAATGCATGCCTATGTTAATTTAAGCACTCATTTTCATACAAGTTGAGCGCAAAAAAAAGATGCTGTTTTCAAAATAGAAGATCAGAAATAAGCCGTTAAACGACTAAAAGCAGCCCTCATAGTCAGTCCTGAAGATTTGGAATCAAGGTGCTAGTACTCAATTACACGATGACGCTTCAAAGCATGGCTTCGGTGTCACCCTGCTGCAACAACATGTTGGTAAGAAGCACCCCGTTTTTTACTGAAGTAAGAAAAACACAAAAGAAAAAAAAAACAGTTACTTGCATGAGGTAAGGGCAGTTTTCTAGCGACGGAGAGACTTCGCCAATATTTGCTGGGTATTACGTTTGACCTGGTAACGGAAAAAATATATTCCTCGAGAAGTTACGCTGTGGTTGATATAGTTACAAAATATTACCTTCAACGTTGAGTACCATGCAAAAACCAGATTGCAACATGTCCACAGGCTTAGTCGTTTCCCTATAATAATCGTGTCTTCCGAAGTTCACACGCAGATCAAGAGATCACAACAAAATGATTAATATTGGACCTTAAAGAAGTTGGAGCCGGATTGGGATCGGGGTTGTTTCGCCTGATGCTGCAGGAAGTCGCCCAGCATCCTGGCAATGGCTGGTAATGGCTTCTTCAACTGTCCCTTTGCGGGCCCCCTTTTTTCTCCTCCCAACAGAAGGCAGCCCGTTTTCCATCTGTGCTTTAGCTGCCAAGTAGTTGGTTGAGGTTGAGTCCTGTGGTTCCCCAATGCAGAGCTCGTCGGATATGGTTCTGCTAAAAAGATACTTTTATTAGTACACTGTAATCAAATTCTTTTCTCCAGAACTTACTTTCTGTGCGAGGACACGCCTTGCAGGGTGTCCATGTAGAGAGCGAAGTCCCATTCGGCATGTTCCTTCCCACTTAGATTCTCTAGTGGATCTCATCAGCACTTCAACTATTCTGTGGATTTGGCCTTTTGTGGTATTTCTTCCTGTCGGCGAAGTCCCACAATAATGGGCTACAACTTTTCATCTGCACCGACCTCCTGCAGGCTTTTTCAGGGGTTTCCTTCCATTTTTACACATTTTTCAACACCGCTTTTAAAGGAAGGAGAAAGGAGAAGAAGATTTTAAGTAATGCACACAACTTTAGACACATGGGAACGCATGCAATCCAGCAGGACTTCCACATATTCCACCTTGAGAAGAAAATAAAGCAGACAATTTCCAACTGAATCGAGTGCATCACACATAATCAAAAATTGGGAAAGCTGGACGACTACTTCAACTCTATAAACATACAACTTTGCATGTGGATCATCTGGATACATATTTGCAATTGTGCATGGCTTTTCTAAGTACACTTGGGTATTTCCTTCTAAGTCAACGAACGCAGAGGAAGTTATTAAACATTTAATGTTCTGGGTCTCAATATTTGGCAGCCCATACAGAACTATGAGTATTTACATCACACTCTTTTAAGGAATTCTGCTCAGCGAAAAATTGATCACATTGAGACTACAGCCGGGATGCCAAGGGGTAACGAAAACCGCGAGTAAGTAAATATACTGTCAAAAATGTCAGCAACGGAGCCCGCAAAGTGGTATAAGCACACATCACAAGCACAGCAAGCCATAAATGCACATGTCCAAGCAGCAACTAGCTTCTCCCCATTTCAAGTTATGTTTGGTATGCGAATGAGGAACAACTCTAGTGCCGAACACGTAAAGATCCTTGAAGATGAGATGCTAGTAAATCAACAATTAGAACGTAATAAGATTTGGAAAAACTATAAGAGCTAGGCTATTGAGATTTGGCAGGCAGATTCCTGAGATTCCTGCGCAGCGCATGTTTGTTTCAGTGCCACGCCCACTCTAACGCCCACAAACCGCCAAAAACTGTGGCTCCTACAGTATTGATGCTAGAATAAAAATTTTAACTGAAATGAGTTGTTCTTATCAATACCTATCGATTGACCCAAAAAAAGGTTGCCACGACCACTTTAACGCCCATTAACTTCAAAAAATCGTAACTATGAACGCGGATATCTCGGAAACTATCAAAGATAGAGAATTGGGATCTCAGATTTAGATTCCGTAGCCTTGAGCGCAGCGCAAGTTTGTTATGCGAATATGCCACGCCCACTTTAACGCCCATAAACCGCCCAAGCCTGTGGAGCCCACAATTTTTATTCTAGATAAAAAATTGTAACTGAAATGTATTGGCTCGTCAATACCTATCGATTGACCAAAAAAAACTTTGCCACGCCCACTCTAACGTCCACATCGCTTAAATCTGTCTACCGCCGGTAGCTGGCGCATTTCAATCTCGCTTTGCTGCTTGCATATCTCCATTTTCCTTTGGTCCCTTTAGCTGAATAACGGGTATCTGATAGTCGAGGTACTCGACTATAGCGTTCTTCCTTGTTTTTATACTGAAGGCACTCGTAAGAAACCCCGGCATCTAAAACAAGAAATGATTTTTATTAATACTGTACAAACATATACCCTTTACTTTTATCTCGTGCTTAAGATGGCTGCGAATAGCAATCACAACCCTTCAGTTCTGCAGTGGGGACGCGGTGACATGCCTCAACGCAAAAAGCTTTTTTGTTTTTTTTTGTGCCTAAAACGCTGTGCCGCTGTTGACGTCAGCAGAGCTGTCGGCGCAGCGTAGAAGACTGCCTACGAAAACGGTCGTGCAATAGAGAGGTAGATATTCGGAGATTTCTTTCTCTTTCTTGTCTTATATTCTGCCTGCACTCCGCGCTCGCAGAGACAAATTTCGGACGGTCCGTTATTTTTTTGCGTCTCTCCGTTATGTTTGGCTAGCGAACATAAAATTTTCGTGGAGCAGCGAAATAAAATTAAGTAATTTGGATTTACTTATAATGTTATGTTTACTTATTATACATTTTATTACAATATAATTTGTTAGTGTAGTTATAGAAAATTAGTCCGTTAAAATTGATTTAAGTATTTAAAACATTTTAGTTATAACATTTTTAAAAAACAAACTATGACAAATGTTAAAAATAAGCTTACAAAAAAACAGAAACAATAATTGTCCATTAGTTGAACATTTGAATAGTACCATCTAATTAAAATGAATTAAAATGTGTTTAAAAATGTATGTATTCTAAATTCAATATTTATACCCGTTACTCGTAGAGTAAAAGGGTATACTAGATTCGTCGGAAAGTATGTAACAGGCAGAAGGAAGCGTTTCCGACCCCATAAAGTATATATATTCTTCATCAGGATCACTAGCCGAGTCGATCTAGCCATGTCCGTCTGTCCGTCTGACCCTCTGACTGTCTGTCCGTCTGTCCGTATGAACGCTGAGATCTCGGAAACTATAAGAGCTACAATACTGGGATTAGGCATGCAGATTCCTGAGATTCCTGCGCAGCGCAAGTTTGTTTCAGCAGAGTGCCACGCCCACAAACCGCCCAAAACTGTGGCTCCTACAGAATAACTGTGGCTGCTAGAATAAAGATTTAAGCTTAAATGTATTGTTCTCATCAATCCCGTTTGATTGACCCAAAAAAAAGTTTGCCACGCCCACTTTAGCGCCCACAAACCGCCCCAAAACTTCAAAAACTCGTAAATATGAACGTGGATATCTCGGAAACTATTAAAGATAGAGAATCGGGATCTCAGATTTAGATTCCGTAGCCTTGTACGCAGCACAAGTTTGTTACGCGAATATGCCACGCCCACTCTTATGCCCACAAACCGCCCAAGCCTATGACGCCCACAATTTTCATGCTAGATAAAAAATTTTATCTGAAATGTATTGTCTCGTCAATACCTATCGATTGATCCAAAAAAAAGTTTGCCACGCCCACTCTATCGCCCATAACGCTTAAATCTGTCTACCGCCGGTAGGCGGCGCATTTTAATCTCGCTTTGCTACTAGCATATCTCCATTTCCCTTTGATCCCTTTAGCTGAGTAACGGGTATCTGATAGTCGAGGTACTCGACTATAGATTTCTTCCTTGTTTCATAATTTAAAACTCATGGGAAAAATTCTGATTTTCACAAGGGATTTCACTTGGGACGTGTCACTTGCAGATGATTTCATAAGTGAAAACTCATGGAAAAATTCTGAGTTTCACAAGTGATTGGGACGTGTCACCGGCACGTGACAGGCCATACGAAAAATGAGTATAAGGAACAAGTAAAATCCCGTGGGACTTCGAAAAACTTTCATTTTAATTTTCACTTGTGAAAATGCAGACATTCCATACAATTTTCTATATGGAGCTTGTTCACTTGTTCTTCACTTGTGCAAGAGGACATGTCCCACGGGATTCACAAGGTGATTCACATGTGAAACGTTTTTTTTGGAACTAAAGGGAATCTATTACATATGTACATATAAAGTAACACCCAAAATAATATAAAGATCCAGACATAAGTAGAAGTAAGCATTGATTACACAACCAATGCCCCCAATAAAGTTCACACGAACTAAGCCACGTGCGCTGAGCTAGCACCTTTTGATTAGCGATCGTGGGAATGCAGAATAGCCAAAGTTGACCGAAGTAGAAGTAAGCATTGATTGCACAGTAGCGGCAGAGACGGTGGCAGCGATGGATTGACGCGTAGTTATAATGAATAATTGTTTAGCCTATTAATAATCATTCTTTTAACTGGCGCCCGAACAGGGACCTGATTAAAAGCCGCGAAAGGACAACAAGTACCGCGTCTCGTGAAGTTCGAAAAAATGTTCAGACGATTCGTTCAAACCTCAGCCTAATCCGCGAGAAGTGAAGAAAATATCCGAGACCCGGAAGTGCAAAGTGTTGTTAGAAAATACAGCAATACTTTCACTCCTAAAAACAGGACTTGTACCCAGCGGAGATAATCAGGCCAAAAGTTAATCGCCGTGATCCCTCTAGTATCCGTTCGGAGGGAACGTGTAAAAAGGTCCCTAGTAAACCCGCACTCAGGAGAGATCGCTGCAGCGTGAGATAAACCGGAATCCGCCGATAAATGCTATTAATGTAAGAAAAGTTTTAAGGAATAGATAAAATGAACAACTTTAAAAAAAAAACAAGGAAGAACGCTATAGTCGAGTACCTCGACTATCAGATACCCGTTACTCAGCTAAAGGGACCAAAGGAAAATGGAGATATGCAAGCAGCAAATGCGCCACCTACCGGCGGTAGACAGATTTAAGCGTTGTGGGCGTTAGAGTGGGCGTGGCAAAGTTTTTTTTAAATCAATCGATAGGTATTGACGAGACCAATACATTTCAGTTTAAATTTTTTATCTACCATGAAAATTGTGGGCGCCACAGACTTGGGCGGTTTGTGGGCGTTGGAGTGGGCGTGGCATATTCGCGTAATAAACTTGCGCTGCGCTCAAGCCTACGGAATCTAAATCTGAAATCTCGTTTCTCTATCTTTGATATTTTCCGAGATATCCGCGTTCATATTTACGATTTTTTGAAGTTTGTGGGCGGTTTGTGGGCGTTAAAGTGGGCGTGGCAAACTTTTTTTAGGTCAGTCGGTAGGTATTGATGAGAACAATACATTTCAGTTAAAATTTTTGTTCTAGCATCAAAACTGTAGGAGCCACAGTTTTGGGCGGTTTGTGGGCGTTAGAGTGGGCGTGGCACTCTTTTGAAACAAACTTGCGCTGCGCAGGAATCTCAGGAATCTGCATGCCTAATCCCAGTATTGTAACTCTTATAGTTTCCAAGATCTCAGCGTTCATACGGACAGACGGACAGACGGACAGACGGACAGACGGACAGACGGACGGACGGACAGACGGACAGACGGACAGACGGACATGGCTAGATCGACTCGGCTAGTGATCCTGATCAAGAATATATATACTTTATGGGGTCGGAAACGCTTCCTTCTGCCTGTTACATACTTTCCGACGAATCTAGTATACCCTTTTACTCTACGAGTAACGGGTATAACAAGGAAGAACGCTATATTCGAGTGCCTCGACTATCAGATACCCGTAACTCATCTAAAGGGACCAAAGGAAAATGGAGATAAGCAAGCAGCAAAGCGTGCTTGAAATACGCCACCTACCGGCGGTAAACAGATTTAAGCGTTATGGGCGTTAGAGTGGGCATGGCAAACTTTTTTTTAGATCAATCGATAGGTATTGACGAGACCAATACAGTTCAGTTCATTTTGTATATAGCATGAAAATTGTGGGCGCCACAGGTTTGGGCGGCTTGTGGGCGTTAGAGTGGGCGTGGCATATTCGCGTAACAAACTTTTTTTTTTTGTCAAATTTTTGGTAGGTAGGTATTGATGAGAACAATACATTTCAGTTAAAATTTTTATTTTAGCATCAAAACTGTAGGAGCCACAGTTTTGGACGGTTTGTGGGGAAACAAACTTGCGCTGCGTAAGAAGCTCAGGAATCTGCACGCCAAATCTCAATAGCCTAGCTTTCATAGTTTCCGAGATCTCAGCGTTCATCCGGACAGACGGATCGACTCGGCTAGTGATCCTGATCAAGAATATATATACTTTATGGGGTCGAAAACGCTTCCTTCTGCCTGTTACATACTTTCCGACGAATCTAGTATACCCTTTTACTCTACGAGTAACGGGTATAATAAAAACAGTACTAGAGGCAAACCTTAGTAGCCTAGTAAAATAAATACTTAACCCCAATAAAGATTTTTCTAAGTATACAGATCAAACAATTAAAAGAGAATTATCGCACAATCTTAGTGACTGATAAATTACCAGACATCGGGTGGACACTTTGAGATTATTCAGGAAACAAAAGCGAATATTCGTCATGGAAGAAAAGTGTCGAAAGGGTGTTGAAAATTTACGAGCTTAGAATTGGCTCCCCAAAATATTATGGAATTCTTTTAGCTATCCAAAACAAAATTACTGGACAAGCGGACGCAGTGTTAGAATCGTATAATACCCCCTGGATTGGACAGCTATTTAAAAATGCCTAACAGCGCATTTTTCTGACAAACGTGACCTAAAAACTTTGGAATATCAGCAATGTGCTCTTAGTCAAGGTAGCGATAGTATAGTTGATTATTGTCAGGCAGTGTACCAACAGTTGTCACTAATTCTAAACCAAATTGGCAACTTAGATGCCTCACAAGAAACTGTGCAGTCTCTGACAGCCATGTACAGAGAAAAAGCCTTGGACACCTTTGTCAGAGGCCTTAACGGAAACTTGGCACAATTACTGGCCATTAAAGGAATAGTCAGACACCAAAAATTCCTTATTTAGGAAGGGCACCTATGCTACCACCCAAACCCCAACAGCCTTATAGGATGGTTAAACCAAACTTCCATCCACAACTCTATCATAACCCAAACCAAAAACATTTTGTACCCATAACTGGAACAACCCCAGCTACTCAGACTAACCAATTCAGATCCTATAACCAACCCTATACAAACCAGGCCAGTGCAGTAGCATCTTACAACACACCAAAACCTCCCCCACGATCCCAACCGAATCCGGTACCTATGGATGTCGATCAGTTAATTCGCTCACGTCATATAAATTAAAAAAGAAAAGACCTTTCAGCACTGCCAACGTTCCAAATACTAACAAAATGCCAAGTCAATTCCATATCCATCCAGAGACAGGAAGTAATGCACAGCAAAATTCAGAAGAAGTTACATCAAGCCCAGAAAAAGAGTATTATCAGTTGGCAAAAGGAAATAGTGTAAACGAGCTTCAGGAAGAGTATGTATGGCAAAACGATATTGAGCAACAGGAACACATGGATATGTCAGAGCTTCATTTTTTAGAGTAAATCGGACAGATTAGTAATCGATTATAGGAAACTTAATGAAGTTACTATCTCAGATCGGTACCCGATCCCCGAAATTGGCGAAATTATTGCGCAACTCGGAGACAACAAGTATTTTTCAGTACTAGACCTCAAAAGTGGTTTTCACCAAATACCACTGAAAGACACGGACATAGAAAAAACAGCATTCGCCGTAAACGGTGGAAAATATGAATTTACGGGACTTCTGTTCAGTCTAAAAAATTCCCCGTCCATTTTTCAAAGAGCTTTAGACGACAAACTGAGAGAATACATAGGGAAAATCTGCTATGTATACGTGGACGATATCATAGCCTTTAGCAAAAATGAAGTGGACCACGGTCCAAATCTCGGAAAGGTATTTTCAACCCTACAAAACGCAAACATGCGAGTCCAAATAGAGAAATGCCATTTTTTCAAAAACGAGGTAGATTTCTTGGGGTATACAATATCAGAAAATGGAGTTAAAACCAACATAAATAAAATAAAAGCGATTACAAAATTTCAGGTCCCAAAAACATTAAAAGATATCCGTTCTTTTCTGGGCATGACAGGTTATTATAGGCGGTTCATAAAAGACTACGCAAATATAGCAAAACCTTTAACCATTCTTATAAGAGGCGAAGAAGGCCGTATATCTAAGACCAATTCAAGCAGAACTGCTATAGACCTGAGCAAAGACGCGAGTACAGCATTTGAGAAACTTAAAAATACCCTCGTCTCCAGAGACGTTACCCTCGCATATCCAGATTTTGGAAAAGAATTCCAGCTGACTACCGATGCTTCAAGCAATAGGCGCGGTATTGGAACAAATTCATAGGCCAATAACGTTTATTTCGCGCACCCTGTCAAAAACCGAGGAGAACTATGCAATTAATGAAAGAGAGATGCTTGCTATAGTTTGGGCCCTCCAAAGCCTAAGGCATTACCTCTACGGGTATTCGAAGGTGATAATATACACGGATCACCAACCTCTGAGTTTTTCAAATAGCGTAAATAACCATAACGCTAAGCTTAAACGCTGGAGAGATCTCATTTTCGAATATAACCACGAGATCAGGTACAAGCCTGGAGTAGCTAACGTAGTAGCGGATGCGTTATACCGAGCCCCCGCTGAAATTAATTCTATCAGTTCCTCAGGATCAGCCCATCGCGACGAAAGCTCGTCAAACAATCTCATATTTTCGGTAGAAGCTCCAATTAATGTATTTAAAAACCACATATATTTACTGACAGATGACACAGATTCCTATAGCTTCGAAATACCATTTCCAATATAACACAGACATATTATTAAACAAAAAACTTATACAGATGATAAACTTATAGCAATTTTAACTAACAGACTTGACCACAAACTTATAAACGGAATCATTACATCCAATGAAGTAATGGGAAAAATTTAAAACACTTACCCCACCTATTTTAAATCATTTAAAGTAAGGTTCACCCAAAGCGAAATAGACGACGTAACTTCAGAATCTCAACAAAACGAAATAAATACACTCAAACATAAAAGAGCCCATAGAGATGCAAAAGAAAATAAAATACAAATTTTAAAAAATTATTTTTTCCACAAGCAATAAAGAAAATTCAAACAATAGTTCAAGCCTGTCAAACTTTTAAAGAATCAAAATACGATAGACACCCCCCAAAAGGAGATATCCAACCGACCCCCATTCCGAATTACCCGGGAGAAATAGTTCACATTGATATTTATATCACAGAAAAACATAGAGTCTTAACGGGAATCGACAAATTTTCAAAATATGTTTAAGTAAAAATTTTAGAGTCAAGAGCATCCGAAGATATTAAAAATCCGTTGAGGGAAATGTTAATTGCTTTCGGTATGCCGAAATTTATAATAATGGACAATGAACGCTCACTAGGCTCAGCAGCAATCAAGTTTATGTTAGAAGATGAACTCAAAATATCAGTGCGCACGACTGCTCCGTATGCATTGACAAGTAACGGACAAATAGAGAGGTTTCATTCAACTCTATCCGAAATCATGCGGTGCCTCAAAAAATACAACGGGAGCATGACATTTTAGGACTTAATCTTTAAAGCAGTGCAGGAATATAATAAATCGATCCATTCTGTAACAAAAGAAAGTCCGATAGACATATTTTTTAGAAGCAGAATCTCCAGTTCAGTAAAAGATATAGAAAAACAAGGGAGAACGCTATAGTCGAGTACCTCGACTATCAGATACCCGTTACTCAGCTTAAGGGACCAAAGGGAAATGGAGATATGCAAGCAGCAAAGCGAGATTTAAATGCGCCACCTACCGGCGGAAGACAGATTTAAGCATTGCGTTTTTTTGGATCAATCGATAGGTATTGACGAGACCAATACAGTTCAGTTAAAATTTTGTATCTAACATGAAAATTGTGGGCACCACAGGCTTGGGCGGTTTGTGGGCGTTAGAGTGGGCGTGGCATATCCGCGTAACAAAATTGCGCTGTGTACAAAGCTACGGAATCTAAATCTGAAATCCCGATTCTCTATCTTTGATAGTTTCCGAGATATCCACGTTCATATTTACGATTTTTTGAAGTTTGGGGGCGGTTTGTGGGCGATAAAGTGGGAGTGGCAAACTTTTTTTGGGTCAATCGATAGGTATTGATGAGAACAATACATTTCAGTTAAAATTTGTATTCTAGCATCAAAACTGTAGGAGCCACAGTTTTGGGCGGTTTGTGGGCGCTAGAGTGGGCGTGGCACTCTACTGAAACAAACTTGCGCTGCGTAAGGAGCTCAGAAATCTGCACGCCAAATCTCAATAGCCTAGCTCTCATAGTTTTCAAGATCTCAGCGTTCATCCGGACAGACGGACAGACGGACAGACGGACATGGCTAGATCGACTCGGCTAGTGATCCTGATCAAGAATATATATACTTTATGGGGTCGGAAACGCTTCCTTCTGCCTGTTACATACTTTCCGACGAATCTAGTATACCCTTTTACTCTACGAGTAACGGGTATAAAAACGAGAAGAAAACAGACAGAAAATCCAGAAAAAACAAACAGCCGACCTCGAATATCATAACCAGGGCAAAGTACAACCAAAACTTTTTAAGCCAGGCGATACAGTCCACGTAAAAATAGATAGAAGGCTGGGAAGCAAACACACACCCAGATACAAAGCTGAGAAAGTAGCAGAAAACAAAATGACCACTATAAAAACACAAACAGGAATAACTATACAAAAAACAAGGAAGAATGCTATAGTCGAGTACCTAGACTATCAGTTACCCGTAACTCAGCTAAAGGGACCAAAGGGAAATTGAGATATGCTAGTAGCAAAGCGAGATTAAAATGCGCCACCTACCGGCGGTAGACAGATTTAAGCGTTATGGGCGTTAGAGTGGGCGTGGCTAACTTTTTTTTGGATCAATCGATAGATATTGACGAGACAATACATTTCAGTTAAAATTTTTTATCTAGCATTAAAATTGTGGGCGTCATAGGTTGTGGCGGTTTGTGGGCGTAAGAGTGGGCGTGGCATATTCGCGTAACAAACTTGCGCTGCGTACAAGGCTACGGAATGTAAATTTGAGATCCCAATTCTCTATCTTTAATAGTTTCCGAGATATCCACGTTCATATTTACGAGTTTTTGAAGTTTGGGGGCGGTTTGTGGGCGCTAAGTGAGCGTGGCAAACTCTTTTTTTGGGTCAATCGATAGGTATTGATGAGAACAATACATTTCAGCTAAAATCTTTATTCTACCACAGTTTGTGGGCATTAGAGTGGGCGTGGCACTTTCCGACGAATCTAGTATACCCTTTTACTCTACGAGTAACGGGTATAAAAAGACAGAGAAGGGCAATTGAAGCATAGATACCCGTAACTCATCTAAAGGGACCAAAGGAAAATGGAGATAAGCAAGCAGCAAAGCGTGCTTGAAATGCGCCACCTACCGGCGGTAAACAGATTTAAGCGTTATGGGCGTTAGAGTGGGCATGGCAAACTTTTTTTTAGATCAATCGATAGGTATTGACGAGACCAATACAGTTCAGTTCATTTTGTATATAGCATGAAAATTGTGGACGCCACAGGTTTGGGCGGTTTGTGGGCGTTAGAGTGGGCGTGACATATTCACGTAACAAACTTTTTTTTTTGCAAATTTTTGGTAGGTTGGTATTGATGAGAACAATACATTTCAGTTAAAATTTTTATTTTAGCATCAAAACTGTAGGAGCCACAGTTTTGGACGGTTTGTGGGGAAACAAACTTGCGCTGCGTAAGAAGCTCAGGAATCTGCACGCCAAATCTCAATAGCCTAGCTCTCATAGTTTCCGAGATCTCAGCGTTGATCCGGACAGACGGACAGACGGATCGACTCGGCTAGTGATCCTGATCAAGAATATATATACTTTATGGGGTCGGAAACGCTTCCTTCTGCCTGTTACATACTTTCCGACGAATCTAGTGTACCCTTTTACTCTACGGGTAACGGGTATAATAAAAACAGTACTAGAGGCAAACCTTAGTAGCCTAGTAAAATAAATACTTAACCCCAATAAAGATTTTTCTAAGTATACAGATCAAACAATTAAAAGAGAATTAGCGCACAATCTTAGTGACTTTGATAAATTACCAGACATCGGGTGGACACTTTGAGATTTTTCAGGAAACAAAAGCGAATATTCGTCATGGAAGAAAAGTGTCGAAAGGGTGTTGAAATTTTACGAGCTTAGAATTGGCTCCCCAAAATATTATGGAATTCTTTTAGCTATCCAAAACAAAATTACTGGACAAGCGGACGCAGTGTTAGAATCGTATAATACCCCCTGGATTGGACAGCTATTTAAAAATGCCTAACAGCGCATTTTTCTGACAAACGTGACCTAAAAACTTTGGAATATCAGCTCTGTGCTCTTAGTCAAGGTAGCGATAGTATAGTTGATTATTGTCAGGCAGTGTACCAACAGTTGTCACTAATTCTAAACCAAATTGGCAACTTAGATGCCTCACAAGAAACTGTGCAGTCTCTGACAGCCATGTACAGAGAAAAAGCCTTGGACACCTTTGTCAGAGGCCTTAACGGAAACTTGGCACAATTACTGGCCATTAAAGAGTCAAATGTGCTCTCTTCTTGAGAACCAAAATACAAGGAATAGTCAGACACCAAAAATTCCTTATATAGGAAGGGCACCTATGCTACCACCCAAACCCCAACAGCCTTATAGGATGGTTAAACCAAACTTCCATCCACAACTCTATCATAACCCAAACCAAATACATTTAGTACCCATAACTGGAACAACCCCAGCTACTCAGACTAACCAATTCAGATCCTATAACCAACCCTATACAAACCAGGCCAGTGCAGTAGCATCTTACAACACACCAAAACCTCCCCCACGACCCCAACCGAATCCGGTACCTATCGATCAGTTAATTCGCTCACGTCATATAAATTATATGAACAGACCAGCAAATAATGGTTATGCAGGGAAAAGAACTTTCAGCACTGCCAACGTTCCAAATACTAACAAAATGCCAAGCCAATTCCATATCCATCCAGAGACAGGAAGTAATGCACAGCAAAATTCAGAAGAAGTTACATCAAGCCCAGAAAAAGAGTATTATCAGTTGGCAAAAGGAAATAGTGTAAACGAGCTTCAGGAAGAGTATGTATGGCAAAACGATATTGAGCAACAGGAACACATGGATATGTCAGAGCTTCATTTTTTAGAGTAAATCGGACAGATTAGTAATCGATTATAGGAAACTTAATGAAGTTACTATCTCAGATCGGTACCCGATCCCCGAAATTGGCGAAATTATTGCGCAACTCGGAGACAACAAGTATTTTTCAGTACTAGACCTCAAAAGTGGTTTTCACCAAATACCACTGAAAGACACGGACATAGAAAAAACAGCATTCGCCGTAAACGGTGGAAAATATGAATTTACGGGACTTCTGTTCAGTCTAAAAAATTCCCCGTCCACTTTTCAAAGAGCTTTAGACGACAAACTGAGAGAATACATAGGGAAAATCTGCTATGTATACGTGGACGATATCATAGCCTTTAGCAAAAATGAAGTGGACCACGGTCCAAATCTCGGAAAGGTATTTTCAACCCTACAAAACGCAAACATGCGAGTCCAAATAGAGAAATGCCATTTTTTCAAAAACGAGGTAGATTTCTTGGGGTATACAATATCAGAAAATGGAGTTAAAACCAACATAAATAAAATAAAAGCGATTACAAAATTTCAGGTCCCAAAAACATTAAAAGATATCCGTTCTTTTCTGGGCATGACAGGTTATTATAGGCGGTTCATAAAAGACTACGCAAATATAGCAAAACCTTTAACCATTCTTATAAGAGGCGAAGAAGGCCGTATATCTAAGACCAAGTCAAGCAGAACTGCTATAGACCTGAGCAAAGACGCGAGTACAATACATTTCAGTTAAAATTTTTTATCTAGCATTAAAATTGTGGGCGTCATAGGTTGTGGCGGTTTGTGGGCGTAAGAGTGGGCGTGGCATATTCGCGTAACAAACTTGCGCTGCGTACAAGGCTACGGAATGTAAATTTGAGATCCCAATTCTCTATCTTTAATAGTTTCCGAGATATCCACGTTCATATTTACGAGTTTTTGAAGTTTGGGGGCGGTTTGTGGGCGCTAAGTGAGCGTGGCAAACTCTTTTTTTGGGTCAATCGATAGGTATTGATGAGAACAATACATTTCAGCTAAAATCTTTATTCTACCACAGTTTGTGGGCATTAGAGTGGGCGTGGCACTTTCCGACGAATCTAGTATACCCTTTTACTCTACGAGTAACGGGTATAAAAAGACAGAGAAGGGCAATTGAAGCATAGATACCCGTAACTCATCTAAAGGGACCAAAGGAAAATGGAGATAAGCAAGCAGCAAAGCGTGCTTGAAATGCGCCACCTACCGGCGGTAAACAGATTTAAGCGTTATGGGCGTTAGAGTGGGCATGGCAAACTTTTTTTTAGATCAATCGATAGGTATTGACGAGACCAATACAGTTCAGTTCATTTTGTATATAGCATGAAAATTGTGGACGCCACAGGTTTGGGCGGTTTGTGGGCGTTAGAGTGGGCGTGACATATTCACGTAACAAACTTTTTTTTTTGCAAATTTTTGGTAGGTTGGTATTGATGAGAACAATACATTTCAGTTAAAATTTTTATTTTAGCATCAAAACTGTAGGAGCCACAGTTTTGGACGGTTTGTGGGGAAACAAACTTGCGCTGCGTAAGAAGCTCAGGAATCTGCACGCCAAATCTCAATAGCCTAGCTCTCATAGTTTCCGAGATCTCAGCGTTGATCCGGACAGACGGACAGACGGATCGACTCGGCTAGTGATCCTGATCAAGAATATATATACTTTATGGGGTCGGAAACGCTTCCTTCTGCCTGTTACATACTTTCCGACGAATCTAGTGTACCCTTTTACTCTACGGGTAACGGGTATAATAAAAACAGTACTAGAGGCAAACCTTAGTAGCCTAGTAAAATAAATACTTAACCCCAATAAAGATTTTTCTAAGTATACAGATCAAACAATTAAAAGAGAATTAGCGCACAATCTTAGTGACTTTGATAAATTACCAGACATCGGGTGGACACTTTGAGATTTTTCAGGAAACAAAAGCGAATATTCGTCATGGAAGAAAAGTGTCGAAAGGGTGTTGAAATTTTACGAGCTTAGAATTGGCTCCCCAAAATATTATGGAATTCTTTTAGCTATCCAAAACAAAATTACTGGACAAGCGGACGCAGTGTTAGAATCGTATAATACCCCCTGGATTGGACAGCTATTTAAAAATGCCTAACAGCGCATTTTTCTGACAAACGTGACCTAAAAACTTTGGAATATCAGCTCTGTGCTCTTAGTCAAGGTAGCGATAGTATAGTTGATTATTGTCAGGCAGTGTACCAACAGTTGTCACTAATTCTAAACCAAATTGGCAACTTAGATGCCTCACAAGAAACTGTGCAGTCTCTGACAGCCATGTACAGAGAAAAAGCCTTGGACACCTTTGTCAGAGGCCTTAACGGAAACTTGGCACAATTACTGGCCATTAAAGAGTCAAATGTGCTCTCTTCTTGAGAACCAAAATACAAGGAATAGTCAGACACCAAAAATTCCTTATATAGGAAGGGCACCTATGCTACCACCCAAACCCCAACAGCCTTATAGGATGGTTAAACCAAACTTCCATCCACAACTCTATCATAACCCAAACCAAATACATTTAGTACCCATAACTGGAACAACCCCAGCTACTCAGACTAACCAATTCAGATCCTATAACCAACCCTATACAAACCAGGCCAGTGCAGTAGCATCTTACAACACACCAAAACCTCCCCCACGACCCCAACCGAATCCGGTACCTATCGATCAGTTAATTCGCTCACGTCATATAAATTATATGAACAGACCAGCAAATAATGGTTATGCAGGGAAAAGAACTTTCAGCACTGCCAACGTTCCAAATACTAACAAAATGCCAAGCCAATTCCATATCCATCCAGAGACAGGAAGTAATGCACAGCAAAATTCAGAAGAAGTTACATCAAGCCCAGAAAAAGAGTATTATCAGTTGGCAAAAGGAAATAGTGTAAACGAGCTTCAGGAAGAGTATGTATGGCAAAACGATATTGAGCAACAGGAACACATGGATATGTCAGAGCTTCATTTTTTAGAGTAAATCGGACAGATTAGTAATCGATTATAGGAAACTTAATGAAGTTACTATCTCAGATCGGTACCCGATCCCCGAAATTGGCGAAATTATTGCGCAACTCGGAGACAACAAGTATTTTTCAGTACTAGACCTCAAAAGTGGTTTTCACCAAATACCACTGAAAGACACGGACATAGAAAAAACAGCATTCGCCGTAAACGGTGGAAAATATGAATTTACGGGACTTCTGTTCAGTCTAAAAAATTCCCCGTCCATTTTTCAAAGAGCTTTAGACGACAAACTGAGAGAATACATAGGGAAAATCTGCTATGTATACGTGGACGATATCATAGCCTTTAGCAAAAATGAAGTGGACCACGGTCCAAATCTCGGAAAGGTATTTTCAACCCTACAAAACGCAAACATGCGAGTCCAAATAGAGAAATGCCATTTTTTCAAAAACGAGGTAGATTTCTTGGGGTATACAATATCAGAAAATGGAGTTAAAACCAACATAAATAAAATAAAAGCGATTACAAAATTTCAGGTCCCAAAAACATTAAAAGATATCCGTTCTTTTCTGGGCATGACAGGTTATTATAGGCGGTTCATAAAAGACTACGCAAATATAGCAAAACCTTTAACCATTCTTATAAGAGGCGAAGAAGGCCGTATATCTAAGACCAAGTCAAGCAGAACTGCTATAGACCTGAGCAAAGACGCGAGTACAGCATTTGAGAAACTTAAAAATACCCTCGTCTCCAGAGACGTTACCCTCGCATATCCAGATTTTGGAAAAGAATTCCAGCTGACTACCGATGCTTCAAGCAATAGGCGCGGTATTGGAACAAATTCATAGGCCAATAACGTTTATTTCGCGCACCCTGTCAAAAACCGAGGAGAACTATGCAATTAATGAAAGAGAGATGCTTGCTATAGTTTGGGCCCTCCAAAGCCTAAGGCATTACCTCTACGGGTATTCGAAGGTGATAATATACACGGATCACCAACCTCTGAGTTTTTCAAATAGCGTAAATAACCATAACGCTAAGCTTAAACGCTGGAGAGATCTCATTTTCGAATATAACCACGAGATCAGGTACAAGCCTGGAGTAGCTAACGTAGTAGCGGATGCGTTATACCGAGCCCCCGCTGAAATTAATTCTATCAGTTCCTCAGGATCAGCCCATCGCGACGAAAGCTCGTCAAACAATCTCATATTTTCGGTAGAAGCTCCAATTAATGTATTTAAAAACCACATATATTTACTGACAGATGACACAGATTCCTATAGCTTCGAAATACCATTTCCAATATAACACAGACATATTATTAAACAAAAAACTTATACAGATGATAAACTTATAGCAATTTTAACTAACAGACTTGACCACAAACTTATAAACGGAATCATTACATCCAATGAAGTAATGGGAAAAATTTAAAACACTTACCCCACCTATTTTAAATCATTTAAAGTAAGGTTCACCCAAAGCGAAATAGACGACGTAACTTCAGAATCTCAACAAAACGAAATAAATACACTCAAACATAAAAGAGCCCATAGCGATGCAAAAGAAAATAAAATACAAATTTTAAAAAATTATTTTTTCCACAAGCAATAAAGAAAATTCAAACAATAGTTCAAGCCTGTCAAACTTTTAAAGAATCAAAATACGATAGACACCCCCCAAAAGGAGATATCCAACCGACCCCCATTCCGAATTACCCGGGAGAAATAGTTCACATTGATATTTATATCACAGAAAAACATAGAGTCTTAACGGGAAACGACAAATTTTCAAAATATGTTCAAGTAAAAATTTTAGAGTCAAGACCATCCGAAGATATTAAAAATCCGTTGAGGGAAATGTTAATTGCTTTCGGTATGCCAAAATCTATAATTATGGACAATGAACGCTCACTAGGCTCAGCAGCAATCAAGTTTATGTTAAAAGATGAACTCAAAATATCAGTGCGCACGACTGCTCCGTATGCATTGACAAGTAACGGACAAATAGAGAGGTTTCATTCAACTCTATCCGAAATCATGCGGTGCCTCAAAAAATACAACGGGAGCATGACATTTTAGGACTTAATCTTTAAAGCAGTGCAGGAATATAATAAATCGATCCATTCTGTAACAAAAGAAAGTCCGATAGACATATTTTTTAGAAGCAGAATCTCCAGTTCAGTAAAAGATATAGAAAAACAAGGGAGAACGCTATAGTCGAGTACCTCGACTATCAGATACCCGTTACTCAGCTTAAGGGACCAAAGGGAAATGGAGATATGCAAGCAGCAAAGCGAGATTTAAATGCGCCACCTACCGGCGGAAGACAGATTTAAGCATTGCGTTTTTTTGGATCAATCGATAGGTATTGACGAGACCAATACAGTTCAGTTAAAATTTTGTATCTAACATGAAAATTGTGGGCACCACAGGCTTGGGCGGTTTGTGGGCGTTAGAGTGGGCGTGGCATATCCGCGTAACAAAATTGCGCTGTGTACAAAGCTACGGAATCTAAATCTGAAATCCCGATTCTCTATCTTTGATAGTTTCCGAGATATCCACGTTCATATTAACGATTTTTTGAAGTTTGGGGGCGGTTTGTGGGCGATAAAGTGGGCGTGGCAAACTTTTTTTGGGTCAATCGATAGGTATTGATGAGAACAATACATTTCAGTTAAAATTTGTATTCTAGCATCAAAACTGTAGGAGCCACAGTTTTGGGCGGTTTGTGGGCGCTAGAGTGGGCGTGGCACTCTACTGAAACAAACTTGCGCTGCGTAAGGAGCTCAGAAATCTGCACGCCAAATCTCAATAGCCTAGCTCTCATAGTTTTCAAGATCTCAGCGTTCATCCGGACAGACGGACAGACGGACAGACGGACAGACGGACATGGCTAGATCGACTCGGCTAGTGATCCTGATCAAGAATATATATACTTTATGGGGTCGGAAACGCTTCCTTCTGCCTGTTACATACTTTCCGACGAATCTAGTATACCCTTTTACTCTACGAGTAACGGGTATAAAAACGAGAAGAAAACAGACAGAAAATCCAGAAAAAACAAACAGCCGACCTCGAATATCATAACCAGGGCAAAGTACAACCAAAACTTTTTAAGCCAGGCGATACAGTCCACGTAAAAATAGATAGAAGGCTGGGAAGCAAACACACACCCAGATACAAAGCTGAGAAAGTAGCAGAAAACAAAATGACCACTATAAAAACACAAACAGGAATAACTATACAAAAAAACAAGGAAGAATGCTATAGTCGAGTACCTAGACTATCAGTTACCCGTAACTCAGCTAAAGGGACCAAAGGGAAATTGAGATATGCTAGTAGCAAAGCGAGATTAAAATGCGCCACCTACCGGCGGTAGACAGATTTAAGCGTTATGGGCGTTAGAGTGGGCGTGGCTAACTTTTTTTTGGATCAATCGATAGATATTGACGAGACAATACAGTTCAGTTCATTTTGTATATAGCATGAAAATTGTGGGCGCCACAGGTTTGGGCGGTTTGTGGGCGTTAGAGTGGGCGTGGCATATTCGCGTAACAAACTTTTTTTTTTTTGTCAAATTTTTGGTAGGTAGGTATTGATGAGAACAATACATTTCAGTTAAAATTTTTATTTTAGCATCAAAACTGTAGGAGCCACAGTTTTGGACGGTTTGTGGGGAAACAAACTTGCGCTGCGTAAGAAGCTCAGGAATCTGCACGCCAAATCTCAATAGCCTAGCTCTCATAGTTTCCGAGATCTCAGCGTTCATCCGGACAGACGGATCGACTCGGCTAGTGATCCTGATCAAGAATATATATACTTTATGGGGTCGAAAACGCTTCCTTCTGCCTGTTACATACTTTCCGACGAATCTAGTATACCCTTTTACTCTACGAGTAACGGGTATAATAAAAACAGTACTAGAGGCAAACCTTAGTAGCATAGTAAAATAAATACTTAACCCCAATAAAGATTTTTCTAAGTATACAGATCAAACAATTAAAAGAGAATTATCGCACAATCTTAGTGACTGATAAATTACCAGACATCGGGTGGACACTTTGAGATTATTCAGGAAACAAAAGCGAATATTCGTCATGGAAGAAAAGTGTCGAAAGGGTGTTGAAAATTTACGAGCTTAGAATTGGCTCCCCAAAATATTATGGAATTCTTTTAGCTATCCAAAACAAAATTACTGGACAAGCGGACGCAGTGTTAGAATCGTATAATACCCCCTGGATTGGACAGCTATTTAAAAATGCCTAACAGCACATTTTTCTGACAAACGTGACCTTAAAACTTTGGAATATCAGCTCTGTGCTCTTAGTCAAGGTAGCGATAGTATAGTTGATTATTGTCAGGCAGTGTACCAACAGTTGTCACTAATTCTAAACCAAATTGGCAACTTAGATGCCTCACAAGAAACTGTGCAGTCTCTGACAGCCATGTACAGAGAAAAAGCCTTGGACACCTTTGTCAGAGGCCTTAACGGAAACTTGGCACAATTACTGGCCATTAAAGAGTCAAATGTGCTCTCTTCTTGAGAACCAAAATACAAGGAATAGTCAGACACCAAAAATTCCTTATATAGGAAGGGCACCTATGCTACCACCCAAACCCCAACAGCCTTATAGGATGGTTAAACCAAACTTCCATCCACAACTCTATCATAACCCAAACCAAATACATTTAGTACCCATAACTGGAACAACCCCAGCTACTCAGACTAACCAATTCAGAACCTATAACCAACCCTATACAAACCAGGCCAGTGCAGTAGCATCTTACAACACACCAAAACCTCCCCCACGACCCCAACCGAATCCGGTACCTATCGATCAGTTAATTCGCTCACGTCATATAAATTATAACAGACCAGCAGTTATGCAGGGAAAAGAACTTTCAGCACTGCCAACGTTCCAAATACTAACAAAATGCCAAGCCAATTCCATATCCATCCAGAGACAGGAAGTAATGCACAGCAAAATTCAGAAGAAGTTACATCAAGCCCAGAAAAAGAGTATTATCAGTTGGCAAAAGGAAATAATGTAAACGAGCTTCAGGAAGAGTATGTATGGCAAAACGATATTGAGCAACAGGAATACATGGATATGTCAGAGCTTCATTTTTTAGAGTAAATCGGACAGATTAGTAATCGATTATAGGAAACTTAATGAAGTTACTATCTCAGATCGGTACCCGATCCCCGAAATTGGCGAAATTATTGCGCAACTCGGAGACAACAAGTATTTTTCAGTACTAGACCTCAAAAGTGGTTTTCACCAAATACCACTGAAAGACACGGACATAGAAAAAACAGCATTCGCCGTAAACGGTGGAAAATATGAATTTACGGGACTTCTGTTCAGTCTAAAAAATTCCCCGTCCATTTTTCAAAGAGCTTTAGACGACAAACTGAGAGAATACATAGGGAAAATCTGCTATGTATACGTGGACGATATCATAGCCTTTAGCAAAAATGAAGTGGACCACGGTCCAAATCTCGGAAAGGTATTTTCAACCCTACAAAACGCAAACATGCGAGTCCAAATAGAGAAATGCCATTTTTTCAAAAACGAGGTAGATTTCTTGGGGTATACAATATCAGAAAATGGAGTTAAAACCAACATAAATAAAATAAAAGCGATTACAAAATTTCAGGTCCCAAAAACATTAAAAGATATCCGTTCTTTTCTGGGCATGACAGGTTATTATAGGCGGTTCATAAAAGACTACGCAAATATAGCAAAACCTTTAACCATTCTTATAAGAGGCGAAGAAGGCCGTATATCTAAGACCAAGTCAAGCAGAACTGCTATAGACCTGAGCAAAGACGCGAGTACAGCATTTGAGAAACTTAAAAATACCCTCGTCTCCAGAGACGTTACCCTCGCATATCCAGATTTTGGAAAAGAATTCCAGCTGACTACCGATGCTTCAAGCAATAGGCGCGGTATTGGAACAAATTCATAGGCCAATAACGTTTATTTCGCGCACCCTGTCAAAAACCGAGGAGAACTATGCAATTAATGAAAGAGAGATGCTTGCTATAGTTTGGGCCCTCCAAAGCCTAAGGCATTACCTCTACGGGTATTCGAAGGTGATAATATACACGGATCACCAACCTCTGAGTTTTTCAAATAGCGTAAATAACCATAACGCTAAGCTAAAACGCTGGAGAGATCTCATTTTCGAATATAACCACGAGATCAGGTACAAGCCTGGAGTAGCTAACGTAGTAGCGGATGCGTTATACCGAGCCCCCGCTGAAATTAATTCTATCAGTTCCTCAGGATCAGCCCATCGCGACGAAAGCTCGTCACACAATCTCATATTTTCGGTAGAAGCTCCAATTAATGTATTTAAAAACCACATATATTTACTGACAGATGACACAGATTCCTATAGCTTCGAAATACCATTTCCAATATAACACAGACATATTATTAAACAAAAAACTTATACAGATGAAAAACTTATAGCAATTTTAACTAACAGACTTGACCACAAACTTATAAACGGAATCATTACATCCAATGAAGTAATGGGAAAAATTTAAAACACTTACCCCACCTATTTTAAATCATTTAAAGTAAGGTTCACCCAAAGCGAAATAGACGACGTAACTTCAGAATCTCAACAAAACGAAATAAATACACTCAAACATAAAAGAGCCCATAGCGATGCAAAAGAAAATAAAATACAAATTTTAAAAAATTATTTTTTCCACAAGCAATAAAGAAAATTCAAACAATAGTTCAAGCCTGTCAAACTTTTAAAGAATCAAAATACGATAGACACCCCCCAAAAGGAGATATCCAACCGACCCCCATTCCGAATTACCCGGGAGAAATAGTTCACATTGATATTTATATCACAGAAAAACATAGAGTCTTAACGGGAAACGACCAATTTTCAAAATATGTTCAAGTAAAAATTTTAGAGTCAAGACCATCCGAAGATATTAAAAATCCGTTGAGGGAAATGTTAATTGCTTTCGGTATGCCGAAATTTATAATAATGGACAATGAACGCTCACTAGGCTCAGCAGCAATCAAGTTTATGTTAGAAGATGAACTCAAAATATCAGTGCGCACGACTGCTCCGTATGCATTGACAAGTAACGGACAAATAGAGAGGTTTCATTCAACTCTATCCGAAATCATGCGGTGCCTCAAAAAATACAACGGGAGCATGACATTTTAGGACTTAATCTTTAAAGCAGTGCAGGAATATAATAAATCGATCCATTCTGTAACAAAAGAAAGTCCGATAGACATATTTTTTAGAAGCAGAATCTCCAGTTCAGTAAAAGATATAGAAAAACAAGGGAGAACGCTATAGTCGAGTACCTCGACTATCAGATACCCGTTACTCAGCTTAAGGGACCAAAGGGAAATGGAGATATGCAAGCAGCAAAGCGAGATTTAAATGCGCCACCTACCGGCGGAAGACAGATTTAAGCATTGCGTTTTTTTGGATCAATCGATAGGTATTGACGAGACCAATACAGTTCAGTTAAAATTTTGTATCTAACATGAAAATTGTGGGCACCACAGGCTTGGGCGGTTTGTGGGCGTTAGAGTGGGCGTGGCATATCCGCGTAACAAAATTGCGCTGTGTACAAAGCTACGGAATCTAAATCTGAAATCCCGATTCTCTATCTTTGATAGTTTCCGAGATATCCACGTTCATATTAACGATTTTTTGAAGTTTGGGGGCGGTTTGTGGGCGATAAAGTGGGCGTGGCAAACTTTTTTTGGGTCAATCGATAGGTATTGATGAGAACAATACATTTCAGTTAAAATTTGTATTCTAGCATCAAAACTGTAGGAGCCACAGTTTTGGGCGGTTTGTGGGCGCTAGAGTGGGCGTGGCACTCTACTGAAACAAACTTGCGCTGCGTAAGGAGCTCAGAAATCTGCACGCCAAATCTCAATAGCCTAGCTCTCATAGTTTTCAAGATCTCAGCGTTCATCCGGACAGACGGACAGACGGACAGACGGACAGACGGACATGGCTAGATCGACTCGGCTAGTGATCCTGATCAAGAATATATATACTTTATGGGGTCGGAAACGCTTCCTTCTGCCTGTTACATACTTTCCGACGAATCTAGTATACCCTTTTACTCTACGAGTAACGGGTATAAAAACGAGAAGAAAACAGACAGAAAATCCAGAAAAAACAAACAGCCGACCTCGAATATCATAACCAGGGCAAAGTACAACCAAAACTTTTTAAGCCAGGCGATACAGTCCACGTAAAAATAGATAGAAGGCTGGGAAGCAAACTTATACCCAGATACAAAGCTGAGAAAGTAGCAGAAAACAAAATGACCACTATAAAAACACAAACAGGAATAACTATACAAAAAACAAGGAAGAATGCTATAGTCGAGTACCTAGACTATCAGTTACCCGTAACTCAGCTAAAGGGACCAAAGGGAAATTGAGATATGCTAGTAGCAAAGCGAGATTAAAATGCGCCACCTACCGGCGGTAGACAGATTTAAGCGTTATGGGCGTTAGAGTGGGCGTGGCTAACTTTTTTTTGGATCAATCGATAGATATTGACGAGACAATACATTTCAGTTAAAATTTTTTATCTAGCATTAAAATTGTGGGCGTCATAGGTTGTGGCGGTTTGTGGGCGTAAGAGTGGGCGTGGCATATTCGCGTAACAAACTTGCGCTGCGTACAAGGCTACGGAATGTAAATTTGAGATCCCAATTCTCTATCTTTAATAGTTTCCGAGATATCCACGTTCATATTTACGAGTTTTTGAAGTTTGGGGGCGGTTTGTGGGCGCTAAGTGAGCGTGGTAAACTCTTTTTTTGGGTCAATCGATAGGTATTGATGAGAACAATACATTTCAGCTAAAATCTTTATTCTACCACAGTTTGTGGGCATTAGAGTGGGCGTGGCACTTTCCGACGAATCTAGTATACCCTTTTACTCTACGAGTAACGGGTATAAAAAGACAGAGAAGGGCAATTGAAGCATAGATACCCGTAACTCATCTAAAGGGACCAAAGGAAAATGGAGATAAGCAAGCAGCAAAGCGTGCTTGAAATGCGCCACCTACCGGCGGTAAACAGATTTAAGCGTTATGGGCGTTAGAGTGGGCATGGCAAACTTTTTTTTAGATCAATCGATAGGTATTGACGAGACCAATACAGTTCAGTTCATTTTGTATATAGCATGAAAATTGTGGACGCCACAGGTTTGGGCGGTTTGTGGGCGTTAGAGTGGGCGTGACATATTCACGTAACAAACTTTTTTTTTTGCAAATTTTTGGTAGGTTGGTATTGATGAGAACAATACATTTCAGTTAAAATTTTTATTTTAGCATCAAAACTGTAGGAGCCACAGTTTTGGACGGTTTGTGGGGAAACAAACTTGCGCTGCGTAAGAAGCTCAGGAATCTGCACGCCAAATCTCAATAGCCTAGCTCTCATAGTTTCCGAGATCTCAGCGTTGATCCGGACAGACGGACAGACGGATCGACTCGGCTAGTGATCCTGATCAAGAATATATATACTTTATGGGGTCGGAAACGCTTCCTTCTGCCTGTTACATACTTTCCGACGAATCTAGTGTACCCTTTTACTCTACGGGTAACGGGTATAATAAAAACAGTACTAGAGGCAAACCTTAGTAGCCTAGTAAAATAAATACTTAACCCCAATAAAGATTTTTCTAAGTATACAGATCAAACAATTAAAAGAGAATTAGCGCACAATCTTAGTGACTTTGATAAATTACCAGACATCGGGTGGACACTTTGAGATTTTTCAGGAAACAAAAGCGAATATTCGTCATGGAAGAAAAGTGTCGAAAGGGTGTTGAAATTTTACGAGCTTAGAATTGGCTCCCCAAAATATTATGGAATTCTTTTAGCTATCCAAAACAAAATTACTGGACAAGCGGACGCAGTGTTAGAATCGTATAATACCCCCTGGATTGGACAGCTATTTAAAAATGCCTAACAGCGCATTTTTCTGACAAACGTGACCTAAAAACTTTGGAATATCAGCTCTGTGCTCTTAGTCAAGGTAGCGATAGTATAGTTGATTATTGTCAGGCAGTGTACCAACAGTTGTCACTAATTCTAAACCAAATTGGCAACTTAGATGCCTCACAAGAAACTGTGCAGTCTCTGACAGCCATGTACAGAGAAAAAGCCTTGGACACCTTTGTCAGAGGCCTTAACGGAAACTTGGCACAATTACTGGCCATTAAAGAGTCAAATGTGCTCTCTTCTTGAGAACCAAAATACAAGGAATAGTCAGACACCAAAAATTCCTTATATAGGAAGGGCACCTATGCTACCACCCAAACCCCAACAGCCTTATAGGATGGTTAAACCAAACTTCCATCCACAACTCTATCATAACCCAAACCAAATACATTTAGTACCCATAACTGGAACAACCCCAGCTACTCAGACTAACCAATTCAGATCCTATAACCAACCCTATACAAACCAGGCCAGTGCAGTAGCATCTTACAACACACTAAAACCTCCCCCACGACCCCAACCGAATCCGGTACCTATCGATCAGTTAATTCGCTCACGTCATATAAATTATATGAACAGACCAGCAAATAATGGTTATGCAGGGAAAAGAACTTTCAGCACTGCCAACGTTCCAAATACTAACAAAATGCCAAGCCAATTCCATATCCATCCAGAGACAGGAAGTAATGCACAGCAAAATTCAGAAGAAGTTACATCAAGCCCAGAAAAAGAGTATTATCAGTTGGCAAAAGGAAATAGTGTAAACGAGCTTCAGGAAGAGTATGTATGGCAAAACGATATTGAGCAACAGGAACACATGGATATGTCAGAGCTTCATTTTTTAGAGTAAATCGGACAGATTAGTAATCGATTATAGGAAACTTAATGAAGTTACTATCTCAGATCGGTACCCGATCCCCGAAATTGGCGAAATTATTGCGCAACTCGGAGACAACAAGTATTTTTCAGTACTAGACCTCAAAAGTGGTTTTCACCAAATACCACTGAAAGACACGGACATAGAAAAAACAGCATTCGCCGTAAACGGTGGAAAATATGAATTTACGGGACTTCTGTTCAGTCTAAAAAATTCCCCGTCCATTTTTCAAAGAGCTTTAGACGACAAACTGAGAGAATACATAGGGAAAATCTGCTATGTATACGTGGACGATATCATAGCCTTTAGCAAAAATGAAGTGGACCACGGTCCAAATCTCGGAAAGGTATTTTCAACCCTACAAAACGCAAACATGCGAGTCCAAATAGAGAAATGCCATTTTTTCAAAAACGAGGTAGATTTCTTGGGGTATACAATATCAGAAAATGGAGTTAAAACCAACATAAATAAAATAAAAGCGATTACAAAATTTCAGGTCCCAAAAACATTAAAAGATATCCGTTCTTTTCTGGGCATGACAGGTTATTATAGGCGGTTCATAAAAGACTACGCAAATATAGCAAAACCTTTAACCATTCTTATAAGAGGCGAAGAAGGCCGTATATCTAAGACCAAGTCAAGCAGAACTGCTATAGACCTGAGCAAAGACGCGAGTACAGCATTTGAGAAACTTAAAAATACCCTCGTCTCCAGAGACGTTACCCTCGCATATCCAGATTTTGGAAAAGAATTCCAGCTGACTACCGATGCTTCAAGCAATAGGCGCGGTATTGGAACAAATTCATAGGCCAATAACGTTTATTTCGCGCACCCTGTCAAAAACCGAGGAGAACTATGCAATTAATGAAAGAGAGATGCTTGCTATAGTTTGGGCCCTCCAAAGCCTAAGGCATTACCTCTACGGGTATTCGAAGGTGATAATATACACGGATCACCAACCTCTGAGTTTTTCAAATAGCGTAAATAACCATAACGCTAAGCTTAAACGCTGGAGAGATCTCATTTTCGAATATAACCACGAGATCAGGTACAAGCCTGGAGTAGCTAACGTAGTAGCGGATGCGTTATACCGAGCCCCCGCTGAAATTAATTCTATCAGTTCCTCAGGATCAGCCCATCGCGACGAAAGCTCGTCAAACAATCTCATATTTTCGGTAGAAGCTCCAATTAATGTATTTAAAAACCACATATATTTACTGACAGATGACACAGATTCCTATAGCTTCGAAATACCATTTCCAATATAACACAGACATATTATTAAACAAAAAACTTATACAGATGATAAACTTATAGCAATTTTAACTAACAGACTTGACCACAAACTTATAAACGGAATCATTACATCCAATGAAGTAATGGGAAAAATTTAAAACACTTACCCCACCTATTTTAAATCATTTAAAGTAAGGTTCACCCAAAGCGAAATAGACGACGTAACTTCAGAATCTCAACAAAACGAAATAAATACACTCAAACATAAAAGAGCCCATAGCGATGCAAAAGAAAATAAAATACAAATTTTAAAAAATTATTTTTTCCACAAGCAATAAAGAAAATTCAAACAATAGTTCAAGCCTGTCAAACTTTTAAAGAATCAAAATACGATAGACACCCCCCAAAAGGAGATATCCAACCGACCCCCATTCCGAATTACCCGGGAGAAATAGTTCACATTGATATTTATATCACAGAAAAACATAGAGTCTTAACGGGAAACGACAAATTTTCAAAATATGTTCAAGTAAAAATTTTAGAGTCAAGACCATCCGAAGATATTAAAAATCCGTTGAGGGAAATGTTAATTGCTTTCGGTATGCCAAAATCTATAATTATGGACAATGAACGCTCACTAGGCTCAGCAGCAATCAAGTTTATGTTAAAAGATGAACTCAAAATATCAGTGCGCACGACTGCTCCGTATGCATTGACAAGTAACGGACAAATAGAGAGGTTTCATTCAACTCTATCCGAAATCATGCGGTGCCTCAAAAAATACAACGGGAGCATGACATTTTAGGACTTAATCTTTAAAGCAGTGCAGGAATATAATAAATCGATCCATTCTGTAACAAAAGAAAGTCCGATAGACATATTTTTTAGAAGCACAATCTCCAGTTCAGTAAAAGATATAGAAAAACAAGGAAGAACGCTATAGTCGAGTACCTCGACTATCAGACACCCGTTACTCAGCTAAAGGGACCAAAGGAAAATGGAGATATGCAAGCAGCAAATGCGCCACCTACCGGCGGTAGACAGATTTAAGCGTTGTGGGCGTTAGAGTGGGCGTGGCAAAGTTTTTTTTAAATCAATCGATAGGTATTGACGAGACCAATACATTTCAGTTTAAATTTTTTATCTAGCACGAAAATTGTGGGCGCCACAGGCTTGGGCGGTTTGTGGGCGTTAGAGTGGGCGTGGCAAACTTTTTTTAGATCAATCGATAGGTATTGACGAGACCAATACATTTCAGTTAACATTTTTTATCTAGCATACAAATTGTGGGCGCCACAGATTTGGGCGGTTTGTGGGCGTTAGAGTGGGCGTGGCATATTCGCGTAACAAACTTGCGCTGCGCTTAAGCCTACGGAATCTAAATCTTAAGTCCCGTTTCTCTATCTTTGATATTTTCCGAGATATCCGCGTTCATACTTACGATTTTTTGAAGTTTGTGGGCGGTTTGTGGGCGTTATAGTGGGCGTGGCAAACATTTTTTTCGGTCAATCGGTAGGTATTGATGAGAACAATACATTTCAGTTAAAATTTTTATTCTAGCATCAAAACTGTAGGATCCACAGTTTTGGGCGGTTTGTGGGCGTTAGAGTGGGCGTGGCACTCTTTTGAAATAAACTTGCGCTGCGCAGGAATCTCAGGAATCTGCATGCCAAATCCCAGTATTCTAGCTCTTATAGTTTTCGAGATCTCAGCGTTCATACGGACAGACGGACAGACGGACAGACGGACAGACGGACATGGCTAGATCGACTCGGCTAGTGATCCTGATCAAGAATATATATACTTTATGGGGTCGGAAACGCTTCCTTCTGCCTGTTACATACTTTCCGACGAATCTAGTATACCCTTTTACTCTACGAGTAACGGGTATAACAAGGGAGAACGCTATAGTCGAGTACCTCGACTATCAGATACCCGTTACTCAGCTAAAGGGACCAAAGGAAAATGGAGATATATACCACCTACCGGCGGTAGACAGATTTAAGCGATGTGGGCGTTAGAGTGGGCGTGGAAAAGTTCTTTTTGGATCAATCGATAGGTATTGACGAGACCAATACATTTCAGTTAAAAATTTTATCTAGCATGAAAATTTTGGAAGCCACAAGCTTGGGCGGATTGTGGGCGTTAGAGTGGGCGTGGCATATTCGCGTAACAAACATGCGATGCGCTCAAGCCTACGGAATCTAAATCTGAAAGCCAATTTCTCTATCGTTGATATATTCCAGGGTTCGTAACTGTTATAAGTTTTATTATACCCGTTACTCGTAGAGTAAAAGGGTATACTAGATTCGTCGGAAAGTATGTAACAGGCAGAAGGAAGCGTTTCCGACCCCATAAAGTATATATATTCTTGATCAGGATCACTAGCCGAGTCGATCTAGCCATGTCCGTCTGTCCGTCTGTCCGTCTGTCCGTCTGTCCGTATGAACGCTGAGATCTCGAAAACTATAAGAGCTACAATACTGGGATTTGGCATGCAGATTCCTGAGATTCCTGCGCAGCGCAAGTTTATTTCAAAAGAGTGCCACGCCCACTCTAACGCCCACAAACCGCCCAAAACTGTGGATCCTACAGTTTTGATGCTAGAATAAAAATTTTAACTGAAATGTATTGTTCTCATCAATACCTACCGATTGACCGAAAAAAATGTTTGCCACGCCCACTATAACGCCCACAAACCGCCCACAAACTTCAAAAAATCGTAAGTATGAACGCGGATATCTCGGAAAATATCAAAGATAGAGAAACGGGACTTAAGATTTAGATTCCGTAGGCTTAAGCGCAGCGCAAGTTTGTTACGCGAATATGCCACGCCCACTCTAACGCCCACAAACCGCCCAAATCTGTGGCGCCCACAATTTGTATGCTAGATAAAAAATGTTAACTGAAATGTATTGGTCTCGTCAATACCTATCGATTGATCTAAAAAAAGTTTGCCACGCCCACTCTAACGCCCACAAACCGCCCAAGCCTGTGGCGCCCACATTTTTCGTGCTAGATAAAAAATTTAAACTGAAATGTATTGGTCTCGTCAATACCTATCGATTGATTTAAAAAAAACTTTGCCACGCCCACTCTAACGCCCACAACGCTTAAATCTGTCTACCGCCGGTAGGTGGCGCATTTGCTGCTTGCATATCTCCATTTTCCTTTGGTCCCTTTAGCTGAGTAACGGGTGTCTGATAGTCGAGGTACTCGACTATAGCGTTCTTCCTTGTTTTTAAAATCACTTTATAATAGTTATGTCATGATTTTTATTTAAAACTCATGAAATAATCGTTTTTCACTCAGTTTTATATTAAACTTGACAAATAAAACTTATTCTCCGAGTTTTATTTTCCGCTTCATAGAAATGTAATTCAAAATTTAGAATGCTAAATGCGCGGTTGGCTAATTAAAAAAAAGATTTCAGATACTATAGATCACCGTTAGTATGTTTATTTTTATTAATTTATGTCGCACATGGGAAAAATCAATGTTTTAATAGTAAGCAGACTTTACAGTCATACATATCCAACTAGTTAAACTCATTAATTTAAAGTTGTATTTTATTTAAATTTTTTATTTAGTTTAACAATTAAAAGTTTTTTTATTGACTCTGACGAAAGTTTGCATCTGAGGTCCGTTAGAATAAGTTTTAGGGCGGAAAAGGACCTTTCTACGCTGACTTGGGTAGCGGGAACAGCATGGACCACTTTAGCCATTTTGTAGAGGTAAGGGTAGACGAATCTTTTCTCCTCCCAATAAATCATGATTTGAACATTCAAATCAACCGGCTTGGGAGAATAATTTTCAATTTCACTATACGCCTTCTTTATGTCGTCATCATAGGCGTCTGAGGTCTCTCCGCTCTAAAATTCTTCAAATGAATTTAGGAATTGACTTAAAAGCGTACTTGATTGGATTGACGTTGATGGTATAGGTTCATCGTCTTGAATAGTTTGTCGGAAATCGGTCTGAATAAATGAAATTAAAGCTTAAGTTAAATCGTACCGAACTTTAAAACTGAAATATTCACATACTTGATTATTAATGCATGTATCTGTAAATAAAGGTGTTTTAGATAACGTCTTGCTCTGATTATGCACTCAGGGTTTTTGCTTAGCACACGTCGAATGCGAGGATCCAAATAAACAGCACAAATTACAATATTATTTTCCAAAAGGATTTCTTCTCTTTTTTGGAGGCAGTCCACTAATACCTTACTACTGGCACCCATTGCAGTAACAGCTAGCTTTAGCTCTAGCCATATTTTATAAAAATCGCCCATATACAGTTGTTCAGACTGAAATTTTTTGGTGGCCACGAATAATGGTTCCAAAGTAGTGCACATAGTTCTGATCATAGTCCAGTCGGAAGCCGTTAACTTGGATTCAATATTATGTTCAGTCTTGCAAAAGTTTTCATAATCCAGCAGCCTTTGGAACATCAAATACGTTGAGCCCCACGGAGTCCTTAACATTTTGACTACTGAACGCACTTTTTCTATTATTTTTGTACATTCTGAGTTGATTAAAAAGTCCTTCACACTTAATTGCAAGGTATGGGTTGCACATTTTACAGATGTTATTGAAAACACTTTAAGGTTCTTGGTAAGTTCTTCATCGTAGTGGCTTCGTCGTCGCTTAGGAGAGACACTGCTTTGATCATATTCTTGCCGTTATCTGTGGTAATACTGTATATTTGTTTCTTCGAAATATTAAACTCTCTTAAAATGTTCTCGATTTCCGAGCATAGATTGCTTCCTGAATGTCTTTGGTGCAGTTCGACGAGACCGAGAGTTTTTACACAAATCCGGTTATTGTGATAAATCTGGGCGTTGATTCCAAAAAGGCCACGGTTGCATCTTGTTGCTGTATCCATTTTTATGCATACTATATTGTTTTTGAACAACAGTTTTAAAGACGCTTTGATTTCATTATATTTCCTTTCAACTAACATCATTATGTTTCTCGATGAAACAGGGCTCATATTGAGGCCATCAAAGATTTGCTTTGTCAATGTGGTAAAGGCTTTTGAATCCAACACTAAGAACGGCATTTTCTCTGTTACCAGGTCTATACATGCCTCCGTGACTTCGGTTTTGGACATGTCTACAAAAAACTTGATTTTCCTGTCCATCCCTTCAACGTTATTTTGCAAGTTTAATTCTTTATCAAAAACGCTTTTGTGGTGGTCCGATAGATGACGCTTTAAATTTGACAAGTAGCTACCTGCAAAAATCTTTTTGCATATTTTACAAGTCGATTTATTTTCTATTGAATTAAATTCGAAATAGCTTCGCGGTAAGTTATGAGTTTTTCGTCCCATAATAATATAGAAAATACTTTTTCAGATGGTTGTTACTAATTGAACTAACTATAAACAGAAACGAATCTAATTTAAATGTTGACGTAAAAACGGAGACCTACACGTCGCAATTGTTTTTTTTTTTGTTTTCGTTTTCAGACCTATTACTGGTCCACTCTGCTAGTAAAGACATTCCATTTTTGCGACATAAATTAATAAAAATATACATACTAACGGTGGTCTATTGTATCTAAAAAAATTTTTAAGAAATAGCCAACCGCGCATTTAGTTTTTTAAATTTTTAATCATATTTCTACGAACCACGGAACCGCCACAATATGATTTTGAGTTTTATGTTTGATCTAAATAATAAAACTCAGAGAATAAGTTTTATTATTTGATTTTTATATAAAACTCAAAGAATAACTGTTATTTTTCAAGCGAAAAGTAAAACTCAGAAAAGAAGTTTTATTTGTCAAGTTTTATATAAAACTCACAATATAACGATTATTTCATGAGTTTTAAATAAAACTCTGAAAAATAAAAATCATTGCGGTTATGTAAAATACAATGTTTAATAACGTCAGTGGTGTAGTTGAATTTTTTTCAGGATTTTCCCTTGTTAGTGATTTTTTTGTTTGAAAAAACAAAAATAACAGTTATTTTCGAACCCTGATATTTTCCGAGATATCCGCGTTCATACTAACTTTTTTTGAAGTTTTTGGGCGGTTTGTGGGCGTTAAAGTGGGCGTGGCAAACTTTTTTTTAAATCAATCTATAGGTATTGATTAGAACAATACATTTCAGCTAAAATTTTTATTCTAGCATCAAAACTGTACGAGCCACAGTTTTGGGCGGTTTGTGGGCGGTAGAGTGGGCGTGGCACTCTGCTGAAATAAACTTGCGCTGCGTAAGAAGCTCAGGAATATGCACCCCAAATCTCAATAGCCTAGCTCTTACAGTTTCCGAGATCTCAGCGTTCATCCGGACGGACAGACAGACGGACATGGCTAGATCGACTTGGCTAGTGATCCTGATCAAGAATATATATACTTTATGGGGTCGGAAACGCTTCCTTCTGCCTGTTACATACTTTCCGACGAATCTAGCATACCCTTTTACTCTACGAGTAACGGGTATAATTAACCAACTTCCAAATTCTTTTGTATTTACAAGCACAGAAACCACAGTAGTTCAATATATTTATACCCGTTACTCGTAGAGTAAAAGGGTATACTAGATTCGTCGGAAAGTATGTAACAGGCAGAAGGAAGCGTTTCCGACCCCATAAAGTATATATATTCTTGATCAGGATCACTAGCCGAGTCGATCTAGCCATGTCCGTCTGTCCGTATGTCCGTCTGTCTGTCCGTCCGGATGAACGCTGAGATCTTGAAAACTATAAGAGCTAGGCTATTGAGATTTGGCGTGCAGATTCCTGAGCTTCTTACGCAGCGCAAGTTTGTTTCAGCAGAGTGCCACGCCCACTTTAACGCCCACAAACCGCCCAAAACGGTGGCTCCTACAGTTTTCATGCTAGAATAAAAATTTTAACTTAAATGTATTGTTCTCATCAATACCTATCGATTGACCCAAAAAAATGTTTGCCACGCCCACTTGAACGCCCACAAACCGCCCACAAACTTCAAAAAATCGTAAATATGATCGCGGATATCTCGGAAAATATCAAAGATAGAGGAATGGGATTTCAGATTTACATTCCGTAGGCTTGAGCGCAGCGCAAGTTTGTCACGCGAATATGCCACGCCCACTCTAACGCCCACAAACCGCCCAAGCCTGTGGCGCCCAAAATTTTCATGCTAGATAAAAAATTTTAACTGAAATGTATTGGTCTTGTCAATACCTATCGATTGATTTAAAAAAAACTTTGCCACGCCCACTCTAACGCCCACAACGCTTAAATCTGTCTACCGCCGGTAGGTGGCGCATTTGCTGCTTGCATATCTCCATTTTCCTTTGGTCCCTTTAGCTGAGTAACGGGTATCTGATAGTCGAGGTACTCGACTATAGCGTTCTTCCTTGTTTTAAAAAAGAAAACATCTTATTTTTTAACACAGAGGAATTATTGGAGTTTGCTAAAGTTAAATTAGCCACAAACGGCAACGACCTCATTTATATTATTAGCCTCCCAACCATTAAAACGGATAATTGTAGAACTTTAAAAATTAAAGCAATAAAAAAAGCCCAAGTAAACAATGATATAAAATACGAAAATTTGTTAGAATGCAAGAGACAATTATTTGCAATTAAAAATTCTTGTGAATCCCATAATGATAAGACAATTTGTAATTCAGAAAATTTGTTAAACTTAAGCAAAGATACTTGCGTAAACGCTCTCCTGAACCTTCGAGAATGTAAGATGATCAACAATCAACACGTACCGGATTTCGAGGAAATACTGCCGGGCACCATACTGCTTAACGACTTCAATGGGCCAGTCTCGCTAGACGAAGAACTTCTACAACTGTAAGGTTCCCTCATAATACAATACCGTAATTCAACCTTAACTATTGGCGAAACTTTTTACAAGTCACGGGAAATCAATATGGTCGAACCAGAACCTCCGTTATTCCAACTAATGGGAGAAAAGACGAAGCTAGAGGAAGTTCTATCACTACAAATGGTCAAGGAACTCAACACCAACAACACAAAAGCGCTGGAAAAACTAAGAAGCAAGACAACTATAGAATCTTCCGTTAGTTATGGATCCGCCATCATCCTACTTCTACTAATAATAGGATCGATCACGGAACTCCTACGAAGACAGAAGTCAACGTAAAGTACAAAATTAATAATCATTCTTTTAACTTATATATATATTGCATACGCATATGTATAAGTACATTTGAGGTTATGTTGTGAATCACTGTGCGTGCATGCAAACTGCGTAGTTACAAGTCGAATAAAAAACTGCACTGCGTGCGTATGTATGCAAACATTCATAGCAATCTGTGTTTGTTAATAGCATCCTTAATTATTTCACACATTAGCTCATAAGCTAATAATTATTAGTTTACGTTACGTTACGTTGAGAAAAACGTGCTCGAATTAAAATCAAAGATAAACCAACACACCTACACAAATTGTAACAAAATCATTTTACTTACGCTGCACACTGGGCCAGCCGATCCGATTTTTTGCCAAAAATACGTTTTTTTTTTAAGAAAATGACCGGACCGAGTATGGAGTCCTTTTTATAATATATTAAACTAATTTATGCCAAAGAATCAAAGAATTCCGGCAAGAAGTTTTCTTTCACCGTATTTTTAAAGTAAACAAGGAAGAACGCTATAGTCGAGTACCTCGACTATCAGATACCCGTTACTCAGCTAAAGGGACCAAAGGAAAATGGAGATATGCAAGCAGCAAATGCGCCACCTACCGGCGGTAGACAGATTTAAGCGTTGTGGGCGTTAGAGTGGGCGTGGCAAAGTTTTTTTTAAATCAATCGATAGGTATTGACGAGACCAATACATTTCAGTTTAAATTTTTTATCTAGCACGAAAATTGTGGGCGCCACAGGCTTGGGCGGTTTGTGGGCGTTAGAGTGGGCGTGGCAAACTTTTTTTAGATCAATCGATAGGTATTGACGAGACCAATACATTTCAGTTAACATTTTTTATCTAGCATACAAATTGTGGGCGCCACAGATTTGGGCGGTTTGTGGGCGTTAGAGTGGGCGTGGCATATTCGCGTAACAAACTTGCGCTGCGCTTAAGCCTACGGAATCTAAATCTTAAGTCCCGTTTCTCTATCTTTGATATTTTCCGAGATATCCGCGTTCATACTTACGATTTTTTGAAGTTTGTGGGCGGTTTGTGGGCGTTATAGTGGGCGTGGCAAACATTTTTTTCGGTCAATCGGTAGGTATTGATGAGAACAATACATTTCAGTTAAAATTTTTATTCTAGCATCAAAACTGTAGGATCCACAGTTTTGGGCGGTTTGTGGGCGTTAGAGTGGGCGTGGCACTCTTTTGAAATAAACTTGCGCTGCGCAGGAATCTCAGGAACCTGCATGCCAAATCCCAGTATTGTAGCTCTTATAGTTTTCGAGATCTCAGCGTTCATACGGACAGACGGACAGACGGACAGACGGACAGACGGACAGACGGACATGGCTAGATCGACTCGGCTAGTGATCCTGATCAAGAATATATATACTTTATGGGGTCGGAAACGCTTCCTTCTGCCTGTTACATACTTTCCGACGAATCTAGTATACCCTTTTACTCTACGAGTAACGGGTATAAAAATTCATTAAATATTGATGGAAATGAAAAAAAAGTCTAGAAGTCAAAGATGCTGATGTAGCTGTTCGACATCTTCACAAAACTTTTAGAAGTCATTCATCATTCATCATTTTAACAAGTAAAAAATACTAACTAGCTCGTATGTCTTACTTGTTTCATAAAATAATCTTTTTCGTTGATTTTTACTGCTTTTTTTTTGCAAATGAGGAATTTGCTTTTCGAGTGCTTTTAAGTGCCATCCCCAAATGGAGTCATCACATCAAAAATAAATTCTTTGATTAATTTACTAAAATCGCCCATCACCGACTTGATGCGGTTTTGCCTTAGTTTTCAGTAATTTTAGTTTTAATTGAAGGCTTAATTTGAAGTCGAACCATTTTGATGAGCTTTACTAAGAATGCCCAAAAGTATGCCGTTTTTTTTTCTTCTTCAGGTTTTAATGTACGTTTTGCGATTTTAGTTTGCCTAACATATAAAATCTACTTTTTTCATTCATTCCCGCTTCTTTTATTTCTGAAACCAAACAATCGAATGATATATCGATATTTCGAAAAAATGTTCACAATTTCTGTCATTCATAAGGAAGGACTTAAGTATGCTTAAAGGTATGCTGCATTTCTTGCACTTCCTTCGGATGAGAACTAAAATATATTATACAAATATAAATGTAGCTTAAATAAATACGTACTCGATGGCCTTGTAGCTAGGGTGTAGCCCTATGTTAGTGTTAGTTTTGTAATCTTTACTGTGATATTAAATAAATAAATAAATGATGACTTCAGAATACGTCAAATTAACGTTTAACGAATTAAAAAACAATTTTTTACAAACAATTTTTTTCTAATAATTTTTTTCTAATAATTTGATTATAAAAATCTAAAGAGATAAAAAGAAGAAAAAAATAGAACATTTTATTAGGTCGATTATTAAATAATCGTTGAAGTGGGAGCCTCCGAAAGTAGCAATTTTTAACGGTTCATAAATCTTTAACGACATAATATTTTATAGTGGTGTTAATTTTTATACCCGTTACTCGTAGAGTAAAAGGGTATACTAGATTCGTCGGAAAGTATGTAACAGGCAGAAGGAAGCGTTTCCGACCCCATAAAGTATATATATTCTTGATCAGGATCACTAGCCGAGTCGATCTAGCCATGTCCGTCTGTCCGTCTGTCCGTCTGTCCGTCTGTCCGTCTGTCCGTCTGTCCGTCTGTCCGTCTGTCTGTCCGTCCGGATGAACGCTGAGATCTCGGAAACTATAAAAGCTAGGCTATTGAGATTAGGCGTGCAGATTCCTGAGCTTCTTACGCAGCGCAAGTTTGTTTCAGCAGAGTGCCACGCCCACTCTAACGCCCACAAACCGCCCAAAACTGTGGCTCCTACAGTTTCCATGCTAGAATAAAAATTTTAACTGAAATGTCTTGTTCTAATCAATACCTATCGATTGACCCAAAAAAAAGTTTGCCACGCCCACTTGAACGCCCACAAACCGCCCACAAACTTCAAAAAATGGTAAATATGAACGCGGATATCTTGGAAAATATCAAAGATTGAGAAATGGGATTTCAGATTTAGATTCCTTAGGCTTAAGCGCAGCGCAATTTTGTCACGCGAATATGCCACGCCCACTAGAACGCCTACAAACCGCCCAAACCTGTGGCGCCCACAATTTTCACGCTACATCAAAAATTTTAACTGAAATTTATTGGTCTTGTCAATACTTATCGATTAATCCAAAAAAAATTTTGCCACGCCCACTCTAACGCCCACAACGCTTAAATCTGTCTACCGCCGGTAGGTGGCGCATTTCAATCTCGCTTTGCTGCTTGCATATCTCCATTTTCCTTTGGTCCCTTTAGCTGAGTAACGGGTATCTGATAGTCGAGGTACTCGACTATAGCGTTCTTCCTTGTTTTTAATTTGTTTTCTCTCATGAGTGCTTCTTCTAGTTATTTTTTAAAAATAAAAATTTTATGTTTTTATTGGTATGTAAAATTTCCGATTTTGGCTTGGATTATCTATACCATATAAAATTCCAATAAATTTTACTTTTAGTTTTAGTTAGACAAAAAAATAACTTTCTGGCCCAGTGGGCGCTGTAAGTAAGGAAGGGCTTTTATAAGTTTAAATTCCTGAAGCAGGTCCTTCAATTTTTGCTCGTCTTCGCTGTTCCTCATTACACTCATAAACCGCACAGTTTCACCATATACAATTTGCAGCGATATAGACGCCGCTTACTTCGATAACTTTGCGGTAATTTCAAAAGAGGAGTTTGGTCTCTCTCCTCTTACTCTCATTTTTTCTACGTCTTCCCCTCACGTCCGTCGTCAAAATCCACAGAACCGAGATTGATTTTAGTTCGGAATACTAGTATCGACATCGCTTTCGTCATGAAACCGAGAAGAAAAATGTGAGACGACAAAACACTTAAACCGAGAAGAACCGATCTCGGTTTTTTCCGTTCTCAATTTTTCTGGGTGTAGTGACAATGATTTGAATGCCGGATTAAAAAAATGGTATTTAAAGCATAAGCCAACAAGAAATTGTGCAATTGATTTAATTTCAATTCTTAATAAGCATAATTTAAAAATAAAACCATTTTATAAATTGAAGTGCTCTAATAAGCCCGATATAATGCAAATAAATGGGGGCTCTTATATGCATATCGGCTTAACAAAGCAACTAAATAAAATAGCAGTCTTAACAGGTATTCCGGATTTCTTAAGCATTGATGGACTTGCGTTATTTAATAGTTCCCGTGCTTCACTGTGGCCCATTTTAATTAGATTAAATAATATAAAAATTTCCCTTTTTTGCCAATAGGAGGCATACTAAACCCCTTGATTCTGATGAGTTTTTAGAAAAATTTACTAAGGAGTTGTCCGACATTTTAAAAAAAGGGGTCACTATATTAAAAAAACAAGGAAGAACGCTATAGTCGAGTACCTCGACTATCAGATACCCGTTACTCAGCTAAAGGGACCAAAGGAAAATGGAGATATGCAAGCAGCAAATGCGCCACCTACCGGCGGTAGACAGAATCAAGCGTTGTGGGCGTTAGAGTGGGCGTGGCAAAGTTTTTTTTGGGTCAATCGATAGGTATTGACGAGACCAATACATTTCAGTTTAAATTTTTTATCTAGCACGAAAATTGTGGGCGCCACAGGCTTGGGCGGTTTGTGGGCGTTAGAGTAGACGTGGCAAACTTTTTTTTGGATCAATCGATAGGTATTGATGAGACCAATACATTTCAGTTAACATTTTTTAACTAGCATAAAAATTGTGGGCGCCACAGATTTGGGAGGTTTGTGGGCGTTAGGGTGGGCGTGGCATATTCGCGTAACAAACTTGCGTATCGTACTTTCGTACTTTTATCGCGCAGAAGTTACTTAGAATTTACTTTTGGACGACAGGCGGGAGAAATATCGCCCTATTGCTTGCTGGTAAAGTTCCAGCTAACAGCGTCTTGGACAGACAGGAACTATTCCACATCTCATCGCGAGAGCTAAACTTGTTCTTTGGCGGGAAATTGAACACTTATAGCAACCAGTATACCGCAATACAATCTCTTATAAGGAAACAACAGCGTATTAAAGACAGGTTGCAATGTATATCTCCGTTTTTAGAAAAAATGCAAGTAGACTCACATTATCGCTCGATAATCGTAATTCGAGTGGGTGGGCGAATGCCAACTGAGATCTTCCAGACGACGCCAAGTTTCCTGCCTCAGCCAATACAGCGCAGCTAAGGGACTTGAATTTGGTTTTATCCCATCCCGTGCACCCCACTCCGGGGGTAGCCGCGGATAAGTCCGCAACGACTTTAACAAACATTACAACCAAACCTCACGGATCACACGCACCAGCAACGCGCCAAATGTACCACTATTAAGATTGGAAAAACGCAGCTTTCAAAAACTGGCCCCTCGGACGTGTCGTCGCAACGATTGCTGGAGAGGACGTTAAAGTGTTAGTCGTGGGAGTTCTTTAAAGACCTGTGCATTAAATTGCCCCGCTTCCCTCGGAGTAACGGATATAGCTAAGGCGGAGCTAGATGACGTGCTGACGGGAGAGGTACCCAAGGAATTATAAGGGAAAGTTGGAGGAGCCATCGCCAGCCATTGCCAAGATGCTGGGCGACTTCCTGCAGCACCAACAGAACAACTGCGTTCTTAATCCTTATTTCACTCCCTAAAGGCTCGTGTTGGCATATTGCAAATCGGAGCTGTCAGAAAGATGCTGCCAAAGTGGAGAAGATGTCGAAGCTTCCGTCGGACCAGAAGGAAGCTTTAAACTACTGCCTAAGGGAATAACAAGAAACTTCTGACGTTGGTCAATACTGAAATTCAAAATTCAATCGCAATTCTGTTATCGGCCTAAGAACGCAAAGCTAAGACAAATAAAATTAAACTTATTTTACCATGGATTTTGTTCAAATATGGCTTTTTTGGTTCGTATGGACAGTATCTTTAAAGTGGTGCACATCTCGATTAGCGGTCGAATCCTCCCTCTTGGGGCATTTTGGCTGTAAACAAGTGTTATTATATCTTACATAAATGGAGCATCTTTTGAACCCTATTCATTGGGTACCTCTTCCCTCAGCGCATTCTCCAGCACCGGCCTTAGCAGCCAAGTAGCTTGTAGTGGAGGAGTACACCGATTCCCCAATGGAGAGCTCGTCGGAGACTGCATTACTGGCAATTCTGCTAAAAGGACACCTATATTTGAAGCAGTAAATATTTTTTTAAAATAATGATGGGCATGATTTACAACCGTCAGCTGTAACTTAAAAAAGCGATTACACAGTTTGTTACAATTATTTTTTTTACAATTAACACAGATATTAACACTGTCTTAAGATATTTTTAACAAGAATCGTTTAGCGTTCTAAGTGATCCCGGCAAAATAGCGAAATGGTAAAAATATCCAGTCTATCTTCGAAATATTTTAAAAGTCCATGGTTGTGGGACAGCCTTCTATAAGTATTTCGTGTCTCGATCTGGGAGGCACGCGCTAGGTAGTGACTGTTTTCCATTTGCAGGATGTTGACCACTAGCCTACGCTGGGAGTCTTCCCAAGATCAAAATCTATTTCCAGGTCGTATATACGATATAGAAAGATCCATTGGTTTTGAGATTTGTTGTCATCGTAATCATCGTAAGAACCAATTAATTAAATTTGATTCTAGGCAGAATATAACGCTTTCTAAATAGTCCTCTCCATGTACTGTTGATAGCCGTTCTGGCAGGTAGGCCAGGTATTTAATCTTCGTGACTTCATAAATTCCGCAGATGATTGACAAACTTCCAAGTGAAATCCTTTGGGAGGAGCAAGGGATATCTTACGTCATTAGAAATAGTAGCTCTATTAAGTCGAAGGTGAATGTACCGGGTCCTACTACAACCCTTGACAAGTAAGGAGAGAATCTTCTAGAAGTTGTACCCTTTATTTCTTGATTCCTGGCGAGCTGTGAGATTTCTTTAGAGAACGAAGCATTTTGAATTGCAGCAACAATATGTGTGAGTGCCTGTTTCAGTTCTGTGGGGTTCATTGCGTCTTGAACTGAGAATTTTCTGTTGGCTGGAACTCTGTTGAATACACAATGAACGTATACTGCTACCCTTCGCCGATAGAATTCAAAGCAAGAGACAATTTCTAGCATGACACTTCCAAAATGTTCATTCATTCGCTATCTTTGTTTTGTTGTCTGCCGATCCAATGCTGCATGCGAATGACACTGCCTTCCGCTTCTCTAAGTAGAGATCATCAAATTCACAAACTGGAGGTGATTGTGGCCAGCATTCCGAATCCGATGTCAGAAACTCAGGACCTAAGATCCAAATTGTGTCCGATAAGTCAGCAGCTGCACATCCGCGCTAGACAATGTCGGCTAAATTGCTCTTTCCTGGAACATGTCGCCAGATGACATCGACTGATTGTGCTTGAGTTATACTCGTAGATACTCAATTGGCAATAAAGCATTTGAGCTATGACGAATGTTAGTTAACTTGTGAACTTGTGTTTAATTTTGTGCCATACGTCGTACAGCAAACTTACTCCACATAGCTTCAACATTGGTAGCAAGATCGCCTTAGTTGGCTCGACCTTTGACTTCGAAATTATCAAACGTGATATGAACTTGCCGTCGATCCGTGTGTGCAGATAAATGCAACAGCCATGTGCTGCTGTTCTTGTTTTCGTTGGGCGATAAATTGGAGACTCCTTATCGCTAGGAACGGTGCGCATGCCATTCTATAGATCCTCGTAGTGAGCTGATAGATTTTCAGTGGATGCTCTGGTAAAGGTCTCCAAAATATCAGTTGAAGCTTGCGATCGTTGGCGAGTACCATTAATTGTCGGTACATTTTAGAGATATCTGCAGTGAAAGCATATCCGTGAGTGCGAAATGACAGGACTGTTAGTAAGAGCGTCTGTTGGACGGTTGGACCAACCATAACAATATCATTGAGGGACAGGTTACTCGATGCTGCAGCTGGCGCGTCGAATACTACACTACTTTCGTTGTTGAGCTGTCTGGACGTAGAACTCCATGGTGGGGTAAAGTAGTGTGACTGGAAGATAACAACATGGTCTCTTATCTACATGTGGTTAAGCGACAGATATTCGCTCATGAACTAGCACTACATGTCTTTTAGCAAAGGGTTGCGCTCCGGACGCTTCTCAAGTTGCAAAAATCGATATCTGGTAATCTCCATTGAAGTGCCAAGAGTTTCTGGAAGCTGTTGAATGGTAGGCATACCTGATCGCGCCGGAAACCAAGGACTGTGATACGAAGTGTTTTTCGCAGGCTTCTTCTTTCTCTGTGAGAGCCAGCTGATCTGTGCTCAGTTCTTCTACTTCCCAAAAAACGCTGCAAGTTGACGTTGAGATCGCAAATACTTTCTCCCTTGCATATAAATACATGATCCTTTTTACTTCTAGGCTCGTCGATTCTGCCGCCAAACAGCCATGCAAGTGAGAAATTTTGTAATTAGGGTAAATTTGGACCGAGAGATATTTTTCCTTCTCCCAAGAACTCGAATTATTCCTGACTACTGATTGATATGTTGGTGGCTTGTAAAAGAAGGGGTCGACCAGTTCGATTCCGACCGGAAGCTTCCATTCGTTGGTTTCAACAATGAGATCAATTGTAGGCTAGCGGAGCATCTGAATCCACCTTTAAGAGAACAGTGTGAATAAGGATTGCATTGAGTATATCAGTTTCTGAGCCGAGTGATACGAATGACCCGCGCAATGCAGAATCAGTGTCCCAGGTACCACGCAGTAAATTGGCGTCTGCGGGTTCCATACTGGCGATCCATTGTCTTGAGTTAGTTATCCTCCGGAGCTTGGAAAGAACACACAACACTCGTCCACTGGGTTAAATGTGACGTCGTCGTCCACCAAGTGCGCGAACGCAGTTATAAATCGGCTAAGTCGCTGTATTTTCCATCGAAAAGGGGTAGTTTTAATGCAAGTTAAGAATGCTTGTGTTTTCTATTCTCTTCCGTTTTAGTTTGAATGAGCTGCTAGGAACGGCTGCCTTGGTCGTGATGAAAAACTCATCGAGGATCTCTCTCCTCGCTTTCTGGGTCTAGTCAGTCAATGTGAGACCGCTTTTTTATTGGTGATATGTTCTTGAAATCCCTTGGTAAGTGTGACCGTTCGTACGAATAATTGATAATTCAGTAGTTGCGACTCCCACTTTCCACTGAAATGTGTTGCCAAAAGAAGAATGAAGAACAAAAGAGAGAACCAAGTGATTATGTTCCAACATAAATGACCGATACGTCGATGATCCAATTGTATTCCTTTTGGTTAAAAAAAAAATTGGTGGCACTATGATATGAATACTCCCGGCAATGACGATTATGTCGAATTCCGAAATAGGTAACATAGATCTAATCTATGGTTGACCTTTCTCAAACAAACCGCCGAGGTATGCTAACTGAACTTGAATTCGTACTTTGTTACAGAACCTGTGTCCTGTCACGGTCGCCAAAATGTACGAACCCTAGCGAAAATAGCGTGAAACCAAACGCGTGTGTTAAGTTTGCTGGTCTGATTTCGTTTATTGATCCGGAAGCCCTTAACTTCATACCGAAGGTTAAGGTTTCCACATTCTACAGAGATACTTGTTTCGAATAGGTAATATTTACAAGAATGTTGATTACAACACAGACAAATTCATGAAATGCCTTAGAATTTCATGTATTGACTGTAATTCATAGTCCCCTTTCGTGTGTTAACAAAATCATGAAACGGTGTTTAAGCACACATGATTTCGCTCATTTCATGAAATAAACACAGAATAAGTAATATCGACGCGTTCAAGCATGGTATTCCTATTGACATTCCCGCTAAAGAAGGGACTCCTTTTTTTAATTGGTTGTATTATAATTTCCTTGAAACAGCCGGGTGTGTAATTGGAGATCAGAATATGGTTGTAAGCCGCCGTCAACATCTGCATACATTATGGGGTAGCGTACTTCTGTCGGTACATGGCGCCGTGTTCCCTTTAGCCGTTTTGATGGAAAGCGACACCCAGTTTCTAAAATATGACTGTCTAGAATCTCGTATGTTGCAAGTGGAAGGAAAGGAAAAATTTTAGATATTGGACTGCTGACGAAGAGAAAAGGCTTAATTTCTTTTTCTAAGCTGCTTCTTGGTAAGCTATCCTTGATTCAGGGATATTGAAAGTCCTGGACATCTTGGTTTATTACCAGTTAAGGTTTTGGAGTACTGTATGCATCCGGTTGTGTTCTTTATTCCCACAGCCATGTGATCAGGGAATATTTGCCGGTGCGACTAACATTGACCGACTTTAAAAGGAACTCAAAAAAGTATGGTTCAAAATCTAAGAAGCTGTGATCTATAAACGTTTCAATAAGTAATATTATATCAAAGGAATTTAAAATCAAAAAAAATATATATTATATTCAGGAAGCTTAACTAGTTGAGTTTTGGCTGACGGAGTTTTCATCTTTTTTTGGATCTTCAAGACCAACAGTTGCTAATAGCTAAAAAAAAGCGAGTAAAAAGCCAAGAAATTGCACGACCAATATAGGGAAGCCCAATTCTTTTTTATTAGGGTTCCAAATAAACCTGCTGCTGCCAATATGCATATTGTCGTAAGTAATTAAAATGTTCTCATTTTATCATTTTTGATCGCCTATAATTGTTTTTGGCCGGGCAACGCTGGAAGAGTGTGATCGATTTAGCTGGTGTTGTATACGTTTTAAATCACGCGAACGCCGCACTCGCACGTAAAGATTTTTCAAACATTTCCCGGAGCCTTGCGATACAGGACTGCACTGCACCACAACCTCTAACCTTTCCTACCATGATATTAGTACAGCGTAACCCAACTGCCCAGAACCTAGTTTCTTTGCGAGGACTCTTCAGGCAAGAAGTCCATGTAGAATCCAGGCCCCACTCGGAACACTATTTCCGAAGAGAGGTGAAAAGGTTAGCCGATCTGAGTTCTATCCTTAACAGCGAAAAGTTTTTGTTCTTTGTCCGTAAATATTAAGTTTACCTAAAAATGTCTCTTGACATAAATTGTTAATCTCATTTAGATCAACCAATGTGTTTGAAAATAGTCCTACTCTATAGATATTGACAAAGAATTAAAATTAAGAACTTTGTGAATATTTACAGAAGTTGGACTTGTCTCCAAATTCGAGGTAATTATTTGTAGTTAGGGGCTCAAAATACATCGATTCTAAAAATTTGAAAATGATCGATGGGGAACTTTATGTTAACTGCTTGTTGGATTATTTTTTATTTGCAGTGCGAGCTCGTTATGGCCTACGATATATTTAAAGATAACACTACACCATTACCAATCATGTAAGAAAATGTGAAATTGGCATTATCGCTTGCACTTCTTGATTGTAGTAACGGCGTTCTCACATTGTTTTTCGATAGTCTGCAAATAAATTATACTTTACTATAATTTCTCATATGAGAATATTTTTAGCAGAACCACCAGTAATACGATCTTTGACGAACTCTCTGTAAGGATTTAGTACTTAATTTAACATAACAAAATTGTACACCAGGTATCGCAAAACAGAAGATAGGCAAGAACGACAACTCCGAAATTGTGGCCATACTAGCAGCGTTTCGGACAGACATGAAAAGTATTAAACATGATATTCGAAATGCACATTTGGGAATAAAGAGTAATCAACGTGAAATTAAATCTCTATCTGATCGACAGTTGAGGCAGTTTGAGTGTGTACGCGATACGCAATACAATGAGAGTAAACATAGAACGGGTGAAAAAAAACAACACTGACACCAACGGATGCCATGATCAACTTTTAGTCAGCCGGAATTTCGCACTTAACTAACAAGAATTCGTGAATTCCCAAAGGTGCCATATAAACAGATTGTAACGTTCTCAACGAATGTTCGTGGAGTGGTTAATTTTTTATCAGCGTTCAACCAAAACGAGCACTTACATAACCCATTCCTATTAGAAGAACTTTTAACAAAACTTCCAACTCATTTACAGATGGAATGGCTCAAGAGCGCAAAGAGTCCCTCTATCACCGATTTTTCCTTTGGTTGAGCTCTACTACAAGAATAATTGGTCGATTACAAAATGTGATTGATACTTTAGGAAGACAATTACTTACACGCAAATCGAAGCCAGTATACTGCAGTACCATTCAGCGCTTATTGAGCACTCAATCACTGCAAAAAGTTCATCACTGAGCGCTCAATGAGCGCACAATTTGTATAAAAATTAGTGCTTAAATTAACGTAGACATGTTCTAGGGTTCATCAGTGCTCAAAAGCTAGCACGCTTTTTTTTGAGCACCCTTTTGAGCGTTTTTGTGAGCAGCAAAAAAAGCACACATTGAGCGCTCGTATAAGCAGCAGAAAAAGCACACGTTGAGCGCTCGTTTAAGCAGCAGAAAAAGCACACGTTCAGCACAAGTTCAGCACACGTTGAGCGCTCGTTTAAGCAGCAAAAACCACATGTTAGGCATCTTTTTATCGCGTAGCAGCAAATATATTTAAAGTTTTATTTCATTTCTATATTTTTTTATTTGTTTAGATCTTTATTTTAAAATGTTGGCTCGGGGGTTCCCGGTCCTAACGGAGTCGTTGGCACCTCCTCGCCAGCATCTGGGGCCGGCGATGCCTTTTTTTCTGGTGCTGCTCAAATTCTTCACGCACCGCATTGCCTTCTGCAGCGCCTTTTCGGGAGGCTCCGAGGGCTCCACCAGAGCGATTGCATTTAGTATTAGAAGAAAAATTAGTTTTGAAAATAGAACGAGACGAGAATAAAAACGAGTGACTGAAAGTAATCGTAATTTGTAAGTTTTATTTATAATAAAGAAAATGTTATCCTTGGCATTTAAAAAAATCATAAATCATCATTAAACTTATCTAAAGAAATTCTGAAATTTTTGTTTTCCGTCACTTGATTTTTTTATTTTTTTTTTTTTTAATTATAAAGAAAAATATACCACACGTTTATTATATATCTTTGTATTATTTATTAACAATTTTTTTATTTTGCATTTGCGGGAACACTAACACTTTTCCAGGGACTGAAAATTGAAACTTTTATTTAAATAGCCATATTTGTTTACGTACACAAAAGTAAAAACTGTGGTTTATTGTTATTAATATTCATTTTTAACGATTTTTAACCACAAACATAAGGTTTAAGAACAAACATCTCTTAAAAGAGAAGGCGCCTGCCTTCCAGAAAAACAAAAAGCAACAACAACAACGGTTCCTCTAATCCGTTGTTGCTCTGTTTTTTTGGCATGTCCCGTTTGGTCTATGCTCCTTGCACATAAAAGCAGGGTATTTATACTATGAAAATCGTTATATAAAAATATATTCTTAAAACTTCACATATTAATAAATAATATTAGTAAACATATAAATTTTTTTAAGATATACAAATATTTTAAAACCCAAACCTATAATTTTAATTGATTGTTTTAACATTTACGAAAAAATGTCGCATTATTTACAAGGCAAGGGTGCACAAAAGTCTATATATTTTAATTGCTGAGCCTCCTTGCCTTCACCCGCATTTTTTCAGCTCAGACATTGCGAGAGAGGGGGAGCCCAAAAGTACTTTTTGTGCGTTCTCTTTGCGGACCCCGACAGAGAGCGCGTCTCTTTGCCGCAGTTGCGCTCATCTCTGCCGGCGTCGCTGGCTGCTCTGCCGACTGGCAGGCTTCATTCTGTGCAAAGAACATAATTTGGACTCATGCAAAATTTGAAATGAACAAACTGATGTCAAATCGCGATGGGACATTGTGAAAGAGAACCGTTTGTGCTTCGCATGCCTTAAATATGGGCAAAACATGAAGGTTTGCAGAAACAAGCGAATTTTTCGCAATTCAAGGTTGCCATCATGCACATAATATTAGTCTGCACAATTCTACACACTCGGAACTTCCTGAACCCACGGATTCGAAGCCTTTACTCAATTGCTATCCAAGCTCTGCAGACGCACTTCCATACCTATTTCAAATCATCCCAGTTAATTTGTATGGACCAAATGGAAACATTCGGCATGTTTGACGACGGTAGGGCTTAAAAGGTAAAAAATTTCGATTAACTCTATACTCTACTCTAACTTTAAATTGCCGGTGTACACGCTGAAATACATTACGACCTAAAAGGCGTTCAAACTGTAAAGAACCTAGATTTACCAGTACAGTCTTTTTCAAGGCACCAACCTCACCAACCTACCAATCCTTGATTATACCCACGTCAAGCCAGTTTTACTAATCGGGCTCGATAACGCCCACTTAGGGATGCTGCAAAATATTGTGAAAAGAGAAACTACACAGCCAGTAGCAATTAACACAAAGCTGGAATGGTCAGCTTATGGCCCAGGCCAGCAAATGTCAAAGGAACGCAATACAGAAACATTTTACGTACATTTCGTGGAAACAGAGACCAAATGGCAGGGTGTAGTTACCGAGTTCGTGGAATCTGAAAGTTTTGGATTGAATAATTTGCCCCAAAATCAATTCGATTGGGAAAACATTTTGCAATAGGATTACCATGAAAGGAAAACGTAGTTATGACTAACAGTTACAAGATGGCTGAAAGGAAGTTACATGGATTCGAGAGGAAAATGAACTCTAACTCAGAGTTTGCTGAAAAATACAAAACGGAAATGGCCAAATATCTCTCAAAGGACTAGTGACTCTTCCAATCTTGTACGGTACATACCCCATTTCACGGTACAAGCAGTACACAAGCCAGATAAAATGAGAATTGTCTATGACGCTGCTGCTGAGGTCGAAGGTACAAAGCGTCACTTAAAGGTCATGACAACTTAAAGTCTTTGGCAGCCATTCTTATGCAGTTCAGACAAACAAAATCGGTGTAGCTGCAGATATACGGGAAATGTTTTCCCAAATAAAGTTGCACGAAACTGATCAACACGCACAGCGCTTTTTATGGCGAAATGGAGACTCGACTCAGCCGATTCGACATTTTGCTATCTTCCTTAATGTTTGGCGCTATAAGCTCTCCATTTTGCTCCGATTACGTCAGGAATCGCAATGCTGAAGAGTACAGAGAGCAATTTCCAAGAGCAGCAGATGCTATTATTGAACATCACTACGTGGATGATCTCGTCACAAATTAAACTTCAGAGGAAGAAGGCATTTGTAAACAAATTGTAAAGGTTCATGGTTATGAAGGTTTTGAACTACGTAATTTTTGCTCGAATTCCGATACATTACAGAGCGTCATGAAAGGTAAAAACTTCCAAAGGCAATCAAGTTATCTACAGAACCAATTGAGCAGTGAAAAGCTCTTGGGCATGTATTGGAATACGCAGCAAGATGTCTTTTAATTCGAAACTAAGTTTTCACAAATACCGAAAGAAGTAATAGATTGAGATCGAGTTCCAACTTAGAGAGAGCTAGTAATGGCAATATTTAACTCATTTGGCTTGATTGCGGACTATCATATATCTGCCAAAATTCTTTTACAGAATACATGGAGCTATGGTAAAAATTGGGATGAGGCTATACCAACAGAGTTACATCAAAATTGGAACTACCGGCTATCAGAACTGTGTCATATGCACCATTTCAAAATTTCGCGAGTATACTCTCCCAACTTAAGTTGTTATGAAAAATTGGATATGCATATTTTTGTTGACACAAGCCAGCCGACTGAGCAGCTGTTGCCTATTTACGTGTTCTTAGTCCAACTAAGGTTGATGTTGCTTTTGTCATGGGAAAAACGCGTTTAGCTCCGAAGAAACTCCTTTCTATTCCTAGATCGGAACTGCAAGCTGCCATTGTTGGGGTTCGATTAAATCGCTTGATACAAGAACATCTTAAGCTACCTATAGAAGACATCTTGTTTTGGAGTGATTCCAAAACCGTAATGCAATACATTTTTCCGAGAGCAAGAAAGTTTAAGCCACTTTTCGGACACCGAATTGCTGACATCCAAGCCCGTACTACATCAACGCAATGGAAATGGGTACCGTCATCCTTGAACATCGCGGACGCTGCCACTCGTTTGAGTAATTTACCAATAATATGTAACGACAGGCCACGTTCAAGCTGGCCACAGATGATTGACATAGCTTCAACGCAAAATGCTACCGAGCTCGAGACGGCGACCTATTCTGCTTCCGAAAGATCTCAAAGTGTCCACCCTTATCATGAGAGACTTTCATGTAAAATATCATCATCAAAATGAGGCGGTTATAATCAACGAAAGTCGACAAAAGCTTTGGATTCCGCATGCCAGAATTTTTCTCAACAAAGTAACGCTCGAATGCTCTAGATGCATCATGGACCGAGGATTACCAAAAACCCCACAGATGGGTCAATTGCCACCTGATCGGCTGGCGCCCTACGTTAGGCCATTTACACATACAGGGGTGGATTTGTTTGGTCCACTAACCGTATCAGTCGGTCGCCGCCACGAAAAGCGCTTGGCAGTTATCTTTACTTGCATGACATGCAAAGCAACACAACTTGAACTAGCTGCAGACCTTTCAACAGGTGCATTTATAATCTGTATACGAAATTTCGATAACCGTAGGGGTACACTTGTAATTATTCGAAGCAATAACGGCACAAACTTCATCGGTGGTAATAAGGAGCTCAAGGATCATCTGAGTTTGTTGGATTTCGATACTATAGCGAACGAAGCGGCTCAAAAGCGTATTAAGTGGCTCTTCAACTGGCGGTGGGTGTTGGGAAAGGTTAATTCGAAACATAAAGCGATATTTACCCACGCGTTGAGACTCTTCAGTCAGTATTGATAGAAGCGGAAAACATTCTGAATGCGCGACCTTTAACTGAAATACCCTTAAAACATGAAGCAGAAGAGACTTTGACTCCAAACCACACCCACCGGATGGTGCTATTTGCCTAAAGCCTAGTACTCACATCGACGAAAACCGCGAGCTAACCATAGGAGTGAGCGAGATGCAAATACGCAGCTATCGCTTTTCGTCGGGTCTGTTTTTCAGCGCGGTAATCAGATGAGCTAAGGAAATACTAGAAAAAATACCAGATTTAGCGAGTGAGTTTCGATGAACGCCGTTAGCCGCGGCTCAAAGAATAAAGCCTAGTACTCAGATCGGTTAAGAGTTTCACTAGTCGAAACATCTTATTCTTTGTAGTGTGACCGAAGTTTTCAAAGTTTACCCGCAATGCATTTGGCATGGTCTTACTGTCAAGCAGCTGGGCTTGTTGTCAAACGGAAAACAAATCAATTGGAATTTCAATTTCAATTTAAAAAAGAAGTCTGCTGCTGCACAAAGAAATTAAAATTAAAATAAATAAAATTTTCTTCGAATGTTTCTATTTATGTAAACTAGAAGTGTAAGGCTTCCTTCTCGTCCCACGGATGATTCGCCATCTTTTCCGCGCCATCTGTAGTCCAGTTCCTAGCTGGCCAATAATGGCTGGTGATGGCTCCTCCAGCTGTCCCTTAGCGGGCGACCTTATTTTGTCCTCCCTATAGAAGCCGGCACGTCCTCCATCTTCGCTTTAGCTGACAAGTAGCTGGTGGAGGTGAAATCCTCAATGGAGAGCTCGTCGGAGATCGAGCGATTTCCCATGTTCCTTCTCACTGGGATTCTCTAGTGGATCTCCTCCAGCGCATCAACTATTCTGCGGATTTGTTGTGGTATTGCTTCCTGTCGGTCAAGTCCCACAATAATGTGCAACAGCTTGGATTAGGCGTCCTTTTTCATCTGCACTGACCTCCTTTAGCTGTTTTTGGTGTTATTCTTCCATTTTTAATTTTTAAATTCCCCACCGCTTCTGCACGAACACCGCCAAAGATTAAATTTCTTATTCTTTGGGCCGCGGCTAACGGCGTTCATTGAAATTCACTCGCTAAATTTTGTTTTTTTCTGGTGTTTCTTTAGCTCATCTGAGTACCGCGCTGAAAAACAGACGCGTATTTGCCTCTCGCTCACTCCTATGTTTAGCTCGCGGTTTTCGTCGATTTGAGTACTGGGCTTAAGAACATCCTACATGCATTGCGGGAAAGCTTTAAGGAATACTAAAATACCAAAAAATATCGGAAAAAACCGAAATAAAGAATTAAAAAGCTGTGTTTATGGTCAAAAATCATAAACTATATTTTTGCATTATTAAATACCCTTCTGTTCTGGAGTAGGTTCTGGGTGACATGTCAGAAGGCAAAAAGCTTTTTGTTTTTTTTTGTGCCGCTGCTGACGTCAGAGAAGTCGGCGCAACATAGAAGGCTGCCTACGAAAACGGTCGTGCAATAGAGAGAGGTAGATATTCGGAGATTTCCCACTATTTCTTTGTCTTACAATCTGCCTGCACTCTGCACTCGCAGGGACAAATTTCGGGCGGTCCGTTTTTTTTTTTGCGTCTCCGTTATGTTCGGCTAGAGAGCATTATTGTATATCGACAAAAAAACAACTAATATTGTTTTATAAAAGAAAACTTTTTGATTATAGTAAAATTAAGTAAATTTAATTTACTTATAACGTAATGCTTACATATTATACATTATTATTACAATATATTTTTTAAGTTTAGTTATAGAATTTAGTCCGTTAAAATTCATTTAAATATATAAAACATTTTCATATTAACATATTATTATATGTTAAAACATATTAAAGAAATCAAGTAAAGGGGTGAGAAGAATACCTTCAAAATTTACTTTAAATTAAGATCAATGCACAAACTCTTAAACTTACCTGTATTTATTTTATTAACTAAACGATTAAAGTAACTCTGCTGCGCACAATTAAAATGGATGCTTCCCTTTCAATTACTCAAACAGAATGCACCAAGTCGTCTTCTCACCCCTTTACTTGATTTCTTTTGTTTTCTCTCCGCTGTTGGCGCATGCCACTGCACCTATACCCTCTCTAAAGCGAAAAATATCCGACTATATAATTTTTACTTCTTGAGTTAAAAGTACAATACGAATTTTTAAAAAAGGTTAGTACTAAATATTTTTAAATATTTAAATCAATTTTAACGCACTAAATTTCTATAACTAAGCTAAAAAATTATATTATAATAAAAATGTATAATAAGTAAACATAACATTATAAGTAAATTCAATTTACTTAATTTTACTATAATCAAATAATTTACTTTTATAAAACACTCTGGGTATTCCCTAAACTGTTGAATTGCTGAATTGTTGAAAATTCAACAGAAAATTTCAGCAATTAAGGGAACGACCCTAAAAGATCCTTGTTGAATTTTCAATTTTAAGATGTCAGCTGTTTGTCAGATTGTCAAATTGCCAGACTGTGTTTACCAAAGATTATGTTTAAAATTAAGGAAAATGCCGAAAATAAGCCAAAAACTAAATAATTATAACTGCTAACACAGCATCCTATCAGATATTATTTACTTGCATATTTTATACGATTGCAATTCCTACCAGTTTACAAGTGACCAGAGTTACCCTCTTACTTTTAGTCGAGAACAGCGACAGCTCTGGTTTTCAGCAAGTCAACAAAATTTTCAACAGCCCCGAAGCTGTTGAATTGCTGAAATTTCTGACAGTTGACTTTGTATGGAACAGCTGATTAACAGCTGATCAAAATTCAACAATTCAGCAATTCAACAGTTTAGGGAATACCCTGACTATTAGTTTTTTTTTTCGATATACAATAATGCTGTTAAAATATTAGGGCATTCACATGTCGCTGCGCCACGAAAACTTTTCCGCCGAAATATTAGTCGCTAGCCGAACATAACGGAGAGATAACGGCCGAAATTTGTCTCTGCGAGAAGAGAGGGAAATCTCCGAATATCTATCTCACTTTATTGCACGACCGTTTTCGTAGGCAGTCTTCTACGCTGCGCCGACTGCTCTGCTGACGTCAACAGCGGCACAGCGGTATAGGCCCAAAAAATTAAACAAAAAAGCTTTTTGCCTTGAGCCATGTCACCGCGTCCCTACTGCAGAAAAATTTTCATTTGAATTTTCACTTGTGAAAATGCGGACATCCCATACAATTCACAAGGTGATTCACAAGTGAAACTTTTTTTTTGGAACTGAAGGGTATGTACATCAGTGAGTAATTTGTACAGGGCAGATGTGTGTGTGCAGACCGCTGTTCTGCAGTGTACTTAAGCGGCAAAGGATGGGCAAAAAAAGTTTTTTTTTAAACGCTTATTTTTAAAGGTCTAAAAAAAACAAATTGAGATTTATTAAGATATTTTCCCCACAAAAATATATATTTTTTAATTTTGGCACCAGTTGTTTAGTCGCAATTGGTTTTTGTAAAAAGTAGGAGCCATTTTTCGTTTTTAAGATATGGAGATTTTTTTATCAAGCCCTCCGATTTCATCTTCTTCTACTAAAACGCATGGCAGCAAGTAGAGCTTTTCGCTCAACCTTATTGGATACTTATGGAGTTCTTGTTTTCGCATCGTTTTACAGACTTAAAACAATTTATAAACTACAACAAGGTAAATTAGAAGTTTTTTAACTTCTTTGTCACTTTTTCAGAATAAAATATTTTATTCACATATTTTAATTGCTATGTTTCGTATACTATTCGATACATAAGTAAACACATTAATCAGGAATTAACAAAAAAAAACATTTTTTTTATTAAATATTATTTTTAAAATTGCCAATTTAAAAAAATCATTTGTTGCAAATTGGTTGTATCTAAAAAAACCTCAAAAAATTAAAAAAATCCTTTTTTTAATTAAAATGAAGAAAAACTTTGCCAACTATCTGTTTCTCTTGGTCGCCATGAAAGATTACATATAATTTAATTATTTGTAAAGTCCTCAAACAGGAAATTGATACGGTATGCATATATATAGCACAGAGATGCCACCTTTCAGAAAAAATGTATATACAGCTGCGAAAAAAATAATAGCACCACCTACTCGAGCAATGTATGGGATAGTCACCCTATCTGTATTTTTAGCTCTGTCAAAATATGCAATACCTTTTTCAAGTCGAATTGCAACATAGAATCAGAAAGTGGAAAAAAATTTGGTTTTTTTTTAGTTTTTAAATTATTTAAGAAACTTTATTAAAAATCGAAAAACTTAACGAAAAAAATTAAAGCACCACTTTTCAAAAATGGGCTTAAAATTATAGGAACTACCAATATTCACGAGATAACAATATTGAACTATTAAATCTATGTTTATATTCTTCATTTAATACTTTGTGGTGTATCCTTTATTGGAAATAACAGCTGCACAGCGTCTTGGCATGGAGTCTACTAGGTCCTGGCCTCGCTTTATGGAAATTGGAGTCCAGGTCTCCTTAATTACTCCCAAAAGGGATCCGATGGAAGTTGGTTTTGATGCAGCGACTGCCTTCTTGACGTCCGACCACAGATTCTCTATTGGATTAAAGTCTGGAGACTGCGAAGGCCACTCCATAACGTTCACAGAGTTGTCCCCAAACCATTTCTTTGCCTTCTTGCTGGTATGTTTGGGGTCATTATCTTGTTGGAAGACCCACACGAGCGGCATTTCATACTCTGCGAAAGGTAGCATAATGGTATCCATGATATCCACGTATACGTGCTGATCCATGATGGCCTTCATCCACTGTATGGGGCCTACTCCGTAATAGGAAAAGCAGGCCCATACCATCACACTACGCCCTACATGCTTTATGGTCTTTGTGGTGTACTGGGGCTTAATTTTTGAGTTCTTTGGACGTCTGAAATTCGATCTGGATCCTTTTCCACCAAACATAATCACCTTGCTCTCACCTGACCGTAAAATATTTCTCCACTGTTCGGCTGATCAATTTGCATGATCCTTGGCCAACTTCAATCGCTTAGAAATATGTCTGGCATTCAAAAGTGGTACCTTTCTCGGGCTGCAGGCTTTTAGGTTATGTTCCCTGAGATGCACTGGTTGGCATAAGTATTTTCACAAAACAAAAGTTAAATATACTCATAGTTTGAACTTACTTCTTGTTAACTTTGGCATCAATGGAAAGGTAATTTAAATGCCGTTTAAATGATGCAACACTTTCCTTAACCCATTCAGTACTTATTGAAAGGGACGAATTTGTGTGAAAATCTACTTCTTTAACTTATTCCTCGTCTTGAAAACTTAAATTTTTTGATGAAAAAAGTTTCTTCAAACAAAACTAATAGTAACTCAAAAAAAATTTTTTTCAAAAATCATTTTGCTTATATATTTTATGATTTTATAAAGGTGAAGGTGAAGAAAAATATGGCTCAAATTCATGTTTCTAAATATTTTCAAAAAATCATAAAAAATATAAGCAAAATCATTTTTCTTTATAGTTTAGAGCGTTCTTAAACAATTTATTTAAAGATCCGACCAACCGACCAACTTCTCTGTAAGATTTTCCATCCATTATCAACTTTTGGATGACGCTTTTCCTCAGTGCAATGCTTTCCACATCCCATTTCAATGGTATTATCAAACTTTTTATGTTCAAAATATTGAAATTATAGATAAATCTAATTGACCCGTGTTTTGTATTAAGGCTATCCGGCAAAATATGGGGTTTTTGCTAATAAATGTGGTAGTGGTGCTATTTTATTTTTCGCCATTTTTTGGGTTTTTTTAACAAATCACTTAAAAATAAATTTATAGGCTGGATTTAAAAATAGGGTAACACATTTTTTGGCTAGAAAGAATACTAAAAAGTTCAAAAAAGTTTTTTGTGTTGAAAAAAAAAACAAACACTGAAAACAATTTTATTTTACCCAGAAGAAAATGTATTGAAGTGGTGCTTTATTATTTTTTTCGCCACTGTACAATTTTTTAAATATAGCTTTAAGTTAAGTATTTTCAACATGTTATTATCGAAATGGGGAAAAATACCATATTTACATAAATTTAAACTTTCCAAAGTTATAGTCATTGCATTTTACCCACTTTTATCATAAGTTCCCATAATCAATGATAAATATATAACATGTCAACTTAAATATTAAAAACTATTATTTATTATTTTTATTATTTTAAATACAAACGGGATATTGAATCTTTGCAGCTAAAAGCTCTTTCTAGAAAACTGCTTATATTAAAATGTCCCCGAAATAGACGCTATATGCCAGAAAATGGAAACGACCGTCTCTAAAAACAGAAAATGTACTTTAAATGATTGATATACATATAAAATATGCCCAAAAAAATAAACGTTTTCTGAATTTTTTTTTGCTATTCGCTACCATTTCGTTAGCTCTTAGGTTAGAACACTGCTTATATTAAAATGTCCCCGAAATAGACGCTATATGCCAGAAAATGGAAACGACTGTCTCTAAGAACAGAAAAAGGACTTTAAATGATCGATATACATATAAAATATGACCAGTGCAAATAAAAAAAATAAACGTTTTCTGAATATTTTTTTTTGCTATTCGATAGCATTTCGTTAGCCCTTAGCTTAGTGTAAATGGTGGGATTTATTAAGCTATCATTTTCATAATATTGGTAAAAACATGCGGTCGCGAACGTACACAAAATGGAAGTCGACTTTGGCTTTATCTAGTAAAATGCAAATTTCTGCGATTTGGGACGGAATATTCTAAAGCAATAACTTTACTTTTATAATGGATTCGTGTAGCTTTCATTCGAGTCTGTTCCCAAGGAAATATCTCCATATGTTTTTTTTTTATAGAATTAAGTACCGGTCGCGAACGTACGATTTTTCCATGTTGTTTTATTAACAGTTAACCGAACATTTTTTTGCCCTCTTTGAATTTTTATCTTCTTATTAGATTGCAATAAAAAGATTTGGTAGAAAAAGTTCAAACAAATCATATGTTTTCCTTGCGAAATAATGAATCATAAAAAAGTAGCTAAAAATGAAAATAAATTCATTTTTCAGTTTTCAGGGAAATTTCTTCAACAAAACACTGTATTATGAAAACATGGCCATTGATTTGTGAAAATACTCAAAAAATTCGATGATTTTAAAGATTTTTTGTTTCGGTCCTGGTTGACCATTTGTCGGATTTGCCAATATATATACAGTGGCGGATCCACGGGGGGAAATAGGGAAATTTCCCCCCCTTGGAACCACAGAACCTGAAAATGCATGAACTCTGTAATGCATGCATATGGTTGACTTTTCAAATATAACCACTTTGTTTACCTAAAAATTGGGATGGATAATTTTTGTTTTATAATTTGTACTGTATTTCTCTCGCAATAATAAGGTTGAACCCCAAATCGAAGAATAAGTTCAATTTCCCAAACCGAAGTGACCGAAGTTTTCAAAGTTCACCCGCCATGCATGTGGCATGGTCTTACTGTCAAGCAGCTGGGCTTGTTGTCAAACGGAAAACAAATCAATTGGAGCAATTTAAAAAAGAAGAGTCTGCTGGTGCATAAAGAAATTAAAATAAAAATAAATGGAATGTACAACGAATGTTTTTATTTATGTAAATTAGAAGTTTAAGGCTTCCTTCTCGTCCCACGGATGCTCCGCCATCTTTCCCGCGCCGTCTGTAGTCCAGCTCCGAGCTGGCCAATAATGGCTGGTGATAGCTCCTCCAGCTGTCCCTTAGCGGGCGACCTTATTTCCTCCTCCCTATAGAAACCGGCGCATCCTCTATCTCCGCTTCATCACCAGCTGCCAAGTAGCTGGTGAAGGAGGAGTCCTTAATGGAGCTCGTCGGAGATCGAGCTATGTCCCATGTCCCTTCTCACTGGGATTCTCTAGTGGATCTCCTCCAGCGCTTCAACTATTCTGCGGATTTGACCCGTTGTGGTACTGCTTCCTGTCGGTCAAGTCCCACAATAATGGGCAACAGCTTGGATTAGGCATCCTTTTTCATCTGCACTGACTTTAGCCGTTTTGGGTGTTTTTCTCCCATTTTTAATTTTTAAATTCCCCACTGCTTCTGTACGAACACCGCCAAAGATTAAATTTCTTATTCTTTGGGCCGCGGCTAACGGCGTTAATCGAAAATTCACTCGCGAAATCTGGTATTTTTTCTGGTATTTCCTTAGCTCATCTGAGTACCGCGCTGAAAAACAGACCCGACGAAAACCTTTAGCCGCCTGTTTGCCTCTCGCTCACTCCTATGGCTAGCTCGCGGTTTTCGTCGATGTGAGTACTAGGCTTTAGTAGCGACATAATTTCGCCAGGAAAAACGACATAAGTTCGCGGACCAAATGTACTGGACGGAATTATGTCGGCGGAATTATGACGGTATGGCCTCTCCCTTCGGATACGATTTGTTATACCGATTAGCTTTTCGCTTCAGCGATTCTTTATGTGAACAGGAGTTCGCTTAAATTTTTAACAGCGATTTTACGCGGCTGTGTGCAGAGGCTAATAAATGATCTGAGTACTGGGCAACACCGATAATAATAGTATGCATGTCGACTTGTTCCTCCTTCCCATAGAGTCCATCCGTTCGAAACGGTTGGAATTTTTCACAAATATGAAACTTCGATTCCGACAGGGCATATCCACCATCTACCATCCGATAACAGTTGATCTGAAGACCAGTGACTAATCAAATCAAGCCTATTGCTTATGCTCCTCCCATTTTTAAATGGGAAGCTCCGATTCCCACAGATCCGATCCCATCCGATAACAGCTGATCTGGGTAATCGAACCAAGCCTCTTGCTTCTGCGCCTTCCATTTTCGATTGTTCCTTGTCATCACTGTGTACGTTTTCGTAGTGAATGTTAAAATTTTTACTGTCAAGAAGAAGAGGTCAGAGTTGCACCGAACAAACATCGCCTAACTATCGCATAAAAGAGTACGTCAAATTTGGATAAGGAACTAACTGGGAAAAACCTTATGGTTCATCCGTTCTACGGATGGTAGATGGTGGATGGATCCCTGTGGGAAGACGCTATTAAGATCCGATAAGAATTTAAAAGCCAGTGCTTAACAGTTTCCATAAAATCTGGTATTTTTCAAATGTTCTTCATTTTAAGCACTTCAACGAGGGGTCACACTGGACACATGTAGCAGAAAAAACGTAGACATATGAAAAAGGAATCTGAAAAGTAAATTCGCTTGAAAGACAGTTAGCGATTGCTGTGCGCGGTGTTTTTATGGAACATTTTATATCGATTCCTCAGCGAGTGAGCGCGGCTAAAAATCCCTATGACGACAGTGAGTTTTTTCCAAGTAAAAAGTGCCCAAAAACGAGCCAATGTGAGAGTATGCGTGCAAGTGTGTTAGTTTGGGTACTTCTGATGGCTTAAATGTTTAATTAGCAGCGAAAAACTGCCGAAAAGCTCACGCACATCTGGCCAACAGTGATACAACTAGGGAAAAGATGCAGAAGTAGCGCCTATTGCAGATTGTATGGTCTGCAATGGCCAACGGGAAAAACAACCCCCTCACTAGTATTAACAAATGTTTGTATGTGAGATGCTCTCTGCTGGCAGCTCAATCGACGTCCGATAATTCGTAATAAAAGTGAAAATCCGCAAAATAAACGAATGCCTGACCACCAGTTAGGTTAGAAACTACATCGCGCTAAGCAAGAGAATTGTGGAAAACATAGGTCGTTAGAATCTGGCGCACAAATTGCATACGGTAGCAGACCAGCGGCAGCGCTGCAAAGTGCGATATGTCGCTACCCGGCCGCCATCATAGAGAAAAATGTTGTGATCCCACGGCTGGAAAACAGACGGATCGGGGAGCAGTCCGACAGTTTACGAAAAGTACAGTGCTGTATTTACCTTCCAAAAACCCTAGTCTTCCTGTTTCTTACTGCCACGATGAAAATGTTCAATATGGCAGAGCAAATACGAACAAGTTTCAACGTTTACGTCTGTCTGCTCCTGCTGAAAAGTAACCAATACTAAATGCTAATTCCGCCGAAACCTTCCATATACCTGTGTTCGTCCGTGTAAACGTTTGTTTGTAGCTGTTTAAGCTGCGTGCGAGTATGTGCCTGTGTGTTAGTATTCGTCTGAAAATGGAAATTATATAAAAGCTTTCAGCTTAGGCTGCTTTTCCAAGCGATCGGCAAACAGCAGAGCAGAAACTGTTCCTTAACAAAAATAGCAAACAGTTGGTTTAGTTCCATAAAACGACAGTTGGCGCGCCACGCACCACAATCAATATTTCTAATCAAGGGGCAAAGGAACAATATGAGCAGCGCAACAAACTCTACACGCCTCAGCCCGCATCGCTACCGACTTCGCCGCCGTACTATGCTCACTTAATACACAAAAACGGTACTCGTCGCTCATCTCGCTCTCTCTCAAGGAGAGAGCAGACTCTTCCTGATCAAGTAAATCACAGCGCCCACCCACTTTTACTCCCTTTTCAATGGTGGTACTGGCGCCCCACATTCTTGCAAGAGTGTGTGTGCTACAACTACCACCAAAGCGAAGCTTCGTGCCGGCGGCTTCCTTTTGTCTAGCTGGAAAACGAAAAAAATTAGTTGGAAACTCCAACCAGAACCTAAATTAACTGCGATTTGCAACATGATTTTGGTTCGGTTTCAGGGTTTTGTCAGCTTATTTTGGAAAGATATATTTTGCCTCTCTCAAAGTGTGAGTATGTTTGTGTGCCAGTGGTCCTGTTGTAAAACGATGCGTTTAGTCCCCATGTACACACAAATTGTATAATATATACAATGTACATTGTACATATTACATTGTACGTTTTCCTATTGAATTATGTTTATTGGTCGCTAAGTAATACATACACACTCCAAGGAAATCCCCCGTATCCGTGTCCTGGGTTATGCCTGTATTGGCGTGCTCCACTTTTGTATACCACATATTCAATGATGCTTATCGCAGCTGCACTTTCTCTGGCAAATCCCAAATGTAAATGGGCATTACTTCGCCTGAGTCTAGTCCAAAACTCGAGTCTTCGATCCCTCCTGAGATCTTCGATCTCAAGGCTGAGAGCAGGCACCGCAAAACAATAATTACCCCATCTGTGCACTGGCAAAAAAATGAAACGGGGAGTGTACTTATGAACATTTGTATCCAAAAATCCAGCGTAGTTGCAAAGTTTTATCAGCGTCAACAGAAAATACATTTATAATATATGTATAAATATAAGAATAATTATTGTATATATATAATATACCCATACACGCCTTTGATTTGAAAGTTAAACTATCCTTTCTGATTAAAACGATTATTAAAAAAAATATATGGTGCCGAGTTGTAGCGACAACGTAAGGCGAGTTACTGTAGTTGAACAATGTTCGTTGTGCGATTAACATTTTTAAGTTGTCTTACCCTTAACTATTTTTAACCCTTTCAGAGCCTAGGGCAATAATTCTAATCTGAACTCATCTTAAAGCAATGTCCGCCAAGACCGAAGCGGACAACACGACGGCCACCAACTCCGGCAGCGGGGGCGGAGGATTCGGCAGCGGCACATCTGGCGGCGCATTAGCTAACGGAACAGCCACTCCGGCACGTCGCCTTCGCACCCGTAACTCGACGGGCAACGGAACAACCAGCGGAAGCGAGTCGGTGAAGAAGTCAAGCGCCAGCGATGATCCCTCGACCCCAATCACCCCGGCAGGAGCAATAGGATCTCAAGCCCATGCATTGCCATCAACGTCTCCAGCGATGGTGGAACGGCCGATGCCCAGCGTTCCGATGAACCACGCCAGCAGCAGCGTGTCGGCTAGCAAGAAGTACCACAACAGCTGCCCTCATCCTACACCCACGCCCGCGCCTACCGGGCACAAGAAGACGGTGCACACCCAGCCGCACAGCAGCAATAAGTTTGACCAGGGCAAGAACGAAGAGTTTCACTTCGACACGCCGCCAGAATGCCCCGTGTTCCGGCCCACAGTTGAGGAGTTCAAGAACCCTCTGGCCTATATCAGCAAAATACGATCTGTAGCTGAGAAGTGCGGAATAGCTAAGATCCTGCCGCCGGCCACCTGGTCGCCACCGTTTGCAGTGGACGTGGACAAACTGCGCTTTGTGCCGCGCGTCCAGCGACTCAATGAACTGGAGGCCAAGACGCGAGTGAAACTTAACTTTCTCGACCAAATCGCGAAGTTCTGGGAGCTGCAGGGCTCCTCGCTAAGAATCCCAATGGTGGAGCGCAAGGCCCTTGACTTGTACACGCTGCACCGAATAGTTCAGGAGGAGGGGGGCATGGAGCAAACCACTAAGGACCGAAAGTGGGCAAAGGTGGCAAACCGGATGCAGTACCCCTCCAGCAAAAGCGTAGGGGCCACCCTCAAGGCACACTACGAACGCATCCTACATCCCTTTGAGGTATACACATCTGGCAAAGTACTAGGTCCCACACCAGTGTCTGCTGGAGCTGGTGGCACACCTGTTAAACTGGAGGATGGAGGCGGCACCGACTACAAAGCCCACGAGATACCCACAAGGCAGCAAATTGCGCCGCCCAATGACACAAACACTCGCCGCTCCAAGCGTTTCGGAAACTCCACTGTCAGCTGTGGCCTCAGCGGCGTCACAGCCACGGCAAAGCCGTCCGTTGGAGTGTTTGTCAAGACCGAATCCAAGGAGGAGTTTAAGAGGGATCTGCTCAGCAGCTTCAATGCCGTAAACAGTAGTGGCCTGCCACTAGGCTCGGGCGCCCCTGCCAACACACGCGGCTTTAGCCAAAAAAAAGGGTGTGAGCCCCCGGCCCCTATCGTTGACCCGCTGATGAAGTACATTTGCCACATCTGCAACCGAGGCGACGTTGAGGAGTCGATGCTGCTCTGCGACGGCTGCGACGACAGCTATCATACCTTTTGTCTGCTGCCGCCTCTGACTAGCATACCCAAAGGTAAGACTTCCATAGAGGGTGAGGTATTTTCATTTTAAAAGATTTAAATATACGGCACTGGTAAACAAAAACAAAATATCAGCCTTAGTTCAGATCGTATTACCCTAACTTAAAAAAAAATATATCTCTAAAACTGATTTTGTATACCCATTACTCGAATAATAATTACCCTATATTAGATTGGAAAGTATTTAGGGGGTAGACGAAAGCGTATCTGACCCTATAAAGTATATATAATCTTGATCAGGATCAGTAGCCCGGTCGATCTAAACATGTTCGTATGAACGTTGAGATCTCGGAACTAGAATGTTGGGCTTAAGCATGCAGATAGAAGGGAGCGTTTCCGGACCCATAAAATATATTTATAATTTTGATCAGGACCACTATCCGACTCGATCTGTCCGGTTTAACCCTGTGATCCCGGAAACTAAAAGAGCTAGACAGATTTCAGATTTAGATTCCTTATCCTTGTACGCAGCGAAAGTTTGTTACGCGAAACAAGAACTAAAATGTATCATTCTCGTCAATACCTATCGATTAATTAAAAAATATTGCCACGCCCACAAACTTTAAAAAATCGTAAATATGAACGCGGATATTTGGGAAACTATCAAGGATAGATAATTGGGATTTCAGATTTAGATTTAGCCTTGAGGCAGCGAAAGTTTTTTACGCAATTTACATGCTAGAAAGTATTAGTCTCAATACTGATCGATTGACCAAAAAAAGTTTGCCACACTCTAACGCTCAAAAGCCGCCCAAGCCTGTGGCGCACACAATTTTCATGCTAGAAAACAATTTTAACTGAAATTTAGTTTCGTTAATACCTATCGATTGACTGCCGCCCACATAGCCATATATTGAGTCAACGGTAGGTAGCGCATTACAATCTCGCTTTGCTGCTTCCATATCTCCATCTTCCTTTGGTCCTTTAAACTGAGTAACGGGTATCTGATAGTCGAGGTACTCGACCTTAGCGTTCTCCCTTGTTTTGTATGAAACTGATGAATCGTAGGTCATGTCTGTGTTAAATAGAGTGTCCAAATTTTAGCACACGGGATTTTTTAGCAGCAAGCACAGCACCTTTTAAGTGCTTTTTTATGCACTCAGCGCTCAGCAAATATAATATATCCCTGCGGCTCGGAGATTATGGGGTCGTTCTTCTTCTATTTAGAACAATTAAGGTATTTAATGCACCTTATCGCTTTCTGCAGCGTATTTTCCGTTTCCGATTAAATTATATTAATTTTGCAGTTGAGGAAAAAATAACACTTTTGTAGGGACTGCAAATTAGAGATGTTTGAAACTTATATTTAAAAGCCATGTTAGAAATTAGATTTCTTACACAAAAGTAAAAATAGTTAATAATGTTCATATTATTAATTTAGAACTAACTTTAAAAATCTTTGGTCACTAGCAAGCTAGCATTCAATCGGATTTTAAGATTTCTTCACAGATTCGTATTTTTAGTCATATGTTTATTTATATTAATCTTTTTCACGGTTTTTTTTTGTAACCTTGTATTAACCTTAACTTGTGTTTAGTTTTAATGTTTATCATGTTATTGGTCTGTGAGGGACTTACCTGGGAATCTTATGTTTATATTTTTAAAATAACACTCTTGTTTAGTTTGGAAAACTGAAAGCCAACTCCTTCAAATAAGTGTCGCGTGTCTTCCAGAAATCGAAAAGAACAAGAAGCAACAACAACAACGGCCCTGCTAATCCGTTTTTGTTCTGTTCTTTTGGCAGCAGGGTATTTATTGACTTACCAATGTAAGCAAATCGATATATAAGTAAATATTTTTGAAACTTTACATTAAAATAATAACCTTATTTATTTTTTTTAAGAAATTCAAGAATTTTAAATCCCACACAAAGTATTATAATTGTTTGTAAAACAAAACAAGTCGCATTATTTAAAATTCAAGGACGCAAAAACGTGTTGCTATTTTAATTGCTGGGTCTCTTTGCATTTACCCGCATTTTTTCAGGGGAGACATGGCCGCCGTTGTGTTCGGTTCTGCCGTGCTGAGTTGTGCTGAGTTGTGGAACTACAGCCTCAACGGCGCAAAGCGCCTTTTACCGCGTTTAAAAGATGGTCAATATGTGTCAGTTCTTGAGCAATGGTGAATCGTAGGACATGTGTATGTTCAAATCTGTTCAAGCCAAAAGGGCGTTTAATTTCTGGAGGTAGTGTCAAACGTCAGTTTTATCAAGATGTCTACATCTCGCGCGCTTGCACTGCCCTCTGCTCTCCCTCTCCATCTTTACCCTAAGTCTCCTCTCCGCTCTGGAGCGCTTAAGTTAAGTTAGGCTTAAGCAATTCAATTTTCAAAGTGTAACCATAAACACCCACGCACGCACGTCGCGTAAAAAACCCTAAAGTACCCCTGTGGTTTATCGTACCTTCGATATTGGGCCTTCATCCATTTCAGCGATCAAGCCACCCCGCCCCAACAATGGGTACTTGCATACTTTCTGTATTTATCCAGCCAATCTGTTTCACTGGAAGTTAGAAAGCGTGTGCGTATTGAGAGCTGGATGGTCGTAGAGTTTCAGTAAAATGGGCGAGTGATCCGATAACAGATCTGTTAAGTGTTCTCATGAACATGAGTTCTAGGCACTCTTCTTGTGACGGCAAAATCAAACAAGTCAGGCTTTTTATTAGGATCTGTCGGCCAATAAGTAGGCTTACCTGTAGAGATGGAGGGTCGAGATCCCCAACGGGTGTGTATTGCATTGTAGTCACCAGCCGCTAAAAAAAAGGTCACCTAATAGGTAAAATAAATGTACCAATTCTTCTTCGGAAATGGAAAAGTGCGGTGGGCTGTATACATCGGCTAGGTTTAAGAAACCGCTTTAGGTGTTGATGCCATGTCCGTCCGGATGAACGCTGAGATCTCGGAAACTATAAGAGCTAGGCTATTGAGATTTGGCGGGCAGATTCCTGAGCTTCTTACGCAGCGCAAGTTTGTTTCAGCAGAGAGCCACGCCCACTCTAACGCCCACAAACCGCCCAAAACTGTGGCTCCTACAGTTTTGATGCTAGAATACAAATTTTAACTGAAATGTGTTCTCATCAATACCTATCGATTGACCCAAAAAAAGTTTGCCACGCACACTTTAACGCCCACAAACTGCCCACAAACTTCAAGATATTGTAAATATGAACGTAGATATCAAGGAAACTATCAAAGACAGAGATTTAGGATCTCAAATTTAGACTCCGTAGCCTTGTACGCAGCGCAAGTTTGTTACGCGAATATGCCACGCCCACAAACCGCCCAAACCTGTGGCGCCCAAAATTTTCATGCTAGATAAAAAATTTTAACTGAAATGTATTAGTCTCGTCAATACCTATCGATTGATCCAAAAATATATTTGCCACGCCCACTCTAACGCCCCTAACGCATTTCAATCTCGCTTTGCTGCTTTCATATCTTAATTTCCCTTTGGTCTCTTTAGCTGAGTAACGGGTATCTGATAGTCGTGGTACTCGACTATAGCGTTCTTCCTTGTTTTTTTTTTCCGTTGTAAAGGATTTTGGCCACTGATCGATAATCTTGTTCGTAATTCACTTGTATTTTTGTTTCGTTTATGTTACCCGTTTTTAAGAACTTAACATCGAATTTGTTTTCTCCAATTTAGGCGTTTGAGCGATGTTAGATTTCTTGTCAGCGCTTTGTTTGGCACAGCGGCTTCAAGATTATTGAAGACTTTGGATGCATTTGTCTTTTTAGTTGCTTGTGGGCTTAGCTTTCTTTTTATTTGCACGTATCGATCAATTACAGTTTAAATTAATGATCCGTTAACATTTTTCGTATTTTTTGGTTGGGTAGGGGCTAGCTTCCCAGTAAAATCTGACGAAACAATAACTGATCAACTGCAGTTTTTTTGTTTTTTGTGGTGTTTTTTTTTGTCGTCATTAATGTCGAAGTCACCGTTTTAAACGAAGGCATTGTGCTGGTTGTTGTTCTATTAAGCAGATCGTTGGTAATGTTGTAGGGGTCGGGGGACGGGCATTGGGCATCCCACGGCTGTTTTTGTGATGTGCCGCTTGGACACAAATACTTATTCGCTTGCAGTGTTGCAGTTGCTGTTTGTTCTGATAACTCATCCACTCTTATGAGAAGTAAGCGTTGTTTCTGAGTGACATGAGCCCATTATGGCTCTTCGTTACAGAGCTTGCGCTCTTACACGTTAGCTTTATGTGTGACAAACTGTATTATCGTTTATATTAGTAATTAGAACACTACAATTTTCATGGCAACATGAGGACACGTCATTCCTACCTTTAGCGTCTTTTCGCGAAATAGAATTCGGCTATTTACGTAGATTAAAAGGGAATACCAGATTCGTAGGAAAGTATGTAACAGGCAGAAGTAAGCGTTTCCGACCCCATAAAGTATATATATTCTTGATCATGATCAATAGTCGAGTCGATCTAGCCATGTCCGTCTGTCTGTCTGTCCGGATGAACGCTGAGATCTCGGAAACTATAAGAGCTAGGCTATTGAGATTTGACGTGGTGATTCTTGAGCTTCATACGCAGCGCAAGTTTGTTTCAGCAGAGTGCCACGCCCACAAACAACCCAAAACTGGCTCCTACAGTTTTGATTCTAGAATAAAAATTTTAATTGAAATGTATTGTACTCATCAATACCTATCGAATGATTCAAAAAAAGTTTGCTAGGCCCCCTTTAACACCCACAAACCTCCCACAAACTTAAATAATTGTAAATATGAACGCGGATATCTCGGAAACTATCAAAGATAGAGAATTCCGTAGCCTTGAGCGCAGCGCAAGTTTGTTACGCAAACATGCCACGCCCACAAACCGCCCAAGCCTGTGGCGCCCAGAATTTTTATGCTAGTCATAAAATTTTAACTGAAATGTATTAGTCTCGTCAATACCTATCGATTGATCCAAAAAAAAGTTTGGCACGTCCACAAACCGCCCAAGCCTGTGGCGCCCACAATTTTTATGCTAGATAAAAATTTTTAACTGAAATGTATTAGTCTTGTCAATACCTATCGACTGATAAAAAAAAGTTTGCCACGCTCACTCTAACGCTTAAATTTGACTACCGCCCACATAACCATATATTGAGATCGCGGGGAGGTGGCGCATTTCAATCTCGCTTTGCTGCTTGCATATCTCCATTTCCCTTTGGTCCCTTAAGCTGAGTAACGAGTATTTGATAGTCAAGGTACTCGACTATAGCGTTCTTCCTTGTTTTATATAGAATTTTAGAATGTTGGTTGATTATAATAGGGTTTCATTTAATGGTTGGTCAAAAGTATTTGCTCAAAAAAAAACTAAATATAATCATAATTTGAACTTACCTCATGTACATTTTGGCATCAATCGAAAAGTCATTTAAATTCCGTTTGAATGATACAAGACTTTTCTTTATATTTTATAATGTGTTCCAGCTGCGTGTAAATATTTACATAAATATAATACTTCTAATAAAGTCTACTTTAACCACCACTTGTAATACAGTCAACTTCAACTGTTTTTCTATACCTACAATTACAATTTAATTATTTCTCATAAGTAAAAACAAATGCCAATATGACAAACAAACACACAAACAAACGAGCATAAGCGAAGTCTTCACAATTCCCGCAAACATTTTTTTAAACTCACAGCTACTCGCGACCCACATATATTTATTGTACATACATACGCACATCTTCGTTTTCTCCAGCGCACAATGGGTCAAGGGCTCATAACAAATGTTCTTTTCAAACAAGTAAAATAAAAGTCGTAATTTTTCATCCGATATAAGTACATTTTTTGAATTTGTCTATCCTAGCGCCAGTGTGACCGTATGTCTTTACGGACTTCGATTGGTTCCTAAATTCCAATATTTTTCTAGCCCTGTTCCCTTTTCTTTCTTCTAAATTCCGCGCTAAGCTAATTAGTTGCCAGTGTGTGAGCCAGTTTTAGGCCAGTATAAACCTTTCAGTTTCAAAAAAGGTTTCACTTGTGAATCACCTTGTGAATGCCGTAGGACATGTCCTCTTGCACAAGTGAAGAACAAGTGACGCTCCATATAGAAAATTGTATGACAATTTTTCGAAGTCCCGCGGAATTTCACTTGTTCCTTATACTCATTTTTCGTATGGCTTGTCACGTGCCGGTGACACGACCCACGTGAAATCAATTGTGAAAATCAGAATATTTCCAATGAGTTTTCACTTATGAAATCACATGCAAGTGACACGTCCCAAGTGAAATGACTTGTGAAATTCAGAATTTTTCCCATGAGTTTTCACTTATGAAAATATAGAATTTTTAATACATACAATTTTATTTACATTTTAATTAAATCGTATTATTCAGATTTTCAATAAGGGGACAATTATTATTAGTATTTCTGTTTTTTGTTTTGTTAGTTTGTTTTCACGTTCGTCATCGCCTTTCTCAAACGTTTGTCCGGGTCCTCGGAGTTCTTGGCCAACGCTCCTGAAAAAATGTATGGGCATATGATTAAAAAATGCGTTTTACTTGTTTGTATATTTACCTTTTAGTGCTGTGTATAAACTCTTTGCGGCATCTTTTTTGGCACAAAGCATTTCATCATCCACTTTCGGCTAACGGAACCCATTGAATACCTTCAAAATTTACGTACTTTAAACTAAGATCAATTCACAACATCTTAAACTTAATGTAGCACTTACCTGACTTTAATATATTAACTAAACGATTAAAGTTACTCTGCTGCGCACAATTAAAATGGATGCTTCCCTTTCAATCACTCAAACATAATGCACCAAGTCTTCTTCTCACCCCTTTACTTGATTTCTTTTGTTTTCTCTTCGCTGTTGGCGCGTGCCACTGCATCTATACCCTTTCTAAAGCGAAAATTATCCGACTATATAATTTTTACTTCTTGAGTAAAAAATACAATATGAATTTTGTAAAAATGTTAATAATAAAATGTTTTAAATATTTAAATCAATTTTAACGGACTAAATTTCTATAACTAAACAAAAAAATTATATTGTAATAAAAATGTATAATAAGTAAACATAACATTATAAGTAAATTCAATTTACTTAATTTTACTATAATCAAATAATTTACTTTTATAAAACAATAAACAATACAAACAAACAATATATTAGGGCATTCACATGTCGCTGCGCCACGAAAACTTTTCCGCCGAAATGTTAGTCGCTAGCCGAACATAACAGAGAGACGCAAAAAAAGTAATGGACCGGTCGAAACTTGTCTCTGAGAGCGCCGAGTGCAGGCAGATTATAAGACAAAGAAAGAGAGGAAACTTCTGAGTATCTACCTCTCTTTGTTGCACGATCGTTTTCGTATGCAGTCTTCTACGCTGAGCCGACTTCTCTGCTGACGTCAACAGCGGCACAGCGTTTTAGGCAGAAAAAACAAACAAAAAGCTTTTTGCCTTGAGCCACGTCACCGCGTCCCTACTGCAGAACTGAAGGGAATGTTCCGTTCTGGCGGCAGGCGAGAGCGAAGCAGACACCAAATCTATACTCAAGGCGAAATATAAATAAACGTTTAGCTCAGATCCAGTAACTCAGTCCCAAAATTCCACGTCATGGCTGTCGGCTCCGTCTTATCGATACAGAGGTTTTTTCGGGCAATTATCTTCACTGGTCGACTTTCCTGGACCTTTTCACGGCGATATACATAGACAATCCAAGTCTAACGCCCGTTGAAAAATAATTCCACTTAAATTTAAAACGCGACGCTCATTCCACATTCCCCACTCACCAATGATGGCTTTCGCTCAGCCTGAAAAAATCTAACGAAGCGTTTGGAAAACAAGCGACTGTAGGTGAACAGCCACCTGCTGCTCTCAATCATCAATTCAACCATCAATTTCAGAATTGCACAAGAGCTTACAACTTGATCACTTGCAAAAGTCGGCATCATACATTGTTGCATTTAAGCAACCTTTCTACAACAACTTCGATACAGTCCGACGCTCCTATGCCAACGTCTGCCTCAATTGTAACAGAATTTCATCCTATTCAGCGCAAATTTTCTAAGCACCAGAATTTTCAGCACTGGGCTACGTACAAAAGCTCCCTCCTAAAAATAATTGTCCGACTATTTGAATCCTTACTCCACTTTTGGTGGCAGACGTTCCTGAGGTATTATATCCTACTAATACAGAGTCTGCCAAAAGATTCATCCTTTACGGGAGTGCCACCACTTTCTGCGGCTTAGCCCCAAGAAACAGCTCCAGGAAGTACATATCTACAACTACTGCTCCAATTGCTTGGCCCACAATCATTCCAATGACTTCTGCCGCAAAAGTCACAAGAGTAGAAAAGTTATTCTCTCCTGGAGTTTTCTCGTATTTTTCCCAGCAGCAACGGTGGCTCGAAACGCTTCAGATAAGTTCCACTTATTATTGTTATTTGCCGGTCATACAAACCTATTCGACTAACTTTCTGTATAATATATAGTCTAAATTCAAAAGTGATTAATCCGACGAAACGGCATTTAATAAATGTATTTCAATTCCGTTATTTGTGCTCGACAATATTCCAGTTTCCTTTGCGATCATTTCAATTTCATGTGGCAAATGGTAAAGGCAGCATATGGCTCAGATTGCGCACTAAATCCAAGTATTACTAAACGTACTCCACTTTTGAAATGTTTACCGCGCAGCTCATGAAACAAATTCAACAGGGCTCCTCCAAAGTACCTCAAGTTCCAGTAGCTTCGTTCCAAAATTTAAAGTAAAAATCAGATTTTGCTCTTACTGTCAATACCCATATACATTCCAAAAACTATTGAAATCGGACCAGTCCTTTAAGAGTTATAAGAAAATAAATAATCAATATGTTGCAAATTCACATGCATCAAATTAGCTGTTTTAACTAATAAGCCACCTTCCCGCTACGTGGCGCTATAGGCTAGGTGACGGTAGGTGGCGCTATAGGCTAGGTGTGTTAGTGAAAAAAGCTGATTTGCTGCAAGCATATCTCCATCACTCTCGCTCTCCCTTTAGCTGAGTAATGGCCAAGGCCATCGACTATAGTGATTTCTTTGGTTTGGATTTGAAAATGTGGCCGCCAGATTAATATACTATATAAAAATTAGTCAGGTTTTCTTCCTGACGCTATAACTCCAGAACGCACGAACCGATTTCCACGGTTTTGCATTCGTTGGAAAGGTCTCGGGCTCCGTGAGGTTTATAGAAAAGAAAATTCAGAGAAAATTTCAACACAAAAGCGGGAAAATAGTTTTTACATACAGCGTCATCTCTGATACATAGCATGAACTACAAACCAATATTTTAAGTAGATGGCGCCGGTGCGTGATACATTGTTTTGACAACTACTCATTGTTCTCTGTTAATTTCATGTGACAAACCGGTACTCGATCAAGCTGTGACATAGCTTTGGCGTTACGTACTGCACATTCTGCGTTTAAGTTGCCACTCAATTTAAACGGAATTGATAATCCAACATGCAATATTTTCCGATCCAGAGCAATGGGAATATTGTTGATGCAATGCAAGCTCATTGTTTGGGATGAGTGCACAATGGCACATAAGAAATCACCTGAAGCACTTAACTTCACACTGAAGGATCTTCGGCGAAATAACAACATCTTTGGCGGTTTGATGATATTGTTGGCAGGCGATTGCAGGCAGACGTTGCCAGTAATTCCAAGTGGAACGCCTGCAGATAAATTGAATGCTTGCCTGAAGGCATCACCTTTATGGAATAACGTAAAAAACTTTATCGCTAACCACTTATAAGAGAGTTCAACTTCAAAATGATCAAAGTGCAGCACAATTTTACAAACAATTGTTAGCTGTTGGAAATGGAAAAGCCCCAGTTGATGCAACATCTGGATTAATTACTCTTACCAACTACTTTTTCCGATTTCTTTTTCCTAACATTAGTGAGAATTATCAGAATTATGCTTGGTTAAGTCAACGAGCCATTCTTGCCGCAAAGAATAATGATGTACACGGACTGAATTTCACCATTCAATCAAAAATTGCTGGCGATTTGGTGATATACAAATCCGTTGATTCCATAACAAATCCCGATGATGTAGTAAATTAACCAACGGAGTTTTTGTACTCTGGAGTTACCAGGATTTCCACCACATAACTTGTAACTCAAAGTTGGTACAGTTATTATGATATTGCGTAATTTAAATCCACCGCGACTTTGCAACGGTATTTGACTTTCGATAAAAAGACTTATGCCGAATTTGATTGAGGCAATCATTATTAACGGAAAGTACGCAGGTGAAAATGTGTGTATTCCTCAAATACCAATGATTCCGACTGATCTTCCGTTTGACTTCAAACGATTGCAATTTCCAGTTCGCCTTGCGTTCGCAATGACAATTAACAAGTCGCAAGGCCAATCGCTTAGTGTTTGCGGAATAAATTTAGAAAATCATTGTTTTTCACATGGGCAGTTATAGGTTGCGTTTTAACGAGTTGGGAAACCACCCGCTTTGTTTGTGTTAACGTTAGACCAAAAACCAAGAAATGTGGTTAACCAAAGAGCACTTCAATGAAACGGATAATTTGCGGACACGTGAAACGCGTCGATTCAGTATTTACTTTGGATTCACTTTCATTTACTTAGAGAAGTTCAACTAAATAACACTTCATTTTTGTAATCGAAATGAATTCATTACTGTTGTGAAATGAAATTTAGCACGTAGATTGACTTTGATACACAAAACAAAACCCCCTTTACACTTTTAGAAAATCATTTTTTTAACAGTATGTATGAAAGTATCTATCAGGTAGATGGACAGGAAGCATGTACCATTTCGGCCATGTCAATATAGCAGGCGGTAGCGATCCCAAAAGTAAGCTTCGCTGGCTCCAGGGCCATCTTGCAAACGAGCTCGTCGTGCGAAAAGACACAGAAGCGGCGGAGCATAGAATAGTGGTTAACTTACTCACGCCCCATCTTCAGCCAATCGGCGGGCGCAAAGTTGACGGCTTCGGCAATGTTATAGCCCTGGTTAAAACCTGCGTGATAGGCCCGGGGAAAAGTGATCACAAATCACCGGCATGCTGATCGGTGTGGAACACCGGCAACGCGGTTATTCATCAGGATGTTGGGATTCATGATGGTCACCAACTCGTGAAGCAGATCTGGCTGCGATGATAAAAGTTAAGGTGCTGCCTGCTTCATAGTCTCTCAAACTGCTCTGCACAGGACCCCGGCACACCATACCAGGTTTTGGTTCTACCCATTGAAGATAGTTGATCGAGTATGCCCACGTACATCCACAGTGCGATCATGCCGCTTACGCACGTCGTGTAACAGCCCGAAAGTTCTCCCGTTTTTTTTGACCAGTTTTACTGGGATTCTACAATTTCAGTGATCAAGCTACCTCACGCCACAACAAATGTTTCGATTTAAATAATTTTAGGCATGTAGATAAGTATTGGTAATAAGAACAAAATCTCTTTTTACAAAATATTAAAAAATGTGGGCGCTAGACGGGATTCAGCGTCTACGAATGTGCGTGCTTAATCCCAACATTCTAGCTCTTATAGCTCAAGAATTTGTTTACATATAAGTGAACTCACCAACTGATATATATCTTTCCCTATCTGTACTTAATATTTTAAAGTAAATATCGATATCTCTTTTATGTACTCGATATCCGGTTGCAACGTGTGTGAAAAGTGGCAACGCATCGCCATTCTCACTTGTTGCCAGAATTTTACGAAGAACAGTTCATTAAGCGCACGTATTTTTTGTTAATCCAAGTTAATCAGTCGAAAGGGATTTAAAGCATATCATCATTGTATTTATTGTTTTATTATTTTTCTTCTGAAAAGAGGACCCTGAAATTTTTGGGGGCTCAACCGGGATATAACCAACCATTCGATAAAACATTAACCTTTAATATAGCAAAGAGGGCTGGCGTTGAAAGCAGACACAGTTGGTGGCCTTTGCACAGGCAAGATCTAGGAGAAGCAGCAGGCACGAACTGGAAGCAGTAAAGATACAGCGAGCAAGATATTGGTTTTGGTGTGGTGACGATGAAAACGCTACAAAAAGCGGAAGTAAATACGACGACGAACAAACGCGACATCATTGACTGGCTTTACTTTTGGCGGAGTGTTGCCGGAAAGTTTACTTCAAGTCGTAGGTGAGGTAGTGGGGTAACACTGAAATCAAGCAGTTCCAGAGACAGGGTGGTTTAATCTATTTACTATTTGCTTTTGATACTATATTTAAGAAAACATTGTTTAAACCTATTTATCTACAAAACAAAGTTGTAAAATGGAGAGGTGCGAGATCTTGGCATTGCTAGTTGAAGTTGTCGGAGTTGCAATTGGGTACGACTTGATTAAAAGCGGAATTGCCAAAGAAGATTCTTGACCTACTATGGCTAAAATAACGAGGGTGAGTCGGAAACGAGGGATAACGATGAAGATGGTCTATCAGTAAGGTCCGCATAAATCACTATAAATCGGCCGAACGCAGGAAGTTGGCTTCAAGGACTAGGAAATGAAAGGCATGGTAGATCATGGTTCACATTGAAAGATGTCAAGGGCAGTGTTTCGCAGATATAAACCAATGGATAGGGGAGTTGGAAGATTGTCCAGCTACAGTTGAGTGAAATTCTTTACAGTTTGTGTATTTTAGTTTGTTTAGTGGAGCAGCAAAGATGTTTGGGCGTTGCCAGATAAATATCAAATACGGGAAAAGTTTGAAGTCGGCTTTGTTGGAGGAGTTTGCAATCAAAGCATCCTTAGCAGAAGTTCATCGCAGGTTGGGAAAACGATAGCAGTATAAGGGTGCATCCTTGCACGAGTTCTTTTATGCTCTTATGGAAATTGCAAAGCCCATTTGTTTTGAAGAAGAGAGTCTGATCGAGTATTTCGTTTAGGGGACCCCTGATGCTAGGTCGAATAAAGTAATGCTATATCAGGCCAGAAACCTCAAGAAGCTACTCGAAGAAAATCAAAAATCACGTGGTTAATCTAACCCAGTAAAAAAGATCGTGAAAATGTTTTCGGTGTCGAGATTCGTCGACATAAAGAAAGACTGTCCCGTGAAGGAGAAATGACAACGAGCAGCGTAGAGTAAAGCAGAAGTACAGGTCAAAATAGAGAGAGCAGTCAATGTCGCTCAGGGTGATAATTCGATTCGATTCAGAACGAGGATGCGGTTGTATACAAGGACGATGTCATTTCGAACAAGAGTGTCGATGAGGGCTTTCAGAAATTAAAGCGAGTTTTGGAAGTGGAAGGAAAGGCTTCCGCATAAATTGGAGTAAATTTCAGTTGTTGAAGGGCAAAGTTAACTTCTTAGGCTATGTCGTAGAAAACGGTACCAGTAAACCAGGTGATAAGAAAATGTGAGCAGTGGCTGACAAGAAAGGAGTCCAAAGATTTTCAGGACTGACGTCGTACTTTCGTAGATTTTTGGAAAGATACGCCGTAATTGCCAACCCTTTGCCCGATATGGTGCGCAAGACGGTGAAGCTCGAGTTTCAAGATCAGTAATTACCATTTAAAATCCTAAAAGAGATTTTGATCAGTGGACCAGTTTTGAAGCTCTATAATCATTCGGTTCAAACAGAAATTCATACCGGTGCATCCAAGCTTGTCGCTTTGCTGTAAAACCAAGTCATGTAAAGTACTTGCGGTTATTGGAGCATTGGTAAAGTGGCGGGTGTACGTTCTAGGGAAGAAGTTTAAGGTTGTTACGGACTGTAACTCTTTTACCATGACCATTACGCAGAAAGAGATTCCGCTCAGAGTGTCTAGATAGGCAATGTATCTACAAGATTTCGACTACAAAATAAAGCACAGATCAGGTTTGAAGATGAAACATGCCGATGCGTTGAGTAGGGTGTCATGTTATACGTTGACCGATAGTTTGTTTCGTCGTTTGCGGAAAGCACAGCTGTTAGATGATTGGACGAAGGTGCTCAAAACTGTCGTTCAGACAAAAGGGTATGAAGATTTCTACATAGTGTACGAAGTTCTTTTCAAGGATCCTAATAAATAGTTGCTGGTGGTTCCTTCACTAATGGGAACCGAAATTATAAAAACAGTCACAAGAAGTGACACTTCTCACCCAAGGAACGTCATGATTTGATTGAGAAGTCTCATCGTGAAGCTGCATTTAGCACCTGTTCAAGGAGTACTGAGATAGAGAGAAGATCCAACGTTTGCTGGTCGCAACAGGCGGACAGGTAGAACGCATGCATAAAATAGTTGTTCCAATGCTCTCCAAACTAAGGCTCCAAAATCCTGGGTGCTGGTATAAGCGTGTATGTAAGGTACAGACGATCATAAACAACACGAAGCGAAGAAGTACCAAAGTTCTACCATTTAAAGTAAGGATTAGATATGCGTATTTCAGGAGATGTTTAGCTCAAGTCATTGATACAGGACTGTTGGATTTCGGAGCTAGATGATGGACGTGACAATCTGAGGAAGGAAGCAAGGGAGAACATTCAGAGTATCCAAGCGGAGTACAAGAAAGCTTTGATGCAAAAAGAACGGTAGACAAGAAGTTTTAGTTAAATGATTTGGTAGCCATGGAAAGCACCCAGTATGGTACTTGTTTAAAATTTAGTAGTTAATAAAGTAGTCAAAGTAGGAAACTATGTAAGATACGAAGTTGAAAGGGTAGATGGTTATGGGCCTTATAAGACATCAACAGTCGCAGAGTACATGAAGGCATTCGGGACAAATCCTGCATCAGGAGGGCCGATTGTGCGATGCGATAGTGGAGAGTCAAGGACCACTAGAGGTGGTCTCATTAACTGATCTAATATCTTTCCCTTTCTGTACTCGGTATTTTGAAGTAATACTCGATATTTCTAATTTGTACTCGATACCCGGTTGCAACGTGAGTGAAAAGTGGCACTCACTCGGTGCCAGAATTTTGCCAAGAACAGTTCATTATGCGCACGTATTTTTTGTTATTCAAAGTTAATCAGTCGTATGTGAATAAAGTATATCATTATAATATTTAAAGTCAGCGTTATCTCTTCTGAAACAAGGACCTTGCATATATACTCCATGGGGTCGGAAATGCTTCCTTTTATCTGTTACATACTTCCCTACGAATCTAGTATACCCTTTTGCTCTACGAGCAAGGTTTATTAAAATCATGCACGAATGCTCGCGCTCTGAGCAGAACACTTCGTTTCTCTTCGGTTCGGATTTCGGTTGACTGTTCTCAGTTGCACTGTTCGTGTTATGCTCATTCAGCAACAACTTATAGAGAGCGATCCGGCTGGAGGCGCACAGTCAGCAGAAGAGCAAAAAAACGAAAGGGTTATCGTTCAGGGTTTTTGATTTTTTTCTTTGTTCTAAGTGGTCCTCAATTTTCATTTGAAATAATGCTGCTGCCAAAATTGTGTATTATGTATATGTATTTTTATTAGGACTTAACACTTACATTTAAAATTTAATCTGTGTTAAGTTAAAGGGGTTATATGAATGCAATTGTGCAACAAAAAATAGCTAGAATTTTTTGTTTTTTTTTTATATGATGCAAAAGTTTTATTCATATTCCGTTTTTGGTGTCTTAAAGTAAATTATTTCCATTTTTAAATGCAAAAAAAAAATGCATAATAGCCAAACTGCTGGACCCGTATGGATTTCAAGTGCCTTGAGGTGGACACGATCTACTACGAGATCGCTTTATCTGAAATCGAAAATGTAAAATCAGTTTAATCAAGTATCTTGTCGCTGAACGAAGGAATTTGGAAAATTTTTTCGGTTTTAATGTTCCGATCGGTATGATTTTTTGTGTGAGTATTCTTAAAACTATATACTTCAAGAAAATGGAACGACGGATCGCTCGCATGTACACGCTTATAAATGCAAGACTTTTCATTTCTTCGCTTGCTTCAAAACGAATGAGCAGAGCAAAAAAGAAACACGAAACTTGTTTTTGTTTTTTTTTATTAAACAAAGCTTAAATATATACAGGAATAAAAGTGGTAGAAGAAGAGATAGAAGTGTTCCGTTCCCGCGAGACTGCCGCAAAGCTATACTTCGCGGGACGGATGGCGGTTGCCGCTCGTCCTTATGACTCGTTGCGTCGACTCCGTTCTCGATGCCTTAGATCCTTCAGGATGCCAGCGGCCATGTTGGCTATCGCGTCCCACTTGCATTGGTTTTCCAGCATGCAGCTGATCACGTTGTTCGCTATCAGGTTACGATCGGTTATTGTTTCAGCTTCGGCTCGGTTCCTGGCGTATAGGGGGCAGATGAATAACGCGTGTGTCACGTCTTCGATGCTTCCTCGTGCTTAAACCTATGCAGGTATTCCTTGAAGCATCCGTGCCCGGAGATCATCTGGTAGAAGTAGGTAGAAATCTAGCTGTCAGTGTCTTCTCTGCAGCTAGGGGGTTAGCCATGCCTCGATCGTGCTACTGCGCTGGGTCCTGCTTCCTGTGCTCCCAGTTCTTCGTTCTGCCACCAGCAGGTCTATCGGTATAGTACCGGCTACCACTAGCGCGGCTTCCTCAGATACCGTGCAGAAGCTGCTTGTGATGCGCAGTTCGGAGCGTCTGTAGACAGCTTTGCACTGGCGGCTGTATGTTGCGGTCTTCATAGCTTCGGCCCATATGGGCGCGGCGTACAGTATAGTAGATGTCACCACTGTGGCTATGATCTTTCTGCTGTGCTGCTTCCTCGAGTATTGGCCATCATCCTTGAGATGGCTGCAGTCGATCTATATGCATCGGCTGCTGCATACGATAGGCGTGTCTTGAACGATAGCCTGTGGTCGATTAGTACTCCAAGATATTTGATTGAGGCACTTGTTTCGATTGGAGTTGATCCGACTCGTATTGTTGCCTTCTCCACAGTCTTCCTGCTGCTTATGAGCACTGCCTCCGTTTTGTGCTCGGCGACTGATAACCCGTTGTCTGCGAGCCAGCACATGAGGGTGTCTATTGAGAGGTTGCATCTATCCGTGATCTCTTCGAGGGTTTTCGCTACCGTTACCAGCGCTATGTCGTCCGCAAATCCCACAGTGCATCCTTCGGGTAGTACCTGCCTTAGGATCCCGTCGTACATGGCGTTCCATAGTTTCGGGCCCAGGACTGAGCCTTGAGGTACTCCTCCTGTCACCTGGTACTCATGCCCTCCGACGTCAGAGGAATATGTGAGCACTCTGTCCTTGAAGTAGTCCGCTACGAGGTGGATCAGGTAGTCCGAGATTCCCATGCGATGAAGTGCTTGCAGGACAAGGTTCCAGTTGGCAGATTTAAAGGCATTCTTGACGTCCAGTGTGCAGACGAGGCAGTACTATTTTGAGCCACCTTTCTCCTTCGATTGCGTTAGCAGCCAATTGGGTGACCGCTTGGATCGCGTCAATGGTGCTCCATTTTCTCCGGAAGTCAAACTGGTGGTCCGATAACGCACTAAGTTGGTCGAGTTCTTTTTCGAGGTGGGTGCAGATTATGCGCTCGAATATCTTCCCCGTTGTATTTAGCATACATAGGGCTCTGTATGAGGATGCGTCGTCGTTCAACTTGCCCGGTTTTGGGATGAGCACCAACCTTTGACGCTTCCAACCCACACTGGTCCAAATGCCAAAAATTTTGGCAGAAATTCGAAAAAAGGAGTTACAGACCTGAAACTTGGTAGGCAATATTGTCATAGTATATGTTAAGCCTGAGAAAAAGTTTAGTCCGATTGGACCACGCCCTCTACGCCGCCCCATATAAGTTAATGTCCTTGAAAACTATAAATTCGAGTATATTTAAATCCGGTACATTGTCCAACAAAACTTGAACGTATATATAACTTTTTGAATAAACAATCTGACAATTCATTTCTCCCACCCCTTACCACTCTCCCACCAGACTCCCACCCCCAAAAATATTTAGCTTCCCAAAAAAAAAATATGTAAAACATCAATTAATATACATATATGTTATTTCTTTTAGTAAGGCATTTTTTAATATGATTTTTTTTTTATTATTTTGTTAATCATTTTCCACATCTAAATCGAAAGAATATATATCGATACATTCAGATGTGTCCAAGTCATCTTCCTTATCGTCATCATCTGCATTGACATTATTAAATAGGAAATTTACATTTGGAGCTCTTAAAAGCTCAAGAACTTCTGCTGGATAAGTGTGTTTTTTATTTTGCAACAGCCTTTGTTGAATATAAATGCTGGAAACCAGGGGATCCGATGAATCTAGCGCTCGGCAAAAAACGTCTGTCATGGTATTTATACGACTATTTTGTCTTGCATGTGAACGTCTATCTTTTTTATAAAACTTATTTCGGGCTTCCGATGCATTTTCAGCTAGGCAACCAAGTGGAAGGGAGGATGCGGCTATGATCTGAGCACCATGAGCAAGTACTTTATGTACCGTAGCTGACATTGGGTACCAAGGATACTTTTCCATGTATAAAGAGCCAGCTTTTTTACAGAAATTTTTAAATTTTTGAACATCAATTTCGAAGTTGCATGAAATGGTGATTAATATAATATAGAAGTCTCTTAAAACCTCCGGGTCGAAGCCAAGTATTGACGCAAATGTGTCGGTATTCAAAAATGCTTTTCTTGCTGTGTTCCCATCGTTTGTACTGCCGCTTCCGTTTGCCTTGGGCTTATCGACATGAAGTCCAAGAACCGCCCATAATTTGCCTTGAATTTCCACTTTCCGCGCAGACATTTTTTCTTTGTCTTCAGGGCCACGTACTTGCCATTTATTGATACCAATCCTATATCCAATTTTAAGAACAAATTCGAAAAACCGAATCCACGCGTGTAGAGGACTTACTCCGTATTCTAGCGCTTGTGGGCTTTTTGGAATAAAGTTATCCGACTCCAGATCAGTTATTGTCATAAATTGCATAGGCTTAGCTCCACAGATTGGGCAAGACTGGGTTGAATTAGTTCCAGTTAAGATATTCAGGACTTTTCCGTCAATTAAAGTCATTTTCAGCTCAAAACTTATGGTATAGCTTTGTTTGTTCGCATCTTCATATACCATCGGCAATAAATTTTGAATTTCCAAGTCCAAGTTTGCTTTCTCTTTTAATATATGAGTCTTTGTTTCTTTAACGAACTCAATTTTAAGAGGCCTGCAAAATCGCACAGACTGCGGAGAGCGGTTCATCCAAATAACTCGACCTATCGAATCAACTAATTTTAGCGGGATTAGGGTTGTTACAAACAAAGACTGATCCAACGTGTCAGATGCATCCAATACGAAATTTTGTTTATAGAGACTTTGCCCAGTCGAACCGTCAAATCCATAACTAGCAATTAGTTTCATTTCAGAAATATCAGCATATATATTAAGCACTTCGCTTTGTAACAACATTATGCGTTCGACTATGTGCTTCAACAAGTTTTGTAAAGGAACAGACGCGACTGACTCTGTAATACATATTCCTTTAGGTCTACATTTTTCTTTTGCTGCAATCACTTTATTGTAGCTCGGATAAATGTCGCAATTCCGGTTTTTGCTATGTTGTCTTATGTTCATATATTGTCTTTTAGTAAAGCTGTTTTCTATTAGAAAATCTAAGGCTTCTTCTGGAGTATAAGGTACACGTTTAGCTTCCTTTTTTTCTTCTTCCACGTTTTTTAAATGCGCCTTCTTTGCAGCGACCGCTGCAGCATGGACAAGAAGATTTGCATTATTGCCATTGTCTGCCGAAACCTCTGCTGCTAATTTGCGCTTTAAGCGAGAACTACCATCGTCGTAGCATAACCGTGGACGTCCAACAGTTTTGGCGGATTCATCAACAAAGTTACATGCTTTTAATTGTAGTTGCATACGTGATGAAAGCCAACTTTGATGTTTCGTTTTAAATCTTGTAACCATTCGATTACATTTGTTTAAATGAAAATTTACATAAGCAACAAAGTTCTTAATTTTCTTTCGAATTGACTCCTCCATGATTTGGTTAAGCTTCCTGTGACTTTGCTGCAGCACAAAATTAGCGAGGCCTTCGGTTTGCCGATTATTTGCTAGCCAAAATTCAAGCATTTCAGCGTGACTCATGTCAATGTTGTCTGGAAAAAGTCAATTTTCAGGAAAACGGGCAAAAACGGGTCAATAAGATTAATATCCTCGTATTATATACATATTGAAGAACCACATGGTGTTAATAGTTACGACAATCCACGACAATCCAACATACTTTTATTCCACGAAACACAACAAGTTTGAGGTTAGAATCGCTAAAAACATCACTTTATAAAAACACATATAAACAAAGACACACCACATAAAACAAGTATTGCGTGATAACAATTATATTATAAATACCTTCAACTTCGTTTTCCATTTTAATTTGATTAAATATTCGAGGAATAACACAAAATACACCAGTTTCAAATGTGCTCTTATTTGCAAAGCATTCACAATCAAAGTTTGTGGTAAATGATCAGCTGACTTCCAGGGCTGCACAAATTTGCAGTGCTTCGATTTCAACAATACGACTATGCTTTTTAACTGCCCTAGTTAATATTCTATTGCAATAAAATATTATTTTTGCAAAACTCTTAAAAAAAAAATTTGAATTTCTGCCAAAATTTTTGGCATTTGGACCAGTGTGCAACCTATGGGTAAGGTTCGTTGGGTAAGACACGTGTTGTACATCTCCGTGAATATACCAGGGTAGTTTGCCACCAATGTGTGCAGTGCAGCATTGGGAATGCCATCGGGGCCAGGGGCTTTTTGGATCTTGGTTTTCCTTAGCGCAGCCAGGACTTCGCTTCGCTGGTAAGAACGGTACCATCTTCCCGGGTACCTTGCCAGGGTGGACACTTTTTGGCCAAGCTGTAAGTGGCCGGTGGGGGTCGGCGATCCTGTATGCTGAGCCGTATGGTTCTGCATCCGCCGCTTTGCACAGCTCCTGATCGCGTTCTTCAGCACCTTTCTGTTGGCTCTATAGGTTGTTTCCCTTAGCTTCTGATTCACTCCTTCGCTCCTTCACTCTATCGGCTATGTTCCTCGCGCATGTGTTAGCGTCTCCTGTAACGCAGACGCCTTCCATGTGTGCTAAGAGGGACACTGTGTTAAGGGTATGCTTGGGGCGGCCAGTCTGGGTCTGTCTGACACCCTCAATACGCAGTTACGTGCCACTTCAGGGCTAGCGAAGATGAAGTCGATAATTGACTCCCGACCTGACTTGCTGAAGGTTGGTCTGTTACCTACGCTGAGTAGGCGTATGTTTGACGAAGCCACTGCCTCAAGGAGGATGGTTGGATGAGGATAGGGGACCTTCCGCGTGCGTAGTCAGCGATCTCCTGCATTATTGCTCTGAACTCGCTGATGTGTACGCTCGGGGCTATGTAGCAGCTGTAGAATGTTATACCTTTGATCTTCGCTCTGGTGTATCCCGTCCTGGAAGCCCTTTGCGATAGGTGTCCAGGGGGCTGCCCGCAGCTCCATATTGCTGATCTGCCGTCCGAACTATGTTGCCATACGCCTTCATACTTGTCCTTGTAGGGCTCGTTGAGAATTGCCTCAGCCTGCTGCTTGATGACTATCTGTGGTAGCAGGTCCTGCGCCGCTCTGCAGTGATTTATGTTGAGCTGTAGGACCTTAACCGTTCTGTTTATCATTCATGGCTTTCCGGTACTCAGGGCACATCGAGTCGAGTGTTCGGCCTCTCCTCCAGATTTCCCGCTTCTTTTGCAGATGATGCATTTCGGTTTGCCCTGGGTACAAGTTTTATACTTGTGGCCATCCTTGTTTTTGGGTAAGCACAGGCCGGTTTGTTAAAAGGACACTGGCGAATGATTCTTGTCCGACTATAAAATACGATCAACTGTTATTTGCGAGCTCTGTTCAAAATTATTGAGATTGCAAAATACACATGTTGTGATTACAAATTTCTTTAAGAAAAATGATAGTACATTTCCTTTCCTTTTCACCATATATCTAGTTAGCTTTAACCTGATTACTCCAAAATGGCGTTTACACTGCGGAAACTGCATAGCTTGAGTGTCCAACGACGTGCGTGCTCGTTCAGGTCAAAATTGGCAGTTTATGAACAGATGAAATCATAAACCAAAAATAAAATGTATAACCCCTATAATTGTAAGAAAAACTTGAATCAAAATTTTTAATTTAAACAAGGAAGAACGCTATAGTCGAGTACCTCGACTATCAGATACACGTTATATTCGCGTAATGAGTTCGCGCTGCGTACAAGACTACGGAATCTAAATCTTAAATCCCAATTCTCTATTTTTAATGGTTTCCAAAATATTCATATCTACGATTTTTTGAAGTTTGTGGGCGTTAAAGTGGCCGTGGCAAACTTTTTTGGGTCAATCGATAGGTACCCTTCAGTTCTGCAGTAGGGACGCGGTGGCATGGCTCAAGGCAAAAAGCTTTTTGTTTTTTTTGTGCCTAAAACGCTGTGCCGCTGTTGACGTCAGCAGAGAAGTCGGCTCAGCGTAGAAGACTGCATACGAAAACGATCGTGCAACAAAGAGAGGTAGATACTCAGAAGTTCCCTCTCTTTCTTTGTCTTATAATCTGCCTGCACTCGGCGCTCTCAGAGTAAAATTTCGGCCGGTCCGTTATTTTTTTTTGCGTCTCTCCGTTATGTTCGGCTAGCGACTAATATTTCGGCGGAAAAATTTTCGTGGAGCAGCGACATGTGAATGCCCTAATATTTTACGAGCATTATTGTATATCGAAAATAAACTACTTATATTGTTTTATAAAAGTAAATTTTTTGATTCTAGTAAAATTAAGTAATTCGGATTTACTTATAATGTTATGTTTACTTATTATACATTTTTATTACAATATATTTTTATAGTCTAGTTATAGAAAATTAGTCCGTTAAAATTGATTTAAGTATTTAAAACATTTTGGCCTAAAAAGAGTATAAGTGCAGTGGTACGCGCCAACAGCGAAGAGAAAACAAAAGAAATCAAGTAAAGGGGTGAGAAGAAGACTTGGTGCATTCTGTTTGAGTGATTGAAAGGGAAGCATCCATTTTAATTGTGCGCAGCAGAGTTACTTTAATCTTCTCTTTAAGTTAATATAATAATGTCAGGTAAGTGCTACGTTAAGTTTAAGATGTTGTGCATTGATCTTAGTTTAAAGTACGTATATTTTGAAGGTATTCAATGGGTTCCGTTAGCCGAAAGTGGATGATGAAATGTTTTGTGACAAAAAACCCCGCAAAGGGTTTATACACAGCTCTAAAAGGTATTTAAATATGTATTTACTTTAAATTCAATATTTTCATAATTGAAAACTAATGGGAAAAATTCAGATTTTCATAAGTGATTTCACTTGGGACGTGTCACTTGCCAATGATTTCATAAGTGAAAACTCATGGAAAAATTCTGATTTTCACAAGTGTTTCACTTGAGACCTGTCACCGGCACGTGACAGGCCATACGAAAAATGAGTATAAGGAACAAGTGAAATCCCGTGGGACTTCGGAAAATTTTCATTTCATTTTCACTTGTGAAAACGCGGACATCCCATACAATTTTCTATATGGAGCGTCACTTGTGCAAGAGGACATGTCCCACGTGATTCACAAGTGAAACTTTTTTTTTTGGAACTGAAGGGTATTGATGAGAACAATACATTTCAGTTAAAATTTGTATTCTATCATCAAAACTGTAGGAGCCACAGTTTTTGGCGGTTTGTGGGCGTTAGAGTGGTCGTGGCACCCTGCTGAAACAAACTTGCGCTGCGTAAGAGCTCAGGAATCTAACCCAAATACCAATAGCCTAGCCCTCATAGTTTCCGAGATCTCAGCGTTCATCCGGAAGGACAGACAGACGGACATGGATAGATCTACTCGGCTAGTGATCCTGATCAAGAATATATACTTTATGGGGCGGAGACGCTCCCTTCTGCCTGTTACATACGGTGGTCGGCATAAGTATTGTGACAAAACAAAAGTTAAATATACTCATAATTCGAACTTACTTCTTGTAAACTTTGGTATCAATGGAAAATTTAAATGCCGTTTGAATGATACGATACATTTCTTAACCCATTCAGTACTTATTGAAAAGGACGAATTTGTGTGAAAATCTCCTTTTTGAACATTTCTCCTCGACTTGAAAACTTAAATTTTTTGTTGCAAAAAGTTTCTTCAAACAAAAATAATAAAAACTGCAAAAAAAATTTTTCAAAAATCATTTTGCTTATATTTTTTATGATTTTTTGAAGGTGACAATGTCGGAAAAAAGAAGAAACTTTTTGCATCAAAAAATTTTCAATAAATACTGAATGGGTTAAGAAATGTATTGTATCATTCAAACGGCATTTAAATTACCTTTCCATTGATGCCAAAAGTTTACAAGAAGTAAATTCAAATTATGAGTATATTTAACTTTTGTTTTGACAAAATACATATGCCGACCAGTGTACTTTCCGACGAATCTTGAATACCCTTTTACTCTACGAATAACGGGTATAAAAGTGTACATCGTTTGTCCGATCAAAATGATTTTTTTATAACGGCTACAGCCGGCTACTTTGGCCCACTTGCTTAAGTTTTTTTTTTTTTTTCCAATTTTCAACATGTTTCTAAGTATTTAAAAATAGTTTCCTAGATTTTGTGCTTTGTTGCGTCACATTTTAATGCAGAAGGTCCTAGAGCGGGACCAAAGAGGGCGGGAGCAAATGCAACCAAACACGAGATGGATTTGCCGTCGTCGAAGTGATGGCTGAAATGGAAGGGGAGGGACAGTTAAAGTTGAAAACATTTGCATGATTTGTTTTAAAGTTTTTGTAAGATGAAGATCAAAAATAGGTCCCCAAATTATGTTAGCAATGAAACAGAAAAAGGAAAATTATTAAGAACCCAGTAAGCGAAGGCTAAATGTTTAAAGTAACTTATTAAGTTTAAGGCTAGCATTTTGGACCAAATACGGGAATTTGTATTGATAAAGCAAACAAATCCAAAAACATAATTTTTGCAATGTAGATAAGAAACATTTATTTATTTATTTATATAAAGTTAGCTTAAAGTTAAAACTATAGGCTAACTAAATTAAGAGCTCTAGCAGCTAAGGCCTTCAGCTCGTCTGAGGTGTTGAATTAACATTTTTATTTACATTTAAATTTAAAACTTAATTTTGGCTTTTTTTAAGAAATGAGATGATTTTCATGACGTTGTCGTTGGGTTGGGTTTGAGATGGTGTTGATGGGGTTAAGTGAATGTAGTGTATAATGATATGTTGGATGTCTATTGAGGAGTGGTGGCAGAATGGGCATGTGTTGGGAAGTGTTCTTTCCATGTAATGGGCATTAGTGAGTTCAGTATGACCTAGCCATAGCCGGTGTATGAGTATTTGTGTTTTCCTATTGGTGTTTGGGGGTATGTGCCAGGTGGATTGCGGTGAGGTCTGTAGCATTTGTTTGTACCAAGGAGATACATTGTTGTACATGCCAGTTTGTTTTGATTGTATGTGTTTTTTCAAGAAGTGTGAAATGTCGTTAAAGGTTTATGGATGGCTATTAGCTCGCTAGAGAGAACGGATGAGTAGTGAGGGAGGAGTTCTGTTTTGATTGTATTGGTTTCGCTGGTTACACTATAGACGGTATACCGTTGGCCATAGAGCCGGTGTAAAGAAATTGGTGGTTGGGGAGAGTGTTCTTTAGAGATTGAAAGAGTTGTTTATATATTGTGGCAGATGTGCTGGTTTTGTTGTAGTTGGATAGTGCTGTGTTAGTAGCTTTGTTAATAATTTCCATGTCGTTTTTTTTATTGTAGTTGTTTTGATTGACGCAAAGGGTAGGTGAAGTTTCTTACAAATGTTAATTATTCTGTCTATTGTACTGGGATATTTGAATTTCTTTTTGGAGGTTCTTGTAAGTTTTATAAGGGGGTGTCAAATGAGTGTATAAGTTTTTTTTTAAAGGTTTGCCTGTTAAAAGTTTTGTTTCTATAAAAATGTTGTTAGTTGGTGTTTCTGTTTCTGAGTTTAGGGAAGTTCTTATACGGTTAATTAGGTGTTTAGGAGCGTATCCGTAAATGAGCAGACAGTAATCTATTTTTGAGATAAGGATGGATTTTACAAAATGGACTAGCGAGGAAGTGTTGGTGCTGTATGTTAGAGGGGAAAGGAGTTTAATAATGTTCAGGGGTTATTAATTTGTTTATGTGGGTGGACCAGTTATATCTATTGTTTAGCGTGAGACCTAGGATTTTTGTGTTATTAGTTTCTGGGGTATTTACTTTGCCGGTACGGATTTCAGATTTGAAGTTATGTTTACGGCATATGTCTGGCTTTGGCATTTTTCAATTGATAGGGAGGCTCCAGAGTCGGAACACCTGGAAGAGGGAAGAGAGGGTTACAATGGAATTTTTTCTTCTGTTGTGTTCGATAATTAGGTGGAAGTCGTCGGTGTAAGCAGTGAATTGGAATTGCCTTGGTAGGGCTATTGTTTTTGTTAGGGAATTGTAGGAAATTAGAAAAAGAATGACTGAAATGGGTGAACCTTGTGGGCTGCCATTGTCGAGAGGAGAGCTGTTAGACAGATTTCTGCCGGTTTTGATAATTATTTTCCTATTTTTCATGAAGTTGGAGACATAGTTTATGGTTCGGGGTCCTAGCTGCCATTCTTGGAGTTGTTGAATTATTGAGGGATACCTATTTTGTCGAAAGCCTTGGAAAAATCCAAGGAGATGATAGAGAGGTGGCGCTTTAAGGATAGGGGTCTAATTGCTATATGTAGACCAATATAGTAGACTGTCTAGAACTGATTTACCTTTTTTGAATCCCAACTGGTTGTTGTGAATGAGTTTGTTCGTTAGAACAAACCACAACAACCTTTTCGCAGTAATTTTGTGTAGTATTTTGGCTATGCATGGGTTTAAGGATATACAGTGGCGTGCAAGTCTGAGTACATGTTTGCAACTATTGACTTTGGGCCCGCATAAAAAATTTATTAGTAAAGTAAATGAAACCAAATTTTTTGTGTTTATTCTTTGAATATTTATTAACAAATTCTTATACAAAATATAACAAAATAAACTAATTGGTCTCATTATGAAATAAAAAACGAAATAAACTCACATATACTCAGTTATGCTCAATTTGAACTTTTCAACAAAAGTTGCACAGCTGATTCAATTGAAAGCTTAATTACAGAATTTTACCGTTTGTTTTTGAGAAGCTTCTGTTTTGAAGTGCTTTATGAATGATTTTAACTAAAAACGTACTAAATCTTTCGTGTTTTTGCTCTTTTGTATTAAAAATAAAAAAATGAAGAAATTGTCAAGAGACGTTGAAGATTCAGTAGTAAACCTAACTGAAAATGGATGTTCGACACGAATAATATCCAAAAAGTTAAAAATCAGCCAATCAGCAGTCATTCGTGTGCAAAAAAGGCGCAACGCGGTACCCAAGGTACAAAGAAGTGGTCCATGTCGAATTTTGACTGATGCAGATGCAAGGCTTATGATGCAAAAAATTAAAAATGAGAAAAATTGTAAACCCAAGGATGCAGCCATAGGATCCGCAGCCATAGGGAAGCCCGTCAGCCAGTGGAAAGCGTGTCAAGCACTTAGGCACATTGGATACGCCTCAGAAGTGAAAAAGAAGAAATCGGCCTTGTCCGATAAAATATAAAAGCGCGATTAAAATTTGCGAGGGCGCATAAAAATTGGAAACTGGACGACTGGAAAAGATTTATATGGTCTGATGAATCTAAATTCAATCGATACCAGTTGGATGGTAAACAATATTGTTGGAGAAGCCTGAAGAGACGTTGCAGAAACGTCACGTACAAGAAACTGTGAAACATGGAGGAGGAAATGTCATGGTCTGGAGCTGTTTTACTTGGTGGAGCGTTGGACCAATTAAGAAAATAGATCGAATTATGAAGAAGGAGGACTATCTAGATATTTTGCAGACCCATCTTTGCGATTTTGTTGACAAATTTGCATACATATAAGGAGAGTGACATCACATTCCAACAAGATGGCGATCCAAAATACACGTCCAAAATGGTCAAAGAATCGATCGTAAAGCAACATTTTAAGTTAATGGGGTAGCCAGCACAGAGTCCTGATCTCAATCCTATCGAATATTTGTGGTCGATAGTGAAAAGACGATTGGGACTCTACGAATCGGTACCAGCAAACCAGCACGAGATGTGGCAACGAGTCCATCAAGAATGGAGAGCTATTCCAAAAGAAATCATACAAAATGTGGTAGAAAGTATGCCAGATCGAATAAATAGCGTAATAAGAAATAAGGGTTTTTGGACCAAGTATTAGAAAATAAGCGTTTGTTGAAAAATTCAATTTGAGCATAACTGAGTATTAGAGAGAATTTGTTTTTTTTTGTTATATTTTGTATAAGAATTTGGTAATAAATATTCAAGGAATAAACACAAAATTTGGTTTCATTTACTTTATTAATAACTTTTTTATGCGGGCCCAAAGTCAATAGTTGCAAACATGTACTCAGACTTGCACGCCACTGTAGGTCTGTAGGATTTAGGTTCAATTTGTGGTTTTTGGGGCATAAGGATAGGAAGGACGACAATAACTTTGTAGGCTTGCGGTATGTGTGAACTTAGAATATAATTAAAATGATTGAGGATTCTGATTTTGAAGGAGGGTGGAGAGTTTTCGATCATGGAATGGGAAATGCGGTCCATACCAGGGGTGGAGCCTTTAAGGGAGGGAGTTAAGGGCAGATAACATTTTTATATAGAATATGTCGTTTTCAATTTGGTTGGCTGCTTGACTCGGAAGGTTATTTATTGAAGTATTTAAAAGGTTTGTGTCCTCGGCTTCTTACGACCAGAGGTCTCCGAAAGTGTTGGCTATTTCTGAGGGGCAAGTGTAAGTGTCTTGTATACATAAAGCATGTATATGTTTTGTTGGGTGAAGGCCGCATAAACGTTTTAAGTTGGCTCGCATTCTCGACGGGTCGGAGTTGGGTTTGATATCAGACGTAAAATTGTATAATGCTGTTTTTTTGCTTTTTTAATAGCTCTTCTAAATATGGCGTTTGCTTTTTTCTTCTAAAAATTCTAAAATGTTTCTTGTGTTTATGTTTAGTTTTAGAAGTTTAAATTTATTGTTTTTTGTGTTTTTTAGCAATGTAAGTTCCTGATTCCACCAGGAAACTGTGTGTTTAAAGGAAAAGGTTGTGTTTTGTGGAATGCTATATGAGCAGATTGTAAAAGTGTTTTTATAATTTTTGCAGCTTCTTTATTAACGTTGCTGTTACAAGGTTGTGTAGATGAGCTGAGTTGCGTAATGATGTTGGAAAATAGTGTCCAGACTGCTTTGTTCAGGTTAAAGGATGGTTTGGAGAGAAAGGATGGAGAGGAAGTGTTCCGGAACATAGAAATAAGGATAGGAAAATGATCGCTTCCGTGAAGGTCATCGATCACTCTCCACGTTATTTCAGGTGCTGTGTCTGCAGTGGCAAGAGAGAGGCCTATGTGTGTAAATGTGTTGTGAGTGGTGTGTTGAAGACTTGTCGTTAAGGAGTATATGGTCTGATCGGTCTATGAATTTGGCAACAATGTTGCCTCTAGAGTTGGCTCTGGGGAACCCCAATATGGGTGCCAGCTGTTGAAATCACCTAGGACTATAGTGGGTACGTTTGTTGGGGAAAGACGTTTTGGAGGTTGTTTGTGCGAAATTGTTTCTTGGGAGAGATGTATGTGGATATTAGTGTAAATTTTGTTTTGGAATTTATCAGAATGGCAATAGCTTCAAACTCTGGGACCAGTTGGTGTTGCGTGTGGGAGATAGAATTATGCAACAGTATCGCTGTGCCTCCAAATGCATTAGTATTGTGGCTGCAGAAAAGTGTAAAGTTTACAGGAGTAGGTAGAGATTCTGTGTGATATATGGGTTTCTTGTAGGGCAATTATATGTGGGTTATATTGTTTGAGGAGTATTTGGAGTTCTTGGTAATTATTCTTGTAGCCTTTTATGTTCCATTGATTTATTTTAAGCATTAATCTAGGTTAGTAAGGGTGATTGGTGTCCGACGCCGACTTTGCTATCCCGGGGTAATGCCTTCAACAACAAGCAAACAATCGATGAACGCAATAAGAGTTGTTTTATTCTATAAATGTACATCAGTTACCTTAACTTAAAATACACAATTTATCTTACGTACCGCAGTTTCCCTTCCCTTTCTATGGGATAGCGCAATCGGAGTGATCCGAAGCGGTAAACATCGGTTAAACCTAAGCCGATTCAGTATGACCAATCCTAAGAATTTTAAACATTTCACACGAGAATATACTAACACTGGTGGCTCTAAAATCAAACTTATCTGACTATCGATAAACTAATCCGTTCCGCGACAATTGGTATTTCAATTAATTTCCATATCGCATGAGTCGCTAGAAGCATTTTCAGGCGTAGTTGATTTTTATACCCTTGCAGAGGGTATATTGATTTCAGTCAGAAGTTTGCAACGCAGTGAAGGAGACGTTTCCGACCCCATAAAGTATATATATTCTTGATCAGCATGACTAGACGAGTCGATCTAGCCATGTCCGTCTGTCCGTCCGTTTCTACGCAAACTAGTCTCTCAGTTTTAAAGCTATCGGGCTGAAACTTTCCCAAAAGTCTTATATCTTTTGCAGGTAGTATATAAGTCGGAACCAGCCGGATCGGTCTACTATATCTTATAGCTTCCATAAGAATAATCGGAAAAAAAAAATTTTTTTTTAATATTTCTTTGGTGTTTTTTAACATATAACCTCCTACGCTTGGAAATAATATTTTTTAATTAGTTCTGAATTTCAAATTAAATTTTATCAAAATCGGACGACTATATCATATAGCTGCCATGGGAACGATCGGAAAATTGGTGGTAAAACAATATGAAACAAATTATAGCTTCGGTGCTTTTTGACATATTGTCTTATACTACTGGGAATATCATTATTTGTATTTTAATTTAATTACATTTAATAATTACAACTGCAAGGGTATACAAACTTCGGCTTGCCGAAGTTAACTTCCTTTCTTGTTTTTGTTTGAAATACCAAAAGTTAATTAATATTGAGGGCCAAAAAACAACAGCTCTTCGGCTTACTTGAAATATTATATAAGAATTTTTTCCAATCAAATTGATTTTTGTTCATTTCATGAATGACATTTCGTTATTTACTGAATTTAAACAGGTTGCAGTGCTTTTTGTTTGATATCTACCGAACTCTAATTTTTATCACAAAAATTGTTAAATATCAAAAGTTGAGGAATGTCAAGAAATATATTATTTGAAATTTAACAAAAGAGCACGCTATAGTCCATCAAATATCAAATACCCGTTACTCAGCTAAAGAGAGTGCGAGAGGGATGGAGATTTGCTTGCTTGCAGCTAGCGCCGCCTAGCTCATAACACCAACTAGGCCATAGCGCCCCTAGCGGTTTGGTGGCGTATTAGTGAAAACAGCTGATTTACTGCATGTGGTGTGCAATCCGATTGAATTTGCAATATATTCACTATTGCTTGGTTATAACTTTTTAATGAATATTTCGATTTCAATGGCATGTAGATGGGTACTGATAACAAGAACAAAACCTCATTTTAATTATTCAAAAATATTAAGAAATTGGGCGTTAGAGTGGGCGTGGCGCCCTGCTGAAACAAACTTGCGCTGCGTAATAGGCTCTTGAGTCTGCGTACATAATCCCAACTTTCTAGCTTTTGAAGTTTTCGAGATCACAGCGTTTATACGGACGGACATACAGACGGACATGGCTAAATCGTCGGCTAGTGATCCTGATCAAAAATATATATACTTTATATGGTCGGAAACGCTTCCTTCTACCTGTCGGACAAATAAAGTATACTTTTTGACTTTATGAGTGTCAGGTATAAATAGAAATGGTTCGAAACTGTTTTGAGAAACTAGCAAAAAAGTCTATAAAAAATCTTTGATCTATAATTTGTAATGTTGTATCTAAACAGTTTCAAAAAGGGCAGTGGAATTACTATACTTAATTACCTTTTCAGCGACCGATTTACCGCCAAACTAGCGGGTTTTCCCAAAAGTGGTAGAACAAAAGTTTTCTTTTTCAAGCTTCTTATACTAAAGTCCGAAAGACCCTAAAACCAAACCCACACACAAAGGGACAAACAAATTCATTTTAAAAAGACCCCCAAAATCTTTCTTTTGAGGATGCATCGGATTTTAACAAATGAGGTGTTATTCGACGACAACAGCTCTTAATTTTTTTATTTTATACTTTTTCACTTTCGCCGCTCTTTCTCCCAAACCAATTTAAACTTTTAATTGGTCTATCACTTTCGATTGGTGTATCATTCGTTATTATCGGACCATCACAGCAGATTTTCCACAGTAATATGAGTAAGAAATTTGGAAAGAATACATTTTTTGTTATCTATTAAACCGCATTAAAATACGTTGTGCCAGGCTATATGAATTGAAGAACATAAATGCCTATATCTCCTAAATTTTTGGTTGTTTTGGGAGTGTAATCAACCCAAATATTATCTATTTTTATTAGGTCAGTGATTAGCCATTATCTGAAGTTTGGGAAACAAGGTTGTTCTAATTCTGCTTGTGTATATGTTACTAATTCCAATTGACATTCTTTATCCGATCCAGGCGAATGGCTATGCCCGCGCTGCGTTGTCGAGGAGGTTAGCAAGCCGCAGGAGGCATTCGGCTTTGAGCAGGCAGAGAGGGAATATACTCTCCAGCAGTTTGGACAAATGGCTGATCAATTCAAGCAGGAATACTTCCGCAAGCCGGTGCACTTGGTGCCCACCGAGATGGTTGAGCGCGAGTTTTGGCGCATCGTATCTTCCATAGACGAAGACGTTACTGTCGAGTATGGGGCGGACTTGCACACAATGGATCACGGCTCAGGGTTTCCCACCAAGAGCTCTTTATATCTTCTGCCTGGCGACCAGGAGTATGCGGAATCAAGCTGGAACCTCAACAATTTGCCGTTGCTGGAGGATTCCATTCTGGGCCATATCAACGCTGACATAAGCGGCATGAATGCACCGTGGATGTACGTGGGCATGTGTTTCGCCGCCTTCTGCTGGCATAACGAAGACCACTGGAGCTACTCGATCAACTATCTTCATTGGGGAGAACCAAAAACTTGGTATGGTGTTCCGGGGTCCTGTGCAGAGCAGTTTGAAGAGACTATGAAGCAGGCAGCCCCTGAACTTTTTTCATCGCAGCCAGATCTGCTTCACCAGTTGGTGACCATCATGAATCCCAACATCCTGATGAATAACCGCGTGCCGGTGTTCCGCACCGATCAGCATGCCGGTGAGTTTGTGATCACTTTTCCCCGGGCCTATCACGCAGGTTTTAACCAGGGCTATAACTTTGCCGAAGCCGTCAACTTTGCGCCCGCCGATTGGCTGAAGATGGGGCGTGAGTGTGTTAACCACTATTCGATGCTTCGCCGCTTCTGTGTCTTCTCGCACGACGAGCTCGTTTGCAAGATGGCCCTGGAGCCAGCGAAGCTTACTTTCGGGATCGCTACCGCCTGCTATATTGACATGGCCGAAATGGTGGACACGGAAAAGAAACTGCGGAAATCACTATTAGAGTGGGGCGTCACACGAGCAGAACGTCGCGCTTTTGAGCTAGTAAACGACGACGAGCGCCATTGCCAGGAGTGCAACACTACATGCTTCCTGTCTGCGGTATCCTGTGAGTGCAATGACAAGCTCATTGTTTGTCTACGCCACTATACAGTACTATGTGGCTGTGCTCCGGAGAAACACACTCTAATATATCGTTACACATTGGACGAGATGCCGCTCATGCTGCAGAAACTAAAGGTAAAGGCGCACAGCTTCGAGCGGTGGCTTTCTCGTTGCCGTGACATTGTCGATGCACATACGCCCACCTCAGTCACACTACAAGAGCTGCAGGAATTGTGCAAAGAGGCCGAGACCAAGAAGTTTCCTTCTTCGCTGCTGATCGATCGTCTTAATGCAGCGACTGTCGAGGCGGAAAAATGTGTCACAGTCATACAACAGTTGGGTATCAATAAGGTTAGTACACTTTTTCTATTTAATTGTAAGAGTACTTTATTTGTGCTAGATATTACGAAAGGTATTTAAATTTTTTGTATATTGTACCCTTTATGTTAGTGTACATTTTAAATAAGTTGGTACAAAATAAACCAAAAGAATTTACCAAACGTAAACACCTGTCGTCCTGATGGCAACTACATTACGCAGGGTTTAAAAACAGACATTTTTGAGCGGAAACGATTAATTTTTTTGGTTAATGAAAATTATGCTTATAATGGACTATGTGTTAATTGTCTGTATATCGGTTGAAAACTTCAAGGCACAAAATCAAACCTATAAAATGTGCCAAAAGACAATCCTAACTCCTTTTTGGAATATTTAAAAAAAGTTTTTGTTACTTAAAGAAAAAAAAATGGCCGCCTTCGTGCACTCTTTTTGGGTGCTTCGTCATTACCTCTGTGGACCGCAGCACACGTAGTGACGAAGGAGATTGCTATATGTATATACCCGCAAAGTTAAAAATCTGCTACGATAGTACTATTGAAATGAGTGATATACCAATTGAAAGGTATTGTTATTCCTTTTCATTGCACTCAGATTTTTTTAAAGCGAAGGTGAAAGTAAAAGTTATATCTAGAAAACAAGAGAGAACATTATAGTCATGCCATCGACTATCAGATAATCGTTACTCCCTTAAGTGTATCTCATTTAAATTTATAAAATATTAAAAAATTGGGGCGCTAGGCGGGATTTAGCCTTATGGGCTTTGTGGACGTTAGAGTGGGCATGGCATCCTGCTGAATCAAACTTGCTCTGCGCAAGAAGCTCAAGAATCTACACGGAAAATCCCAACTTTCTAGCTTTTGTAGTTACCGAGATCTCATCAGCGTTCACACGGACAGAAAGACAGACGGACCTGGCTAAATCGACGGCGGGTTGGTGGCTTATTAGTAAAAACAGCTAATTTGCTGCATGTGGTGTGCAATCTCGATTGAATTTGCAAAATATTGATTATTTATAATAAAATAAAATATTGCGTGTTGGATTATCAATTCTGTTTAAATTGAGTGGCAACTTAAACGCAGAATGTGCAGTACGACCGCCATATAGAAGAGTCGCCGCATTTCCTGATGATGCTAACGCCAAAGCTATGTCACAGCTTGATCGAGTACCGGTTTGTCACATGAAATTAACTGAGCAGAGAACAATGAGTAGTTGTCAAACAATGTATCACGCACCGGCGCCATCTACTTAAAATATTGGTTTGTAGTTCATGCTATGTATCAGAGATGACGCTGTATGTAAAAAACTATTTTCCCGCTTTTGTGTTGAAATTTTCTCTGAATTTTCTTTTCTATAAACCTCACGGAGCCAGAGACCTTTCCAACGAATGCAAAACCGTGGAAATCGGTTCGTGCGTTCTGGAGTTATAGCGTCAGGAAGAAAACCTGACTAATTTTTATATAGTAGATTAATCTGGCGGCCACATTTTCAAATCCAAACCAAAGAAATCACTATAGTCGATGGCCTTGGCCATTACTCAGCTAAAGGGAGAGCGAGAGTAATGGAGATATGCTTGCAGCAAATCAGCTTTTTTTACTAACACACCTAGCCTATAGCGCCACCTACCGTCACCTAGCCTATAGCGCCACGTAGCGGGAAGGTGGCTTATTAGTTATAACAGCTAATTTGATGCATGTGAATTTGCAACATATTGATAATTTATTTTCTTATAACTCTTAAAGGACTGGTCCGATTTCAATAGTTTTTGGAATGTATATGGGTATTGATAGTAAGATCAAATTCTCATTATACCCGTTACTCGTAGAGTAAAAGGGTATACTAGATTCGTTGGAAAGTATGTAACAGGCAGAAGGATGCGTTTCCGACCCTATTAAGTGAATATATTCTTGATCAGGATCAAGCGGAAACTATAAGAGCTAGGCTATTGAGATTTGGCGTGCAGATTCCTGAGCTTCTTACGCAGCGCAAGTTTGTTTCTTATTGAATTCGTTGTAGTATTCAGTAACTGTCATTCGACCATGATTAAGGATAATTAATTCTGACTAAAGAATAAAGTCCAATTTAAACAAAATTGTTGGAAAAATTAAAAAGATGCCGTGATTGTTTAGAGCGTCGTGGGCAGCTCCCATGATACTATTTCGTAAAATTTTTAAAAGACTAACATTTTATAAAGACTCATTGCAGTTTCTGCAGCTTCCCTCCGACCTACTTATTGTGTTGCTTCCCCAGTGACTTTTGTTAATGATTTTATCACTTGTGTAAAATGTTATAGTTGGGCCGATTTTTTGAATTATAGTCTTCCACTGCGTTTGTGTCTCTAGGTAACTTTTCTTTTAACCCACATATTCTCTTGCACGTTTCGCTCAATTGAACATTAATTGATCTATTAATTAATTCCACTGTTGAATTGCTGGCTGTTGAGTTGCTGGCTAAGTCATCTGCAGAAAAATTAGCAGAACCTTCGGGTGCCATTTTTAATTTTAATTTACCAACACAATTTACTAAATTTTCCAGATTGTTTCCTCTTCTTTATTTGAGAAACAATTGAGGATCACTAGCCGAGTCGATCTAGCCATGTCCGTCTGTCCGTCTGTCCGGATGAACGCTGAGATCTGGGAAACTATAAGAACTAGGCTATTGAGATTTGGCGTGCAGATTCGTGAGCTTCTTACGCAGCGCAAGTTTGTTTCAGCAGCGTGTCACGCCCACTCTAACGCCCACAAACCGCCCAAAACTGTGGCTCCTACAGTTTTGATGCTAGAAAAAAGATTTTAACTGAAATGTATTGTTCTCATCAATACCTATCGATTGACCCAAAAAAAGTTTGCCACGCCCACTTAAGCGCTTACAAGCCGCCCTTAAACTTAAAAAAAATCGTAAGTATGAACGTGGATATCTCGGAAACTATTAAAGATAGAGAATTGGTATCTCAGATTTAGATTCAGTAGCCTTGTACGCAGCGTTACGCGAATATACCACGCCCACAAACGCCCACTCTAACGCCCATAACGCTTAAATCTGTCTACCGCCGGTAGGTGGCGCATTTCAATCACGTTTTGCTGCTTTTATATCTCCATTTCCCTTTGGTCCCTTTAGCTGAGTAACGGGTATCTGATAGTCGAGGTACTCGACTATAGCGTTCTTCCTTGTTTTGGCTTAGATTTATTAGTGTAAATAAACTTATATATATCCACACGACACTGTCCGATGGGGTCTTCTTTCTGGTTGCGGGTTGTACTTCCTTCCTATCGTCGGAGAAAATTTGAATAAATTCTTTTCGAATTGATAACTGAGCTGACTGATAATTAACTGAATATGATAATGAAATTCAAACCTTAAATTGTGTAATCCGATATTGAACCCTTAGGTACGAACTCGCTCGGACCATAACCAAGAGGCTGCTCAGTACAAGCTTACTATGGAGGAGCTTGAGCTGTTCGTTCAGGAAATCGATAACCTCTGCTGCATCATTGACGAAGGCGCATCGGTGCGAGAGCTTCTTGTTTTGGGGAAACAGTTTGTGGACCGGTCCGAGAGCCAGCTGCAGTTGACTTTGGAAGCCTTGGAGGAGAGTGAGCTAGAAACGTTGATAAACGAAGGCAGCTCTTTGCGCATCGAATTGCTTCAACTCGACTTACTACAAAAGCGACTAAAGCAGTGCAAGTGGTACAAGCGCTCGCAGGGATTGAGGGAGACCAGCTCGAAGCTGACCTACCAAGACGTAAAGAACCTCCTGCACATGGCGGCTGCTGACCTGGACCCTACCGATCCGTTCATTGACAGGGAGATGCGAAAGTTACAGCAGATTGGGGCAGACATCGAAGCCTGGGAGTCGCAGGCGGCCAAGTACTTCCAGCGACTGACCCAGCAGCACGAATTAGACGAAATAGAGCAGTTTTTGAAATCAGCCGGCGACGTAAACGGTCAAGTGCCCTCACACGGGCTGCTGAAAGATGCACTTCGAAAGGCGAGGGAGTGGCTGCGGGCCGTCGAACAGCTGCAGCAGAACAACCACGTCACATATTGCCACACACTCGAGGCGATGATTGAACGCGGCATGAACATACCCATTCAGCTGGAGGAGTTGAGTCGAATGCAGGGCCACCTTAGTAGTGCCCACCAGTGGAAGGACAACACAGCCTGCGCTTTTCTTAAGAAAGGCACGTTCTATACACTTTTAGAGGTTCTTATGCCCCGTTCGAATCCTATTATTATTGATTCGGATCTCAAGCCACGCTTTCAGGTAAAAAACCGCACTTCTCTTTGATTTTTACTTATAGCTTTTAGTAATAATTTCTTCTTGCAGGATGACTTCCTGAAAGAGAAAAATCCAGCGGAGATTGTGGCCAGCTTTAAGCATGCGGAGGAGCAGGAGCTGCTAGATATGCGCGAACTTCGGCGCCAAAACATGACCAAAAACCCGTTGCGCGACATGTTCTGCTTGTGCAAGTCCGAGTTTAGGAGCATAATGTTTAACTGTCAGTTGTGTCGCGATTGGTTTCACGCGGATTGCGTTCCACCGCATACAACCACGAATCAGAATGGGATTTTAAACGGCGGATCGGCATCTGGTACTAATCGCCTGAAGTGGCTCTGCCCCAGTTGTGTGCGCTCAAAGAGACCGCGACTAGAGAACATCCTTCCTCTGCTTGTCCAGCTGCAGCAACTGCCAATCCGTCTGCCCGAGGACGAAGCGTTGCGCTGCCTGGCGGAGCGAGCTATGAATTGGCAGGATCGGGCGAGGAAAGCTCTTAGCAGTCCCGACGTGAGTGCGGCCCAAGATGCGATTCTGTCTCAGCAACAGCAGAAACGGAGCTCAGAGGGCGGAGGAGCTGGGGTTGGCAATATCAACAGTCCACGGAAGCCACGTCGCCGTGGCAGTCTGGCGAAAGAAGCATGTGGTTCCACAGACTCTGATGCTGACGACGATGACGATGAGGACGAATGTCGGCTTCGGATCGTCGAGGACAACTTAAGCAATGATGAAGATGAGCCACGTACCGCCGCCGCGAACTTAACCATCAACTCCGATCTTCTTAAGCTGCTATCTGACAGTGAAATTGAAAATTTGTTTGATCTGATGATGGAGGGCGACCTGCTAGAGGTATCCCTAGATGAGACGCTTGAGCTGTGGCGCATCTTAGAAACAATGCCGCCCACTTTGCTGCAGGCGGAGGCTATGGAGCGTGTGGCACATCACATGCAGCGCAATCGTCAGCAGCACTCAAATCCGCTCCCCACATCCGGTGGCGAAGACTCGAACGATAGTCTGCTGGTACAAAACAGTCCCAATAGCAACAGCAATAGTGCTGGCGTAACAGCATCTGCGAGCAACAGCGGGCGGAACAAGAAGAGGCGTTCCAACGACACAAGCAGCAACACAGCTGTGCCTCGTAAAAAGCAAAACACGCCCAAGCAGACTCCGGCAAAAAAGGGATCGGCGGCAGCAGGTCGCAAGAGCGATGCCAAAGCATCGCCAGCAGCATCTGCAACTCCGTGCGCGGATGCCGATGCTGAGAATAAGCAGGCCAACGGAGGAAATACAAACTCTAGTACAGGATCAGGATGTGGCAATTCTGCGGCTACCACACCCACACCAGGCTCGACGCACAAAAAGCGCAAGCGTACCACTACAACAGGCGCTAACAACAACAATAACAGCATGAGCAATATCAATAGCGCCACCAATATCAACAGTAATACTTCCAGCGCCCAGGGAGCGGCCATAGGAGGCAATAGCTCAACTGGTGGGCAGAAGAAACATGCGCAGCGGACTCAGCAGGCCGCGCAGGAAGACGATGAGGAGGAGTGCCGGGCGGAGAATTGTCATAAACCCACCGGACGGGAGGTGGACTGGGTGCAATGCGACGGCGGCTGCAATGAATGGTTCCACATGTACTGTGTAGGCCTCAATCGGAACCAAATCAAGGCGGATGACGACTATATATGTATCCGATGCACGAAGACAGTGGCTATTGGGACACCAGGATCCGTTAACAGTATGAGCGCTACATCCACAACGTCGGGCAAGCAAAGGGTGGTGCAATCGGCACGGTAGAGAAAAGCTAAAGGAGTGAAAGAATTTCCGGGCCGATCAATTTTAGATTTTTCAGCAACAGCAGACTTGTGTTTTATGCAAGATATACAACCAAACACTCGATGAAGCCCGACTTACGGTACTTACAATGTTTAGTAAAGTCACTTGAAAGTTTTCGTAGTACATATTTACCAATTATCGCTAAACTTACGAACCCGAAACGTAAAACATTAAAAAAACTACAAAAGCAAAACAAAACGGATAAAGGAATCAAGCATAAATAATGGAAACAAAGCAACACATGTATTTGTTTTTGTACAATTAGCCCATTCTTACGGTCGTTAAACGTTCTTCTATTATTTTAACATATTTTACAATTATCTTTACCTGCTATTTTTAGTTTTTGTTGATGTAATTTACTTTCTGTGTTCGCCTTTCGAGTTTCGTACAATGCGCAGGCAGAGTTTTATTTTTTTTATTTTATTTCTTCCCTAACCGAAGATAACTCTCGTTTTACTTTTGTACATTTTCGTTTTACTTAAGGTTGCGACCAAAAATCATTTCTTTGTATTTTCTTGTTTATTTTCCCCAATTTTAATATAAATAAAACAAACACAAAAACCTGTTGATAAAACGATCACAAAAAATAAAAAAGATCACTATAAATATAAGTTTACCTTAGAAATACAATGAAAAACTAATAATTTTAAATTTATAATTTTTAAGTTGAATAAAAAGTTATCTACTTGGAAGTTAAACCAATTAAGAATTACAAAATCTTGGTAATATTTAACGTCAAAAAAATAAACACAGTGCTTAGAAATATGCAAATAAAAATATAGGCAAAAACAAATAAAAACACTACGTAAAAACTTTTTTTAAATTGTGTATAAAAACAAAAGTGCAGGTTCTAAATGCAAGAATCCCAAAATAAAAGAAAACGGAAAAACAGAGCCCTAAATATACTAGAGATAAGAAAATGTATTTTATTAAGCAGTAATGTACAATTGATTACAATGAATGATCCAAAAAAATTAAACATACCTTCCCGAAACCGTCACCCAACAAAATATATAATTCTATAATTTAAATAAATTATATATAAATAGTATTACAGAACCGAAGTTGTTTTAGTGCTGGTTATTTGATAATCTTGACAATGTCTTCTTCTATTACGGTTTCATTATTTGGTTATTCCACGCCATTGTTCGTCTAATTCAGTAGAGAAATTTCTTCTCAGACTATACGATTTTACATAAGTTCGGGCAAGACAGACATATGTTGCCTCCAATGAGCAAAATTTACAAAGCCAATATGGACTTCTCACCCCATAATTTAATGCTTGGACCTATAGGTAAGTGAGCAAATTTGTATATAAAACCCTATTCAGACAAGGGGTTTCCGTTTCAGCGACCAAATTCTCAGTTGTGAAGTTACCGGGATGAAACTCCCAAAAGTTGCAGGTAGTATATACAGGGGTGGTCAAAAGTATTTTTTCAAAACAAAAGTTAAATATACTCATCATTTGAACTTACTTCTTGTTAACTTTGGCATCAATGGAAATGTAATTTAAATGCCGTTTGAATGATACAATACTTTTTACATTTTGCTTATATTTTTTATGGTTTTTTGAAGGTGACAATGTCGAAAAAAAATTTGTATGAAAAAAAAAATATGGCTCAAATTAATGTTTCTAAACATTTTCAAAAAATAATATAACATATTTTTGAAAAATGTAACTGGTCTTTTTTTGGCATCAATGGAAATGTAATTTAAATGCCGTTTGAATGATACAATACTTTTTACATTTTGCTTATATTTTTTATGGTTTTTTGAAGGTGACAATGTCGAAAAAAAATTTGTATGAAAAAAAAAATATGGCTCAAATTCATGTTTCTAAACATTTTCAAAAAATAATATAACATATTTTTGAAAAATGTAACTGGTCTTTTTTTTGGCATTCATTCTTTTTTTTTTTATGTTTCAGAATTTTGAATTCAATTTTTTAAAAATCGAACGTATAATTCACATAGCTGCCATAGGAATAATCTGGTAATTGATGGTCAGTAATAGGAAAATAAATATACCTTCGTTATTTTTGATCAAGCTTACTTCTTTTCCGGTAAATTGCATTTGCTTAATATTTTAGAATTACGAATACAATTTTTAGGAAATCGGACGACCATATCATAGCAGCCAAAGGAAAAATGGAAATATTAATAGGAAAATAATTATAGCTTCGTTATTTTTCTTGATAGTCATCTTTTCTTCTCCTGTATATACAAATTTGTTAATTTCAGAATTACTAATACAATTTTTAGAAAATCGGACGACTATATCATATAGCTGTCATATGAACGATCGGGTTGTTAATGGGAAAATAATTAAAGCTTCGTTATTTTTATACCCCTGCGGAGGGTATGATGATTTCAGAATCAGATTGGCAGAAGTTTCCAACGCAGTGAAGGAGACGTTTCCGACCCCATAAAGTATATATATTCTTGATCAGCGTCACTAAACGAGTCGATCTAGCCATGTTCGTCTGTTCGTTTTTACGCAAACTAGTCTCTCAGTTTTAAAGCTATCGGAATGAAATTTTCCCAAAAGCCGAATCGGACAACTATATCCTATAGCTCCCATTGGAAATACTTTTTTAAAAATGTAAAAAGAATTATAACTTTGTGGGAATGTCATTATTGTACTTGTAATATTTCAGAATTGGAATAAAATTTAAATCAAATCGGATGATTTTATCATATAGGTGCCATAGGAACGATCGGATAATTAATGTCAAATTAATGCATACACCGTTATATTTCGTTATCGGTTAACATACACGGTAGTAAATTGAAATGGAACAGTATCTTAAAATTTTTATAATTAGTATAGTTTTCTATAAACCGGAAAGCGTTCCGGAGTCAGCTTCCTTTTATGTTATTCAGTATTTTTTTCAAGTTTAGGTGATTTCCGTACTTGGAGTTTCGGGCTTGCACTTGCACTACTCTGGCGCCGTTATAAGGAAATGGCTGTTGGTGCAGGACCAATGAGCCTTCAAAAGGCTCGGAACTCAGTGCTATGCTTTTTAAGGAAATCACTAGCCACCAGCTTATGTCCTTCTTGCCAAGACCTGGCAACTATTGGGCCATTTTTTAGTATAACATATATTTTTTTTACGGCGATCAACCAACTTAATGGCTATAAAACGTTATATATAAAGAGAAACAGTTAACATAAATACATAACAGAAAGGAGATTAACAATTTTTATAATAATTGAACAAAGAACAAATTTACTGATTTAGGACTCGAGAGACATGACGGCTTCTTGTCTGTGCTTTCGCTTTAATCTTCTTCCAGTCCTTAGGTGGGCCAAGGAAGCTGCTAGGTGGTTAGTGTGTACCGACTGGAGTGCCGGTTTATCTGCTCCCTGACCGAGGGAACATGGAGGTCAATGTCTATGGCATCGTTCCTGATATACCACGGCGCATCTGCAATCATGCGCAGCGCCCGGTTTTGGACCTTTTGGACTTTCGGGTCTGAAGCCATGCCCCATAATTGTATGCAATAAGTCATCAACGGCACCACAATTGATTTGAAGAGCAACACTTTGTTGGCAAGGCTGACCTTGCTCGTTAGCTTAAGCAACCAGTTGAGTTTCCTAAGTTTAGCTCGACATGTAGCTGCTATTTTAGTTGTGTGCTGCTTCCAGGTGAGCCGCTTGTCCAAGATCAAACCCAAGTAGTGCACCTGAGGTGATAGTGGAATGGTGATGTCGTGAAGCTCAACCCTAGGAAGGATTTTTCCTCAAAGTGAAATTGCAATGTTGCAACTTTCTTCCATTTATAGATATATTCCACCTATTTGTCCACTTGCCGTAGGAGTACAGAAATTCCTGGGTGATCCTTGACGCTTCGATTCGGCAAGAGGAGATCGCAAGTAAGGTAGATTCGTTAGCGTATGTAGCCGGAAGCGTGTCCGGCTTATTAGGACACGGCAGATCTGAAGTAAACAGGGTACACAAAAAGGGAACCAGAACGCTTCCCTGAGGAACGCCAGCTCGAACGAATCTGATGCTTGACCTTTCCCTTCTCACCTCGACCATAAAATTCGGTCAAGTAGGTATTTTTTTTAGTGAAAAAATTGTCCAGTCGGGATAAGGGACTTCCACTTCTGAAGTCGAGGAAAATAGCAGAGCTGTATTACTTATTTTCAAAAGCATTTAAAATATGCTGGACAACTCGATGTGCTTGCTCTGGGGTCCCATGATGATGCCTAAAACCAAACTGTTGGTCGGGAATGGCATCCAGCACGCTTCTTACTCCCATGATTCTGCTAAGAAATATTCTTTCTTTTAGAGAATGTGGGAAGCTTATTTGTCGGTATGACTCGACAAGGTTCTCGGGTTTTTCTGGCTTTAATATCCTCGTTACCATTGAGAGGGAAAGTGGTGGACACGTAGCATTGAGAACAAGGAACACGATTTCCTTTTTAGGCAAAGCCTTGGTGATTCTTCTATTAATGACATAGAAGCCCGGCGCTTTTCTAGGATGAAGCTTTTGAATATGAAGACAACTTCTTCTGGACGTACATGTTGGATCGGTTATGCATCCGGAGAAGGAGCATCAAGGAAGGCAAGTGTTTCTTCAACATCCTTGCGGCTCGCGAGGTCAAATGGCTGGAAGCGTTTGTCAAGTTCGTGCTATTTGTGAGTCGGACCTGCACCATGTATCATCAGATTTCTTTATGCGGATCTTTCGGAGAGGCAGTCGTTTCATATTCCGTGTAGATTTCCAAAGGATATGCGCTTTATCGATTGGATCTTGAGATCTCATATATCTGCGACATCGTTTCAACCTTACCAGGTCCATAACCTCAGGTTTTAAAAGAGCCTGGTGGATTGGAGGGGCTTGACACTTGTCCACAGGTTGAGGACTCGGCAACGATATGGATGTTCCGGGCAAATAGCTCGACGGCATCGTTGATGGCGTCAGGAGAGCTAAACCCCATATTGAGTTTAACAAGCCGTTTGACTGCTTGCGAGGCCTACGGGAAGTTTTTTGCGCAGCGACTCTTAATTTCACTATCAATGGAATGTGATCAGAGCTTAGCTTAACACTTTCAGAGATGGAGAGATTCTCAGGCCGAATCCCTCTGTAGACAGCAAAGTCAATGGCTGTTGGTGTTCTTTGACTGTATGGATAATGTGTAGACCCTCCAGTTGCAAGAACCTGGGCATTTGATCTTTATACAAAGTCTGCTAGTGGTCTTCCGCGGGTGTTTGAGTTACGGGAGCCCAAGAGTCGGTAGTTTACCAGTCCCCTGCGATTATGAAATTTGTTCCCAGATCGTCGAAAAGTTTTTCGAACGGATATCGTACCTGTGCTACTTTTAGCACGACCTTGAGCAGAAGTGTGTTTCACTTACCAACATAATGTCAATATTATGACATTTTACAAAGAGCTCAAGCTCAAGGGCTTTGTTGGCAAGTCCGTCGGCGTTCCACATACCAATGTTGAGGCCGTTTTGACTCATTGTTATGATACATTGGCTGGGAGAAACTCAGCGAATGCTTGAGCAGTTCCAGGAGAATTTTGTCGAAACAGTTTTTAAATAAGTCCCATAATAGACACCATCATTTGGAACAGCTTGTTAATCTGAATGACGATGACCGACAGGCTTTGCTTGGATTGCACGAAAATTTGCTCTTGACGCTGCCATTCCTGGTCGTTGATCAATTGCTGCGAGCTGCGTCGCGGTTATTGGGGAGGAAGACTGCTGCTGGTGACTTGAATGTTGTTGTTGTTGAGGCATTTGTTGTTTCTGTGATGGCTGCTGCTGCTGCCTAGGTGGTACTTCTTGATGTTGCTGCCCAGTAGGGGAAACTGTTGACTCTGTGGGAAAGTCATAGGTTCTTGTTGGTGCTGTGGACCACTAACTTCACCACGGACGGCGTTTTCGTAGGAGTTTGTTTGACCAAACATTTGAATTAGCTGACTGTTGAGGAACGGTGCTGCGATGAGATCTGACTCTTTTTTATAGATAGCTGTATGGTTTCCGCCACAGTTTACGCACTTGGCTGGGTGAACATCCTTTAAGCAGGCCTCCAAACCGTCTTGTAGGCCTCCTCTGACGCAGTTGAAGAGCTTTTGGCAATGATTTATAGTGTGTCCAAATGCTTGACACCGGTGGCATTGAACGGACATCATCCTTTTTGTAGGGAAGTTAACCTTGAACCCGTTGCCGACAAACTGTCTTAATTTCGTGAATTTCTTTGTTATTTGCCGCCGGTTCTAATTCTACGAAAACTAGGTTGACGAACTTGGTTTTGTCGAAGGGGCTCTAGGTCTATTAACAAATCGAACCTTGTGGCCACGGATGACAAGACGATATGATCTCTCTTCTTTCAGCTGCCAGGAATGGAATGATTCTTTTTTAAGGGTAAGTGATTTTGTTATCGCTTTGTATGCATCTGGATCTGCAGCCATAATGGAAACAGAGTTGTAGGGGTGTCATTTCAGGGAGTAATAGGACGGATCAACGATCCTTTCTGTGGATCTTAAAAGTCCGTTTAGAGTCTCGCACTGATCAACCACAATTGGGGGTGGTTTGTGGAAGAGTATTTGGCTGCCAGACGGTTGGCTGAGATTCTTATTGTTGCTAGCGGTATTGTTGCCAACATTAGTGTTGACAACGTTGTTGTTGCTTATAGAAGTACTGGCTTTTTCAGAATCGTTGGGGCTGACCGTTTGAGGAACTTCAACGTCTATGTCTATGCTCGACGGTTTTGAAAATCGGTTGTCAGAGACGTTCTTTTCTGGGCTATTGGAATTTCGTAGTATTGTGGTGACTAAATTCAGTGACTTGGAGTCAAGACGGCGTTTGCTGTTTGCCGAACTTGGAATCCACTAGAACTCAACGTCGCCATTTATGGCTGCTAGTTCCGGATCAACGTCATTGTTTGGTAAAGGTGGGTTGTTGTGAGAGGTGGCAGCATAAAGCCGACTAAATTTACCTTATGAGCAGTTAAGTGCCTCACTCATATTCATTTGTTGTAGAGCCACAGTGTTTCTGATGTTTAGCCCATCTTCGAAGGCCGAAAGACAAGTCATTATTGCTATTAGGCACTGTGCACTGCTTTACCGACTTCTTGTATACAATAGCCCTTTGGGCAGCTTGCGTTGACGCGATCGTGGCCGGGAACCGGCTCAAGATATAATTAAAAAAAAATTTTTTATTCCAATTATTCCTATGGGAGCTATAAGATATAGTTGTCTGATCCGGCTGGTTCCGACTTATATACTACCTGCAAAAGAAAGAAGATTTTTGGGAAAGTTTCAGCCCGATAGCTTTACAATTGAGAGACTAGTTTGCGTAGAAACGGACAGACAGACGGACATAGCTAGATTGACTCGTCTAGTGATGCTGATCAACAATATATATACTCCTTTACTGACTGAAAAATTAATACCCTCTGCAAGGGTATTAAAAAAGGATCACTTTGGACGGCAGTTCAATTGGAGCAATTTAAGAAAACTAGTCTGCTAGTGCTAGAATAAATGAAATGAAAAGTAATTCAAATCTTTAACTATTTATGTAAATTAGTAGTTTAAAGCTACCTTCTCGTTTTACGGATGCTTTGCCATTTGCAGTTCAGTTCCGATTAGCAATAAGCCAACATAAGCGTTGAGAGAGTGGGAGCCGGAATGGGATCGGGGTTGTTCCGCTGATGCTGCAGGAAGTTTCTCAGCATCCTGCCAGTGCACAGTAATCGTTGCCATAGGCCAAAAATAAAAAAAATTAATCTTGAGCTATTCCAGAGAAAACCGGTTCTTTGATCAGCTGATTGTCCAAGCTTTACGACACAATAGATTTTTTTTTGAATTTCTAAAGGGGCTGAAAAGGGCGAGTATGTACTTACTTTCTTGCAATTTTTCAGTAGTGCAGTGCAACGCAGTAAATTAAAAAAACTAAAATAAATTATAAAGCAAGGTTTAACCCAATACGAATATAATGGAGGTTGGTCATTATGGTATATACTTTGTTTATACAGATACATGTATAAACTTGTGCTGTGTTTTGTGTAAAGAACTGGTAAAAACGTGAGTCTTTTTTCGTAAATGAAGTGCATTTCAATGCTTAGGTAAAGTTTTAAGTGCTTCCCCCCGTTTGCCCACCAGTGATGTTTAAATCATATTATTTATTAATGTTTCAAGATTGTATAAAAATTTCCCTCAGCTGCAGAAACCTGCAGATGCACTTGTGCCAGTAAAAAATGCAACCTAACCTCATTTTTTTTCTAGGAGGGAAGCACTTTCTTGTTCTGTGTCTGTGTGTGTTTTTGGGGCCGTTGTAGTTTGTTTTTGTGTTTCCCTCGTTGCTTTTTGCTTTTGTGTTTTACGTTTTTAGATTATATTGTCGTTTTAATAATTTATTTCTGTGTAGCATGTTCACATATCGAATGCACACTGTACTCAGTGTTATGCATTAATATAAGTATAAACACATTGTAGCGCTTGGCCACAATACTTACATACAAATCTACGACCCAAGCAGTTCCCCAAGTGCACGATAATATGACCATGGGACTGGACATTGCAAAGTCAGCATAATTGCCATGCGCGGCCGCTCTGTCACCAAGTGAACATGGTACCTTTCTCTTTCGCGGCGACCCTCCGTCAGCCTTACATATTTATACATAAGCGTCTACCGCAGCTCTGCCGGCATAGCTGAGCGATCGTTACCCATATGCACGAATGCAATAGAATCAAAAATCATTCAAGTCGAATGCCTCAGCAGCTATGACTGTCATCCCTTTATATAGCTTACTTTTTATAAGTAAACCTACAGTGTACAAATAAATACATAAATAAAGAAGATCAAATAAAACAAGTTAGGAGCGAGCGATCAAGTCGCTTCTGCTCTAAAACAAAGCAGAAAGTCTTTTTAATGAACCACAATTAATGTGGATACAAAACAATATCTACTAAATGGCGATGGAAATAATAAAATAATAATTACTTTAATGAAACAAAAGTGGATAAAGTAAAATACCCTTTAAAATTACTAAATGGCGACCGTGACAAATATCTTCGAAAAAGTGCAAAAAAAAAATAGAAGACCAAAAATTCAATAAAAAAGAAAAAGAAGAAACATGTGTGAGTGGCAGTCCGCACCTTGCACCTCCGTGGGAAATTAAAATACCCTGTGCAGCCAGCACAGAAGAAAAAGAAGACATGTGTGAGTGGCAGTCCGCACCTTGCACCTCCGTGGGAAATTAAAATACCCTGTGCAGCCAGCACAGAAGAAAAAGAAGACATGTGTGAGTGGCAGTCCGCACCTTGCACCTCCGTTGGAAATTAAAATACCCTGTGCAGCCAGCACAGCAGAAAAAGAAGACATGTGTGAATGGCAGTACGCCCCTTGTACCTCCGTGGGAAATTAAAATACCCTGTACAGCCAGCACAGAAGGAAAATAAGACTTGTGTGAGTGGCAGTCCGCCTCTTGCAACTCCGTAGGATATCAAATAGCCTGTGCAGCCAGCACCGGTCGCGATGCAAAAAATGTATATTTTTAATACAAATTTTACAGATCAGGCAGTTTCTAGCTGCGGGTCTTAATTTTTTTTACCTAGGTAGGGATAAATGTAAATTTCACATACCTTACTATATCAGAAAATTTTAATTATATATCTATATATCAAAAATTAAAAAAAATAAACAATATATGCATCTGCGATGCAAAAATTTATAATTAATACAAATTGTGCAGACCAAGCAGTTTCTAGCTGCGGATCTTAATTTTTTTTTTACCTAGGTAGGGATAAATGTAAAATTTCAAATATCTCAGAAAATTTTAAATTATATACCTATATATCGGTAAATTAAAAAAACAAGATATATAATACAAATATATATATAAATATTTAAAACAAAAATAATTCACTACAAATGCCTAATACAGGGAAAATAGGCAACTGTACGCTGAAAAAAGAACCCCAGTACCCTGGGAGAAAAATGTAAAAATTAAGAAACAATTAGAAAATACGTACAGAGAGCTGGATGCGGATAAAAATAAGAAAGGCATAAAAGAAGCACGAAAACCAAAGTGCCCTGCAGATTGTAAAGGGCCTTTTGAGAACACTGAGCGCGAATATACATGTCACCCGAAAAAATAAATATACATATAAAAAAAAATAATATGAATGAACTATTTAATTTCAAATAAATGAAAAGTAACGCGATATCTAAATACAGTAAAGTACAGTGGATTCTACTGCAAACGTAATAATAAAATCGAATCGAAAAAACTATTGATACCGATCTAATAAACATATTAATATCAATAAATGTTTTCATTATGAGTGCATACACTTTGTATAAAGCCTATATGTACCACAATAAGAGTGTATCAAAAATTGCCATAAACAGAAGCCAGGCCAACGATCTGGATAAGATTTAAATTAATAAAGCATAAACAATTATTATAAAAATATTGGGTGGGCAAGAAAGTCATGTCGTTTTTTTTAGTAATCGTTTTTAATCTAATTTATTTACGACTAATCGAGCACCAGGGTCACACTTTTTAGTATCGTTTTAAAGCTTATTGTCTTAGGTACTATCGACGAAAATTTGGTAATTATTCGATAACATTTGTGGAAGCTATAGCAAATTAAACATGGAGGACCAAAGTGAGCATTTTCGGCATATTTTGCTTTTTTACTTCCGAAAAGGAAAAAAAGCGGTCGAAGCTCGCGAAAAATTGTGCGAAGTGTATGGTAAAGATGCCATGAGTGATCGCCAATGTCAGCGCTGGTTTGCCAAATTCAGGCTTGGAGATTTTGGAGTTAAAGACGCCCCACGTTCTGGTCAACCATCGGCCGTTTTTGACGAACAAATTCAGGCTTTGCTGGATGAAAACCGGCGCTATTCAACGCGGGAGATGTCAGAGAAGCTCAGTGTGTCGCATACAACGGTTGAAAACCATTTGAAGAAACTTGGCTACGTAAGCAAGCTCGATGTTTGGGTTCCGCATAACTTAAAGGAAATTCACCTAACTAAGCGTATCAACATCTGCTATTCTCTGCTGCAACGGATTAAAAACGATCCTTTTTTGAAGCGGATCATTACTGGCGACGAAAAGTGGGTTGTTTACAATAATGTCCAACGAAAAAGATCATGGAGCAAGAAAGATGAGCCAGCCCAAGCCACATCAAAGGCCGATATCCATCAGAGGAAAGTTATGCTGTCTGTTTGGTGGAATTGGAAGGGTGTAGTGCACTTTGAGCTGCTGGGACGGAATGAAACCATCAATTCAGATGTGTACTGTCGCCAGCTATCCAATTTGGCGGAAAAAATTAAAGAAAAGGAGCCGGCACTAGCTAATCGCAAGGGTATAGTCTTTCACCATGACAACGCTAGGCCCCACACATCTTTGGTCACTCGGCAAAAATTAACGGACCTGAATTGGGAAGTGCTACCACATCCACCTTATAGTCCGGACTTAGCACCTTCAGATTACCATTTGTTTCGCTCTCTTCAAAACTCTTTGAATGGTAAAAACTTTGATTCAGATGAGGCTGTCGAAAACCACTTGTCTCGATTCTTTGCTGGAAAAGACCAAAAGTTCTTCGAGCGCGGAATTATGCAGCTGCCCGAGAGATGGTCATTAGTGGTCGAACAAAACGGCCAATACATAATTGATTAATTATAAGTCCTGATATAAATAAATCATCTTTGAAAATATTGAAAAAAAACGACATGACTTTCTTGCCAACCCAATATGTTTCAAAATAAAAATAAAATACAAAATTTGTATATGTATGCAGTGACATACTAAAAAAAATTAAAATTTGGAAAAGAAAAAAAATTATTAACAACCACAGATACCACAGATTGCATTAGAATTACTATAGCCAATCAACCAAATTGTGAGAATAGGGTATTGCCATACTTAGAAACAGAGCAGAGCCTCTATCAATTTCAGATTTTGATGACGAATATATGGATAGGTACGACCTAGCTTTTTCCCCGCTTATTCATTGCAGCGGTAAGCAAAAAGCAATATTACTGTCTACAGTAAGAAACTGAAAAGTATTCTAGGAAGTAGACATACACCCAGTGCTAGGACATATAAATGTGCTAAAAATTATGCACAATGAGTACAAAAATAAAAAATAAATAAATTCTTAGTATGGAATGGGAGCAATTAACTCTCCACATACGAGAATTAAAGAACACATTTGACAAGTCTTACAAATGTATAAGCCAAAATAGGCCAATACATAAAGACACTATTAGTAAACATGCAAAGATTCTTGTAGATTCTTTCAATACTGCAAGAACTTTAGTACATGAAAATACGGCAGCGATAAATAAAACGAATTGGTCAAAATTATCTAAATTATTGATCAAATTACGTACAAATCTAATAACTGTCAAAGATAGGTACAGGGTTGCCCATATTCGACGGACCCATCTGACGACGCCATAACTTTTGACAGAGATGCCAGATCGCTTAATGACATACCGTGTTTGAAGCGTCAGTCCAAGCAGATTTTTACCATGGAACAATACACGCCACGCGAGCTCTCTGAAATAGTTGAAATTTACATTCAACAGAACAAGTCAATTGTGAAAACTCAACGTGCTTTTAAAAAATTAAAAAATGTGAAAAGTGCGCCTTCTAAGAACACCATTAAGCATTTATACGAAAAATTTACGACTGGTGAGGCTCTTTCTAATCCGAAGAGGCCAAATAAAAGTCGACCAAGGCGATCGGACGAGAATATCGCTGCCGTACGAGCCAGTGTTGAGATGTCCCCAAGAACATCCCAAAAACGCCGTTCTCAGCAGTTGGGCATGGCTCGGTCCACTTTACAACGGATTATTCGCGTTGATTTGCATTTGTTCCCGTACAAAATTCAATTGACGCAAAGATTGTTGCTTACGGACAAGCCTCGTCGATTGGAATGGGCCCAAAGAGTCATCGAAATGGCCGAAGATGACGATCAATTTTGGAACAAAATTATCATGTCCGATGAAGCCCATTTCACATTGAATGGGACCGTAAATAAGCAAAATTGCCGTATTTACGCCACTGAAAATCTTGAGAAGATTCAAGAAGTGCCTCTTCACGACGAAAAAAAATCACAGTTTGGTGCGGCGTTAGTTCGAAAACGGTCATTGGGCCGTTTTTCTTCCAAAATGAAAATGGCCATGCTGTTACCATCAACCAGGAGCGTTATCGCGACATGATGACCAATTTTGTGATGCCAATTATTCGTCGAAAGCGTATGAGGCAGTTCTGGTTTCAACAAGACGGCGCTCCACCGCACACAAGTCGCATAACAATCGATTTTCTGAAGAAATTGTTTCCGGGCCGTTTGATGTCGAAAAGTGGTGATTTGGACTGGCCACCGCGTTCGCCCGATTTGACGCCGCCTGACTTCTTCTTGTGGGGATATTTGAAGTCAAAGGTTTACGTTAACAGGCCAAGGACCCTAGAAGAGCTCAAGGACAACATTCGTGAAGAAATAGCCGCTATTCCGGCCGAAATGTTGGCGAAAACGATGGAAAATGCTGCAAAAAGGGCACAATACGCCATCAACGCCAGAGGCGGCCATTTGAAAGATATCATATTCAAAAATTGATGTAAACAAATCTACTTGGAACAAATTAAATGAATAAGATTGCCAACCGCCAAATTTTAATTTTTGCTTTGATTTTTTAAAAAAAAACATGGGTCCGTCGAATATGGGCAACCCTGTATAATTTAAATATATTGATACCGACAATTTTAAATACCCCTTTGACAATAGATCAAGAAATAGACCTAACGGAAAATTAAGATTCCGATTCTAGCGAATGAATCGAAATAAAAGAAAAAGATCTACATGATCCAACAATTCCTGCAGTTATAACAGTAACATAAGAAGAAGAAGATATAGAATCAAATGTAAGCGTGCCAGACACAAAAGAAAACATAATGGCAGATCCAGCAGCGCAAAGGGCATATATAAAAGATATCTCGAATGCCATCCCGGAATTTAACGGGCAAAAGATACATCTTCAAAGATTCATAGCAGCCTTGAAGTTGGTTAACTTGACTAAAGGCACATTCGAAGATTTGGCTGTAGAAGTCATTAAATCCAAAATAATAGGATCTACACTATACAAAGTACAGAATGAAACACAATAAATTCAATAATAAAGAAATTGCAAGACACTAAAGTCGGCGAAACATCCGACATAGTCAAAGAGAAAATGGCGAAAACAAGCCAGAAAGGCAAAACAGCCGAGAAATTTACATCAGAAATAGACAGCTTACGAAAGCTCCTTGAAGCTTCGTACATTGACGAAGGCCTACCAGCCGAACACGCTGACAAATTCAGAAGCCATCACCACAATGGTTAAAATTGTGAGCATGGCCGCCTAAAAACAATTTTAGAGGCAGGCAACTTCACAACTATGAATGAAGCCGTCTGCAGTACTGAAATGACAGGCAATGCAAATTCAATACTTTACACACAAAGAGGAAACAACTATCGCGGTAACAACTTCAGAAATAATTACCGCGGTAGGGGCAATAACCGAGGTAATTATCAGCATAACGGATATTACCAATATAATGGCTATAACCAAAATAACGGTTATAAAGGAAACTATAATAATCAGACCAACAACAATTATAGAAGTCGTGGTTATTATAGAGGAAACAACCGTAGTGGAAACACCAATAACAACAGATATAATAACAACAATGCAAATACGAATACAAACAGACAGAATAATAATAATGTCCGACCGGTACAAACCACGTCGGAAAACCAATAAAGACCCTTAAGGTAAAAAACCCAGTAAAGAATACGGTTCATACTATCAATCTTAATTTCAATCTTTTCGTTTCTCTCAAAAATGAATACACAAATAAATTATATACATTATTAGTTGATACAGGTGCAGACATCTCTTTAATAAAATAAACTTCGGACTCGTTTAACAATGTTGATTATACAAATATCAAACAAAAACACCTCTTAACGAGGTTAAAAGTAGAGGCGAACGCGCCTTTAACAAAAATTTCTGATATCAACAATTGTGACGAAAAATTATATTACATTCGATAAAATAAATAAACTATATTAAATTTATGATTTCGGCCCGCAACAGTAAATATTTATTTACCTACTCGTAAATTTTCTGCTGTGGCGTGCCGAATACATAAATTTAATATAGGTTTTTTATTTTATCGAATGTAATATCATTTTTCGTCACAACTGTTGATATCAGAAATTTTTGTTAAAGTTTGGAATCTCAAGGGCTGTATAGTTTCAGATTCCAAGAGAAATCTGTCGTTTCTTACATTTCCCGCCAAACTAGCGGGTTTTTCCAAAGTGGTAGAACAAATAGATCAAGTTTCCTATTTCGATTAGCTTCATGCAAGTAAAGGACCCTTAAGCCATAACAGATTTTCCGTTTGAAAAAATCCAATAAGAATATTTTTTATCAAATTGGTTTATTTCTTGTTTATTCCAATAAGTATGAAATATTTCGTATACGGAGCTGAAACGAGTTGCACTTTTTATTGCTTAATATCTTCCAAACGGTAATTTTTAGGGTAAAAAGTGTTATAAATTAAAAGTTGAGGAATCTCAAGGGCTATATAATTTAAAAATTTAAAAAGAAATCGTTTGACTCAATTTTGACTCAAAAAGTGGTTTTAAAAAATAATTTTTGTCATAACTCTAAATCTATTATATGCAGACAATTTTACTATATGAAGAGTATTCAGCAAATTAAATTATCTTTTCAGAGATATATAGCACGTTTTTGTAGCATTAGTTGTTTGTATACTATAACCATTTTAGCGGGTTTTCCAAAAGTCGTAGAACAAACGCTTTCTATTTCAAGCTACTTTATACACCCATAGGGTTTTCAAAACCCTAAAACTAAGATGGGATGCATACAAACCCGCAAGCAAAGGGACAAACATTTTCATTTTGGGAAGAAGAAGAAAATCTTGTTTTTTGAATTACTTTTGAACGGGACATCAGATTTCAACAAATGAGAAGTCATTCGACGCGTTTTCTCAGTAAGAATAAAACTAGCTGAACAGCCGGGGGTTTTTATCCCCACCGTATCCAGCAGCTCCAATTTTCTAAATTTTTACTTTTACACTTTCACCGCATGTTCTCCCAAACAAATCTATATCGAAAGTCTTGGTATGCAATCTTCTTAGTTTTTGCGACACCTTTCGATTGGTGTATCACTCGTTACGATCGGACCATAATGGCAGATTTTCAATTCTACGGCTATATGTAGTAGTTGTCTTCGCACGCTCTCTTGCGCGCTTCGCCACTACGTGTACTGCCGTTCACAGTGATTACCGCCAAATTAACAAAAAAAATTTATCAGATAAATTTCCACTACCAAGGATAGACGATATTCTTGAACAATTAGGTAGAGCTAAATACTTTTCATGCTTAGTTCTAATGTCAAATAGAACTCGAAGAAACGTCTAGAAATATAACATCCTTTTCCACGAGCAATAGCTCCTATCGCTTCACGCGATTACCTTATGGTTTAAAAATAGCGCCAAATTCTTTCCAAAGAATGATGACAACTGCATTTTCAGTAATCGAACCTTCACAAGCATTCTTGTATATGGATGACCTAATTGTCATCGGTTGGTTGTTCAGAAAAGCAAATGATTAAAAATCTTACAAACGTTTTTGATTTATGTAGGAAACGCATCCTTAAAATGCACCCAGAAAAGTGCACATTTTTCAGACACGAAGTGACCTTCCTTGGACACAAGTGTACTGACAAAGGTATTTTGCCAGACAATTAAAAATACTCTGTAATAGAAAAATACCCAGTCCCAACGGACGCAGACAGAGCTAGAAGATTCATTGCATTTTGCAATTACTACAGACGTTTTATTATAAATTTTTTTCGTTTACTCACTAACATAACTAGATTATGTAAAAAGAATGTTAAATTTGAATGGACAGATGAATGTCAAAACGGATTCGAATACCATAAAATTCAATTTATGAAACCCACACTACTGCAGTATCCAGATTTTAATACAGAATTTTGTATAACAACAGATGCAAGCAAACAAGCGTGTGGAGCTGTTCTTACTCAAGATTACAATAACACCCAGCTACCAGAAGCCTATGCATCAAGATCACTTACAAAAGTAGAAAGCAACAAAAATACAACTGAACAGGAGTTAGAAGCTATCCACTGGGCGATAAATCATTTCCGACCATATATTTATGGAAGACATTTCACAGTCAAGACAGACCAAAGGCCATTATCTTACCTATTTTCAATGACAAACCCGAGCTCAAAACTAACGCAAATGAGATTAGACTTAGAAAAATGTGATTTTATTTTGGAATATCTTAAGGGAAAAGATAATCATGTAGCCGACGCGCTTTCAAGAATAACTATAACGGATTTAAAGAATATTCAAACGAATAATTAAATTCTGACAGTCACTACCAGAAACCAAAGTAAACAGAAAAAATCCTGCGCAGGAAAAGCAAATATAATTTGCCTAGGCAAAATTCTAAATATAGCTTCTCAGCCCAACGTATACGAAGTCATTGTAAATGACGAGGTACGAAAAGTAAAGGACCTTGAGAATAACAGATTCACTATGTTTACTAAAGCATGGGAAAAAAGTTATAGCAAGAATTAATGTTAGCGATATGTACACCAATGGAATTATCGACTTAGATCAGTTCTTTCTAAGGCTTGAAAAAGATGCCGGTATACTTAATATCAGCAAACTCAAAGTGGCACCGAGCGAAATGATCTTTGACATTATATCAATAGAATCTTTCAAAATAATGGGTAATAAAATATTACAATCTCTAAGAGTAGCGCTACTCAAGCCGGTGACCCTATTATCAAATAATGATAAAGAGAAAGAAGCATTACTGTTTACATTCCATGACGATCCAATACAAGGAGGTCTTACAGGCATAGCTAGAACATTAGCAAAGATAAAAAGGCATTATTATTGGAAAAATATGACCCGATTTATAACAAATTATATACGAAAATGCCCAAAATGCCAAAAATCCAAAACAACCAAACATACAAAAACACCATTGACTATTAGTAAAACGCCACAAATGGCTTTTGACTAAATCCGAACAAGGAAATCTGCGATTTAACTAAATATCTTGTGGCAATACCAATTCAAAGTAAAAGTGCAAAAAGCTATATTCGAAGATTTTATTCTGAAGTGCAGTCCAATGAAGACGTTCATAACGGACATGGGAACAGAATATAAAAACTCGATAATTGAAGATTTATGTAAAAATTTAAATATCAGAAACATAACTTTTACCGCACACCATCACCAGACTGCAGGAACCGTGGAGCGAAGCCACAGAACATTTAATGAGTTCATCCGCTCATACATCTCAGTTGCTTAAACAGATTGGGATGTATGGGTCCAATACTTCGTATATTGTTTCAACACAACACCATCTATGGCGCATGACTGTTGTTCATATGAGTTCGTTTTTGGTAAAACTTCAAATTTACCTCAACATTTTAATAGTATAGACAAAATTAAACCACTATATAATATAGATGGCTATGCTAAAGAATCTAAGTTTAGACTAGAACAAGCATTTGAGAGAGCTAGATTAATGTTAGAATCTCATAAGCAGAAACAAAAAACAAGGAAGAACGCTATAGTCGAGTACCTCGACTATCAGATACCCGTTACTCAGCTAAAGGGACCAAGGAGAAATGGAGCGAGATTGAAATGCGCCACCTACCGGCGGTATACAGATTCAAGCGTTATGGGTGTTAGAGTGAGCGTGTCAAGTTTTTGTTTGAATCAATCGATAGGTATTGACGGGACCAATACATTTTAGTTAAAATTTTTTTATCTAGCATGAAAATTGTGGGCGCCACAGGCTTGGGCGGTTTGTGGGCGTGGCATATTAGTTATTATATTAATCACTTTAATTCTCTTATATATATATCACGTATGGCTATAAATAAAATAAGAACCATAATTATAATGGACAAAGTATACAAAAAAAATTTTAATATTGCTTTTTGATTCAAAATAATACTTTCTGATTGGAAAAAAAAATATAATAATACAAAACAAAAAAAAAATATATAGAAAAATAAAATAAAATGTTCATTTATATTTATATACATATACTAAGAAAATAACTCCATAGAATTGCGTTATTTTTCAAAAGGAGGCAGATGTAGCATGTTCACATATTCACATTGTAGCACTTGGCCACAATACTTACATACAAATCTACGACTCAAGAAGTTCCCCAAGTCCACGGTAATATGACCAGTGCACCGGGACTGAGTGCATTGGGACTGGACATTGCAGAGTCACCAAGTGAACAAGGTACCTCTCTCTTCCGCGGCGACCCTCCGTAAGCCTTACATATTTGTACATAAGCGTCGACCGCAGCTCTGCCGGCATAGCTAAGCGATCGTTACCCATATGCACGAAAGGATAAAGTAAAATACCCTTTAACTTACTAAATCTGTCTTAGGAACGAATACTCATTACGAGTATTCTCAAAAGCATGTTTTTAGCACTTGACAGAATGAATGCGGTACTCTTGCCCACAAAATTGAAAATGTGCTGGATGCTTTAATTAAGGAGCTTAAAAACTTAGGATATGAACCGGATGTGGAAGAATTCAAAAAACAAATATCCTACATTTGTAAAAAGGTCTCATTATTTGGGCAAAAAGTTAAACGGAAACAATCAACCTTTATCAAAAAATATCTGATTTACTTGAGTACAAGCAAATTAATATTCTAAAACGCTGTTCACCAGCAAAGGTTTCCAACTAACCTCGTGGACGTCCCAAAAAAGATTTCTCTGAGGTTTCAAATAGGACGAAACGCCGATGAATAGCAGAGGTTGCGATTCGAAATGAGTCTGCTGCACCCAAGGGAATAAATCTATTTCCGAAATAAGAATTGAAGAAGTATTAGCTCTTTCCATGGAATGTCAATTAACTAAACACCAATATTCAATGATACGTACATTTATTAACTCAAAAATATTGAATAAATTGTTGCCCAGCTATGATCAAGTTCTGTGTGCTAAACAAAAAATCAACCCGGATAATATTGTTGTCAGAGAATCTCATGCAGAAGTTGAACTTCAAAATTTATTGGATCACACTGCGACACGCATATTTAACTTCAAGATGAGTTTATCAATGATATCAATGATGATCATCTAACTTTATTCGGAAAATGGGGATTTGATGGTAGCACGGATCATGCTGAATATAAACAGACGATGATGGATGGCGGCCTTGCAGACAGCACTATGTTTGTTACATCATATGTGCCTCTTAGACTCGTTTCAAAGTCAGGCCGTTTTTAAAATAGTTTGGAAAAATCATCTACTTGATATTGCAGACCTTTCCGGTTCCAATTTAAAAAGAAACGACTCAGCTTTGCCTTGACGAAGAGACGTCTTTCGTATACCAGATTGATTAGCTTAATTGTAGCATGGTTGCAATACAAAATAGAACAATTAAAATCGAACTCCCTTTGCAACTGACCATGGTTGATGGTAAAGATTGTAATGCATTAAGTGATAAAACATCCACAAATTGCTATTTATGTAATGCCAAGCCTACAGAAATAAATAATCTAGAAATTTGTTTAGAAAAAGACGAAAACAATATGTTCATGAGGAGCGATTTGAATTTGGCCTTTCACCGCTTCATGCATATATTTGATTTTTTGAGTATTTTATTCACTTATCGATCACAGGAGGCTAAATAAAAGATTTCATTAAGAAACAAATGTATCCAAAATGAGTCCAGGGCCAAAATAGGTAAATTAGTAGATAAACAAAGTTTTGGAGGATGTGTAACTTTGAATGATGGGAACAAAGCCAGAAAATTCTTCAATAATCCTGATATATCTGCCGACATAACGGGAATTGAAAAATACTTAAAAACCAGAGTCTCAATTTTGTTGCAAGCGCTTTGGGCTACAAGATACATCCGGCCAAATTTCGTGACTATGCTCTTCAAATCGCAAAGCAGCTGATTAACAAGTACCCTCACCCATCGGTTCATAAAGATTTACTTTAGGCTTCTGATATTATAAAACATTCCTTTCTTTCGATTGGAGAGCTTTCTGAAGAACCCGCTGAAGCAAGAATTAAGGATATTAAAAAATTCCGACTGCAACATACATGGAATACTTCAAGAATCTCCTCAAATACAGACTTATTTAATATACTTCTTTTACGTTCTGATCCTTTTATTAAATGACAAAGAAAACTGAGTTACAAGGAAAAGTCAACTCTACTAGAGTCAACTCGTTTGTTACTTTTAATATTTATCATTTTGTATTTTTGTTCGTTTTGTTTGTTATCACTTTTATGTGGAGGTGGCCGTGGGGGTGGAGTATGTAATCACTCCCACACTTCTAAGTTTTTAAATAGCTTACAGTAAAAAGTTAAGCTTGTTATTATTACAAGAAATGATTTTATGACTGCTCTCTCATGTAAATGCAACCACTGAGAAAATCGATCCTATGGAAGTACGACCTGGCCTGGTACGACGGCTCGGAACTAAGCAATTGATTCCGTCTTGAAAATAAATATGGCTGTTTTTTTAAGGAAATAACCAACCTCAAGCGGATGTTATTTTTGGCAAGGCCTGGCACATGTTGCACAAAAACGTACATTATTCATATATAGAAAAGCCATTTGAAGACGCATCCACCCCCAAAAATGTTTGCTTAAAAATGGATATAGTCAAAGAACAGTATGCAAGGAAGGTGTTATTAATACTTAAAAGGGTTCCAACGGACTTAACTTATGAAAATTCTCGTGGCGTCAACAATAGTGCCTATTTAGTTTTTACTACGGTTGCCTGAATGGAAATCTCATCCTTGATCAATTTCCTAAAAAATGAAATAATCATTTGACTCTGAAAACATTTCTCATGCTAGCTTTCAAATTAAACTCTCTATGTGAACAGATATCCGCTTAAATTTGCAACTGCGATTGAATATTGTTGAATGTTCACTGGATGTTTTTAATTATGTTAATTAATAGTTTATGGCTTCCTTCTCGTGTCGCGGATGCTTTTCCATCTCCTCCGCTCCATATGCAGTCCAGCTCCGATTTGCAATATGTCAACATGGGCCTTGAGTGAGTTGGAGCCTCATTGGAAACGGGGTTGTTCCGCTGATGCTGCAGGAAATCGTTTATATCCTGTCAATGGCTGGTAATGGCTACTCCAGCTGTCCCTTAGCGGGACTCCACCACCACCAGCTACTTGGGAGATAAAGCAGAGCTGAAAAGCCCGCTGGCTTTTAAAGGGAGAAGAAAGGCCACGCGCTAAAGTACAGCTGAAGGAGCAAGTACCAGCCGTAGCCAGGATGGTGGGTAATTTCCTGCAGTACCACGAGAACAACCCCGTTTATAGTCCGGCTCCCGTTCCCTCAAGAGCCATGTTGGCATATTGGGAATAGGAGCTGAGCAGTATGCGTCGCGAAGGTGCTGCCAAGGTGGAGAACAAGAGGACGGCGCTTTATACAACTAAACATAAATAAATAAGCATAAATATTATATACAACCTGCAATCAAAATAAGACTTTTGACCAAGTTAAAAGCTGTGCCCAGAAAAACCTTTTGGACTTTCAAAGTTTTTGGCTCTAGCTCTATCAAAATCACAAAAACTAAATTCTGTCCAAAATTTGTTGCCGTGCTTTCGCACACACAAAGCCCACTTACACTTATGCATTTAGTACGCAATAAACGAAATCTAAAACAAGGAAGAACGCTATAATCGAGTAGTCGAGGGACCAAAGGGAAACGGTGAGTACCTCATTTATCAGATACCTGTTACTCAGCTAAAGAGACCAAAGGGAAATGGAGATATGCAAGCAGCAAAGCGAGGTTGAAATGCGCCTCCTACCCGGCGACACATGTTTAGGCGGTTTGTGGGCGTTAGGGTGGGCGAGACAAACTTTCTTTTATATCAATCGATAGGTATTGACGAGACTAATACATTTTAGTTAAAACTTTTTATCTAAACTTGATAAACTTGCGCTGCGTACAAGGCTACGAAATCTAAATCTGAAATCCCAATTCTCTATCTTTGATAGAGATATCCGTGGGCGTGGCCCTCCTCAAAACTATAGGAACCACAGTTTTGGGCGGCTTATGGGTGTTAGAGTGGGCGTGGCACCCTGCTGAAACAAACTTGCGCTGCGCAAGAAGCTTAGGAATCTGCATGCCAAATTCCAATAGCCTAGCTCTTATAGTTTTCGAGATCTCAGCGTTCATACGGACAGACGGACATGGCTAGATCGACTCGGCTAGTGATCCTGATCAAAAAGGATCAAAGACTTTGTGGGGTCGGAAACGCTTCCTTTTGCCTGTTACATACTTTCCGACGAATCTAGTATACCCTTTTACTTTAAGAGTAACGGGTATAAATAGAACAAGCTCTTTCCCCTTGCCCACAACCGTATGACAAAAAAGGCAGGCTCACGCGCTCTCTATGTATTCTATACTCTCTGCTAAAACCTTCGAGGAACTGGAACGTGCATCGCCCCTTTCGCGACAGAGATTCTGAGCATGCACCTGTTCCCAGCTGTATTAAAAGTCTATCAGATTAACGATCTGCGGCCACCCTCTTACAGGAGGCTCTGATCTACTCGTTGCCCACCAGCAAGGGATAGGGTAGCACTATCCAAATGCTTGTGGAGAACCAAAGGTGTGTTAGCTTCAATGACACGAAGGGCAATTTTGTTGAGTTAAGTCTGCAGCTGCACAATGTTGAGTTCCTGCCCCTGGAGAAGTGGCGAAGTACTGCTTTCCCGCTGGAGCAATCCACCACCGCACTCAGGCGTCGCGAGCACAGCCACCAAAAGATTTTTGACTCGTTTCTGGCTATGCAACGGAGGTGGGCGATATCTACCTAAACATGGCAGGTTGAGGCAAGGGCGTAGTCTGTGTAAACAGATTCAATCTGGGCGCTACTGGTCCGTGGCCGGTTCGCAACGGTCATCCTTGAGTACCGACGAGTTAATAAAACATCGACAGGGGATGACTTGCCGGTCGTGCGGTTTGAAGAGATGTTCTACACAAATATCGGAATATTAATTATTATTATATTCTTTACTTGAAGCATTAATTGCCTTTTGTGTCACAAACTTTTATTAAGCTTTATTATAGGTTTTCTTATCACACTTTCTGGTCACAACTCCATATTTATCAATGCATGTGTATAAAAATATTGACTTACTCTATTTAATTTCTATTAATTTCCAATATTTCCATAATTAAACACAGTATTACCGTCATAGTATAATATTTCATATTTTTTACATATTTATTTTCGTATTGTGCTCGACATTTTATTAGCATATATTTGTATGCCACTAGAGAGGGTGTTTTGGCCATATATTGTTGTTCGCGGAAGTCTAAATGCTTGTATACTTCTATAAATTTGGGAGCCGATACATCGCATATTTCTTCCGAGCTGTTTAAATTAGTATCTTAAAGTGACAATAGAAATTTGGGCTTTAAGACTTATTAGAAAAGTTTTCTAGTTTAAAGTTTGAATAGACGCGGATCCGAGGACTATAAATTTCCACGTTTCGTTGCTGTTAAAGTGTGTACAACAGGGTGGTCCAAAGAACAAAATAACAGTTAGAATTAAGTCCAAAAATGGTTGTATTTTTAGTCTGGCCAACTTGTCAGGAAAACAAAATGATTACTGATTACTATTAGTTCTCTAGCCGAGTCGAACTAGCCATGTCCGTCCGTCCGTCCCTTCGTTTGTCCGTATGAACGCTGAGATCAGCGGGGTAACACGCCCATTTCAACGCGCACAACTCTAGAACCTATACAGCGCCAACATTTTTTAACATTTGTAAAAGTGTAAATGGGGGTTTGTTCAAATCGTACAATCCATAAACATTTATAAGCAAATAAAAGAATATACGCTAGGTGGCTTGTTGGCTTGGTAAGCAATCTCGGTAACGGTCTATTGGCTGCATGTATTTCTTCATCTCCCCCGCACTCTCATTAGCTGAGTAATGGGTTTGTGGTAGGCGGCGACATCGACTAGAGCGTTCTGACTTGTTATAAGTTAAGTCCAGAAATTAAAAAATAGTAAAAAAATTATATTCCTTAGATTTTTTTGATATAAGCCTAGATAGGCACTTTTTTTTATTAACAGGCTTCACAAAAGTGTTTTTGTGATGCAAGTATGAACTCCTTTTTAACAAAGTGATTAAAACGGTGCCCCAGTATGTTATTCCCAATTAAGGGTCGGGAGAACAATGAATTTAGCCTGGAGGGTAGGCCGGTATCTGGACGAAGAGCAGGTCCATTTTGTCCAGTTACGTCCTCGCTGAACCGCAGACATGGTCAATCTGACCCTTTCAGGAAAGACAGCGGTCTGGGGTAACTCCTAGGTAAGTTTTTTTTCCTCATACTTAGGTCTTCCACCAACCAGGTAAGGAATACGAGAGCGGCCAGCTCGGAGATCAAAAGTGGCGTGATGCATTTTATAAACTTTCAGCGCAATATTCCATCGAGAGGCCCAGCACTCAAAGAATGCAGTATCATCTGCATAGGTTGCAAGAAATGTACCACGAGCAACTGGGTTTGGGAGATCCGAGGTGTAAATTGTGTACAGAACCGGGCCAAGGACGCTTCCATGTGGGACACCAGCACGAATTTGCCGTAGTCCTGAAAGATGTCTACTTATGTCAACGGCAAAAATCCTGCCTGACACAAGCAAAAAAAAATACGGCCGAGCAGTATTTATGACCTTGAAACACATCTAGAATATTCACTCTGTGAACCTGTTCAATAGCGGAGTGAAGACCACGGAAACCAAACTGATGCTTTGGTAGAGCATCATTAAACTCTTCAATGTCCAGGAGCCTATAAAGTACGATCCGCTTAAAAATCATGGAAAGCGTATATAGAAGACCTGTGGGATTCTGTGGAGCACAGGACTTTACACGCTTTCAAGGAGATGGGAAATGGTTTAGAATCAGAGAAGGCAGAGCTGCGCAATGACTGGGTTGCTATTTTGCTATTTTATCCATGCCAGGAGCTTTTGTGGGGACCGATCGCTTTATATGATCGCGCACCTTTTTTTGATCCACTAGTCGCCCAACAACAGGAGCCTGGAATGAGAGTCTAAACTTAGAAATTGTTGTTCGAACTTCCTGGCTTGTAAAATTAAATGTAGTAAAGCGATTTTTCAGATTGTCTGCAAAAACATCTGCTTTTTACCCGAGCAGCAATAGTGAAATATATGAGGAGCGGAGTATGAGATGCTAAGGTATCTGCACAAGGTTACACAGCAAAATCAGTAGCAGTCGAAGATCATCATTGTTCCAAGGAACATACGTGGTCCCCCAGCGGCCAGAATCTCCATGGTTGAGCTAGAGACAACGAACATCAGAGTGTTTCCCCGAGGGCACGACCATCTGCAACCCCAGAAGCGTAATTTTAAGGGGGTATAGGTTATAGCTCTGCTCGGCCTCTGTCAGCACAACTACTACGTAGGACTGCAGTCATCACCCTTCAGTCCAAAAAAAAAAGTTTCACGTGTGAATCACCTTGGGAATCACGTGGGACATGTCCTCTTGCACAAGTGAAGAACAAGTGACGCTCCATATAAAAAATTGTATGGGATGTCCGCCCTTTCACAAGTGAAAATTCAAATGAAAATTTTTCGAAGTCCTACGGGATTTCACTTGTTCCTTATACTCATTTTTCGTATGGCCTGTCACGTGCCGGTGACACGTCCCAAGTGAATCACTTGTGAAAATCAGAATTTTTCCATGAGTTTTCACTTGTGAAATCACTTGCAAGGGACACGTCCCAAGTGAAATCACTTGTGAAAATCAGAATTTTTCCATGAGTTTTCACATGTGAAATCACTTTCAAGTGACACGTCCCAAGTGAAATCACTTGTGAAAATCAGAATTTTTCCTATGAGTTTTCAAATATGAAAATATAGAATTCCATTTCAAAATATTTAATTTCATTTTAATAAGATGGTATAATTTAAATTTTCAAAAATTGGACAATTATTGTTTCTGTTTTTTTGTTTCGTAAGCTTATTTTTAACGTTAGTCGTCGCCGTTCTTAAACCTTTGTCCGGGTCCTCTGAATCCTTGGCCAACGCTCTTAAAAAAACATATGTTTAAAAAATGCGTTTTATTTTTTTATTTGTATATTTACCTTTTAGAGCTGTGTATAAACCCTTTGCGGGATTTTTTTTTGGCACAAAACATTTCATCATCCACTTTCGGCTAACGGAACCCATTGAATACCTTCAAAATTTACGTACTTTAAACTAAGATCAATGCACAACATCTTAAACTTAACTTAAAGAGACGACTAAAGTAACTCTGCTGCGCACAATTAAAATGGATGCTTCCCTTTCAATCACTCAAACAGAATGCACCAAGTCTTCTCACCCCTTTACTTGATTTCTTTTGTTTTCTCTTTGCTGTTGGCGCGTGCCACTGCACTTATACCCTTTCTAAGGCGAAATATATCCGACTATATAATTTGTACTTCTTAAGTAAAAAATACAATACGAATTTTTTAAAAATGTTAAACTAATACTATTAATGTTTTAAATATTTAAATCAATTTTAACGGACTAATTTTCTATAATTACACTAAAAAAAATATATTGTAATAAAAATGTATAATAAGTAAACATAACATTATATAAGTAAATCCAAATTACCTAATTTTACTATAATCAAATAATTTACTTTTATAAAACAATATAAGTTGTATATTTTCGATACACAATAATGCTTCTAAAATATTAGGGCATTCACATGTCCCTGCTCCACGAAAATTTTTCCGCCGAAATATTAGTCGCTAGCCGAACATAACGGAGAGACGCAAAAAAATAACGGACCGGCCGAAATTTGTCTCTGAGAGCGCCGAGTGCAGGCAGATTATAAGTCAAGAAAGAGAGGGAAATATCCGAATATCTGCCTCTCTTTGATGCACGATCGTTTTCGTGGGCAGTCTTCTACGCTGCGCCGACTGCTCTGCTGACGTCAACAGCGGCACAGCGTTTTAGGCACAAAAAAAAAACGAAAAAAGCTTTTTGCCTTGAGCCATGTCACCGCGTCCCTACTGCAGAACTGAAGGGCACACACACATTAATAAGCTGTCCCGCGGTCCTGCAAGCAAAAGGGCTATAGTTCTATCGTCTATCTTCCAGAAGACACTCCTTAGTAACTTCTGGAAGATATAAACACGATAGAACACATTTTACAAAAACAAAAAAAAGTCCGGATCGCAAATAAGTTACTTTTTAGTAACTTCTGCGCTATAGAACACATTTAACAAAAACAAAATATACATATTTGCGTAGAAGTCATTTCTTAGTCATTTTTTTAAGACAGAACACATTTTACAAAAACAAAAAGGGTCGGGATTGCGAAGAAGTAACTTCTGGGCGATAGAAGGACGATAATACACATTTAAAAAAAAAACAAAATTATTATGAAAAAACTGTCTACCAAATGACTTCTGGAAGTTGAAAAAAAGATAGATAGGAAAACAAAAACAAAAACAACGCTCACGCGATAAAAGGAGGTCGCGATAACTTGCTGTTACCACTTTATTTCTGAAAATTACTCGGGTCTCCTTTACAATGAAATATGTGGAGAATCGTTGAATGCTGGGTTTCTCCGTAGTTACGTGCCAAGTAATGTCCACAGCTAGCTTGTCCGTAAATAGCTTTAAGTAATCATTCAGCTATATGCTAAGCACGTCATTTTACGTGGGTCAATAGGAAGACCCGAGAAATTTTCAGAAATAAAGGGGTAACGACAAATTACCGCGACCTCCTTTTTCCCACGTTTTTTCCCACTAATTTTGTTTTTGTAAACTTTGTTCTATTTTGAAAGTTACTTCATTGCGATAACGACCCTTTTTATTTTTGTATAACATGTATTATCGTCTGTTCATCGCCAAGAAGTGTCTCAGAAGTTACTTCTTCGCGATCCCGACCCTTTTTGTTTGTGTAAAATGTGTTTTATCGTCTTTCTATCATCCAGAAGTGACTTCTAGGTTAGGTAAGCTTAGCCCGGACGGCCCTCACCTTGAAATGAGTTAAGAGGTTTTTATGTCCACAAGGATCGAGGTGTTTTTGGCGAAGGCAAGAAGTTCGCCTGGTTTCCTGCTGGAGGCGTCTCCAAGTGATGTCAGTACTGGGGCACCGAGGTATCTTCTTCTTGCTGGTGAGAGTGCCGGGCAATTGCAGATGAGATGTTCCAGGGTTACAACAGCCCCCAATTCATCGCATTTCCTGCTGGTGCGGCTGTTGAGTATTCCGAGTGTGGTTGCGTGTTATGCTGCCAGTCAGTGGCGTGTGAGGATTCCCACTACAAGTCTGCAGTCTTTCCGTGGTAGATGCATTATATAGTGGCTGAGTTTATCGTTGCGTTTTTTGCACATAATTCTGGAATATGCTGCAGTCGCTGGGTAGCTTATAAGACAGCCTTATTTCAGGGTCCGTACAGTATAATCCCTCTCCTACTCCCCCTTTCATCTTGGAGCCGTCTGTGTATATGTTGAGGTGTTGAGTTTGGTCCCGACACGTTTTCCAGACGACTGGGCCCATGAGCGAGGTTGTTTTAATCTCCGGACACGTTCTGGGGATCATGTAGTCCGTACTGTTGATCATGCTTCGGCCGATTAAACTATGCCCGAAACTTTGCGTTGTCATGTTATCTGAACTAGACGCTGTCTTTCCTGCAGTCAGATGAAAGTGGATATCTATGTGGTCGATTCCGAGGATCGTTTCTAGAGCTTTAGTTGAGGTTCACCTTAGCGCCCCCGTTATGCAGACCAGTGCCTGCCGCTGAGTTCTCGCCATGAGCTCAGTGTAGGTCGTCTTTTTAGTGACTTGCCACCACACTAAGGCTTCATACAGAAGAGTCGGACGCACCACCGAGATATAGATCCAGTGCATCAAAGCAGGTGACAGGCCCCATGTGCTGCTAAGCATCTTCTTAGATACATATAGCGCCACGGTGGCCTTTTTCACCCTTTCCACTACATTGAGTCTCCATGTCAGCTTGCAGTCCAGTACTGTGCCGAGGTATTTGACCTGTGTTTTCGGGGTCAACCTGGTTGCGTCAATTTTCGGGGGGGTCCATTTCGGTAAATCTTAAATCTCTTAGTAAAGAGAATGAGGTCCGTTTTGTCCGCATTGATACTGAGTCCCACCTTTTCCGCCCACTCACATACCTCCCTGAGTGTTGATTCTATTATGGAGCTGACGGTCGATGGACAGACTCCCGCAACAATTATGCTTGTGTCGTCCGCATGGGCTGTTATTTTTGGGGCTCTCCTCTCGAATCTCTTAATTAGGTCGTCGACCACCAAATTCTATAGGAGAGGCAAGAGGACTCCACCGTGTGATGTGCCCTCTTTACCATGGATGCAGTGCCCCATTCTGAATATACCCTCCTGCAGCTAAGTAGGTTTCTTATCCAGAGGCTTATTGGTCGCTTCTAGGCGATCCATTATATCATCCGTTTTGACATTGTTGAATGCTCCGGATATATCTACGAATACTCCAAGCGCATATTCCTTAATGTGTAGGGCACTCTCAACGGTTACAACTAACGAGTGTAGTGCCGTTTCCACAGATTTCCCTTTGGTGTAGAAGTGCTGGTTTGATGACATGAATCTTCCTACATCGTTCCTGGTGTGTAGGTGCAGCAGCTTTTCCAGTGTTTTGAGTAAGAAAGAGATAAGTCTTATCGGCCTTCGGGCTTGCGTGACTGCAATTTAACCCTTTTGGGAGGAAGACAATTCGAGAGGTCCTCCATTGGATTGGGATATAGCCCGTGCTGAGACATGCCGAGCATATTTCATATAGCCATGGGGTTATCCTCACCTGTCACCTGTAATACGGCTGGAAATATTCCATCAGTCCTTGATCGTTCGGGGGGCGCTCTTCGCCAGTTGCTATGTCCTGATGCGTGCTGGAGTCTAGGACATCCGTGCATCCTGGGAAGTGCGATTGCATAAGTGCTGTTAGGGCCTCTTCACTGCCCTTAGGCCTCTGTCCGTCGACGCATTTTAGCTATGGTAGGTTGCTTCGAAGGCAGCCTCCGGAGTCTGGCTGTTTCCGGGACGTTCTCGATGCTGTAGCAGAAGTTTCTCCACGAGCTTATCTGTGCCCTGCAATATTCCATCTTCTAATTCCTAAGTAGGATTTTGTATTTCCCGTTGATGATCTCATTGCCCGCCTTTTTTGCGATTTTGAAGAATTCTCGGCGGTTATTTCTTTTGAGTGTCGGTTCCCGATTCCACCATGGTGGCTTGGTCTTCTTTCTTGTTCTTGATGTCGGGCATGATTCGTGATACGCATTCAGTAATTCCTTGGACAGGGTCTCTAGGGACGTTTCTATATCTTTCACGGATTTCACTACGCCCGGGCTAGTCGCGAGTTTCGAGGTAACTGTCCTTGCAAACTTTTCCCAGTTCGTGCTCCGGGGGTTTCTATGGACAGTTACCCTTGGAGTATTTTTAAAATCATACGTGAACTGAACATACCTATGGTCTGAGAAGGATGGTGTTGTTATAATTGTCACGTATTAATTGTGTTAATTGTTCTCCTTGTAGTTAGTATAATCCATGTTGAATCCATAGAGAACAAGAAAGGAAGTTAGCTTCGGCAAGCCGAAGCTTATATACCCTTGCAGCTATAATTATTAAATTTAAAAACACAAAAAATGATATTCCCAATAGTATAAGATAATATGTCAAAAAACACCGAAGCTATAATTTGTTTCATATTATTTTCCTACCAATTTTCCGATCGTTCCTATGGCAGCTATATGACATAGTCGTCCGATTTTGATAAAATTAAATCGAAATTCAGAACTAATTAAAAAATGTTATTTCCAAGCGTAGGAGGTTATATGTTAAAAACACCGAAGCTATAATTTGTTTCATATTATTTTCCTACCAATTTTCCGATCGTTCCTATGGCAGCTATATGACATAGTCGTCCGATTTTGATAAAATTAAATTCGAAATTCAGAACTAATTAAAAATGTTATTTCCAAGCGTTAGAGGTTATATGTTGAAAAACACCGAAGCTATAATTTTTTTCATATTATTTTTCCACAAATTTTCCGATCGTTCCTATGGCAGCTATATGATATAGTCGTCCGATTTCGATAAAATTTAATTCAAAATTCAAAATTATTTAAAAATTGTTATTTCCAAGCTTAGGAGGTTATTTGCTAAAAAACACCAAAGTTATAATTTTTTTCATTTATTTGTCCGATTATTCCTATGGGAGCTATAAGATAAAGTTGTCCGATCCGGCTGGTTCCGACTTATATACTACCTGCAAAAGATATAAGACTTTTGGGAAAGTTTCAGCCCGATAGCTTTAAAACTGAGAGACTAGTTTGCGTAGAAACGGACGGACAGACGGACAGACGGACATGGCTAGATCGACTCGTCTAGTCATGCTGATCAAGAATATATATACTTTATGGGGTCGGAAACGTCTCCTTCACTGCGTTGCAAACTTCTGACTGAAATCAATATACCCTCTGCAAGGGTATAAAAATGCATTGTTTTAGTCTTCGTGGCCAACGGCCGCGGGAAGATCTTTTTTATAGAATTGTCAAATCGAGAATGACTTACAGCTAGCTATTCGCGGCTGCGCTGCCTCCAAATATTGGCAGCGGCCGTCATGTATATATCGAAGTATATGCTCACAATTGTATTTGGGCTGGTAGCACCGAGAGCGCGAGAGAAGTTGTATATGCATGCCTTGTATGTGTCTGCACTTAGGCCATGGGAATATGCTGACACTAGCACTTCCCATAAGTTGGGCTCTGAGGCGTATTCATATTTCGGCTGGCCGCAAGAGTTTAGCGGCCGGCACTTTTGATTTTGTTTAAGTACACTGTAACACAATGTTGGTGTCGGTACAGTGGGTACTCGCTACAATGATACATGCATACTACATCTCCCTCCATTTGAAAAATAACGTAATTCTATGAAGTTATTTTCTTACTATATGTATATAAAATATAAATGAACATCTTGTTTTATAATAATATTTATATATTTTTTTGTGTTATTTATTTAATTTATTATTTTTTTTTTCGAATCAGAAAATATTATAAATTTTATAATATTTTTTATTTATTTTTAATTTTATATTATATTTCCATTATAATTATGGTTCTTAATTTATCTATGGCCATACGTGATATATTTATAAGGGAATTAAAGTGATTATGAAATACAAATTTTTAACCAATCCTCTTGTACTGTTTGTGTTTTATTTTTGTTATTTGAAATTACTATATTATCGTTTTCTTCTATACTTTTAACCTTATAAGGTCCAGTATAATTAAAGTCTAGCTTATGCCCTGTTTCATTTTTCAATAAAACCTGATCTATTTTTAAATCAAAATCTAAGGTATTTTTGTCATATCTAATTTTTTCTTTCTTTTTATGAGATTCTAACATTAATCTAGCTTTCTTAAATGATTGTTCTAGTCTTAACTTAGATTCTTCACCGTAGTCATCTACTTTATATAGCGCTTTTGTTTTATCTATAATATTAAAATGTTTAAGTAAATTTGAAGTTTTACCAAAAACTAACTCATATGGACAATAGTCATGTGCCATAGAGTGTGTTGTGTTGAAACAATATACGAAGTATTGGACCCATACATCAAAATCTGTTTAAGCAACTGAGATGTATGAGCGGATGAACTCATTAAATGTTCTGTGGCTTCGCTCCACGGTTCCTGCAGTCTGGTGATGGTGTGCGGTAGAAGTTATGTTTTTGATATTTAAATTTTTACATAAATCTTCAATTACCTAATTTTTATATTCTGTTCCCATGTCCGTTATGAACGTCTTCATTGGACCGCACTTGAGAATAAAATCTTCAAATATAGCTTTTGCTACTGTTTTTGCACTTCTTGCACTTTTGTTTTGGATTGGTATTGCCACAAGGTATTTAGTTAAATCGCAGATTAGGGTTACTGCATATTCATTTCCTTGTTCAGATTTAGGTAGTGGACCGATAATATCCACAATTACCCTGTCAAAAGCCATTTGTGGCGTTTCAGTCAAAGTCAATGGTGTTTTTGTATGTTTGGTTGTTTTGGATTTTTGGCATTTTGGGCATTTTCTTATATAATTTGTTATAAATCGGATCATATTTTTCCAATAATGATGCCTTTTTATCTTTGCTAATGTTCTAGCTATGCCTGTATGACCTCCTTGTATTAGATCGTCATGGAATGTAAACAGTAATGCTTCTTTCTCTTTATCATTATTTGATAATAGGGTCACCGGCTTGAGTAGCGCTACTCTTAGAGATTGTAATATTTTATTACCCATTATTTTGAAAGATTCTATTGATATAATGTCAAAGATCATTTCGCTCGGTGCCACTTTGAGTTTGCTGATATTAAGTATACCGGCATCTTTTTCAAGCCTTAGAAAGAACTGATCTAAGTCGATAATTCCATTGGTGTACATATCGCTAACATTAATTCTTGCTATAACTTTTTTCCCATGCTTTAGTAAACATAGTGAATCTGTTATTCGCAAGGTCACTACTTTTCGTACCTCGTCATTTACAATGACTTCGTATACGTTGGGCTGAGAAGCTGTATTTAGAATTTTGCCTAGGCAAATTATATTTGCTTTTCCTGCGCAGGATTTTTTCTGTTTACTTTGGTTTCTGGTAGTGACTGTCAGAATTTAATTATTCGTTTGAATATTCTTTAAATCCGTTATAGTTATTCTTGAAAGCGCGTCGGCTACATGATTATCTTTTCCCTTAAGATATTCCAAAATAAAATCACATTTTTCTAAGTCTAATCTCATTTGCGTTAGTTTTGAGCTCGGGTTTGTCATTGAAAATAGGTAAGATAATGGCCTTTGGTCTGTCTTGACTGTGAAATGTCTTCCATAAATATATGGTCGGAAATGATTTATCGCCCAGTGGATAGCTTCTAACTCCTGTTCAGTTGTATTTTTGTTGCTTTCTACTTTTGTAAGTGATCTTGATGCATAGGCTTCTGGTAGCTGGGTGTTATTGTAATCTTGAGTAAGAACAGCTCCACACGCTTGTTTGCTTGCATCTGTTGTTATACAAAATTCTGTATTAAAATCTGGATACTGCAGTAGTGTGGGTTTCATAAATTGAATTTTATGGTATTCGAATCCGTTTTGACATTCATCTGTCCATTCAAATTTAACATTCTTTTTACATAATCTAGTTATGTTAGTGAGTAAACGAAAAAAATTTATAATAAAACGTCTGTAGTAATTGCAAAATGCAATGAATCTTCTAGCTCTGTCTGCGTCCGTTGGGACTGGGTATTTTTCTATTACAGAGTATTTTTAATTGTCTGGCAAAATACCTTTGTCAGTACACTTGTGTCCAAGGAAGGTCACTTCGTGTCTGAAAAATGTGCACTTTTCTGGGTGCATTTTAAGGATGCGTTTCCTACATAAATCAAAAACGTTTGTAAGATTTTTAATCATTTGCTTTTCTGAACAACCAACCGATGACAATTAGGTCATCCATATACAAGAATGCTTGTGAAGGTTCGATTACTGAAAATGCAGTTGTCATCATTCTTTGGAAAGAATTTGGCGCTATTTTTAAACCATAAGGTAATCGCGTGAAGCGATAGGAGCTATTGCTCGTGGAAAAGGATGTTATATTTCTAGACGTTTCTTCGAGTTCTATTTGACATTAGAACTAAGCATGAAAAGTATTTAGCTCTACCTAATTGTTCAAGAATATCGTCTATCCTTGGTAGTGGAAATTTATCTGATAAATTTTTTTTGTTAATTTGGCGGTAATCACTGTGAACGGCAGTACACGTAGTGGCGAAGCGCGCAAGAGAGCGTGCGAAGACAACTACTACATATAGCCGTAGAATTGAAAATCTGCCATTATGGTCCGATCGTAACGAGTGATACACCAATCGAAAGGTGTCGCAAAAACTAAGAAGATTGCATACCAAGACTTTCGAAATATAGATTTGTTTGGGAGAACATGCGGTGAAAGTGTTAAAGTAAAAATTTAGAAAATTGGAGCTGCTGGATACGGTGGGGATAAAAACCCCCGGCTGTTCAGCTAGTTTTATTCTTACTGAGAAAACGCGTCGAATGACTTCTTATTTGTTGAAATCTGATGTCCCGTTCAAAAGTAATTCAAAAAACAAGATTTTCTTCTTCTTCCCAAAATGAAAATGTTTGTCCCTTTGCTTGCGGGTTTGTATGCATCCCATCTTAGTTTTAGGGTTTTGAAAACCCTATGGGTGTATAAAGTAGCTTGAAATAGAAAGCGTTTGTTCTACGACTTTTGGAAAACCCGCTAAAATGGTTATAGTATACAAACAACTAATGCTACAAAAACGTGCTATATATCTCTGAAAAGATAATTTAATTTGCTGAATACTCTTCATATAGTAAAATTGTCTGCATATAATAGATTTAGAGTTATGACAAAAATTATTTTTTAAAACCACTTTTTGAGTCAAAATTGAGTCAAACGATTTCTTTTTAAATTTTTAAATTATATAGCCCTTGAGATTCCTCAACTTTTAATTTATAACACTTTTTACCCTAAAAATTACCGTTTGGAAGATATTAAGCAATAAAAAGTGCAACTCGTTTCAGCTCCGTATAAGAAATATTTCATACTTATTGGAATAAACAAGAAATAAACCAATTTGATAAAAAATATTCTTATTGGATTTTTTCAAACGGAAAATCTGTTATGGCTTAAGGGTCCTTTACTTGCATGAAGCTAATCGAAATAGGAAACTTGATCTATTTGTTCTACCACTTTGGAAAAACCCGCTAGTTTGGCGGGAAATGTAAGAAACGACAGATTTCTCTTGGAATCTGAAACTATACAGCCCTTGAGATTCCAAACTTTAACAAAAATTTCTGATATCAACAGTTGTGACGAAAAATGATATTACATTCGATAAAATAAAAAACCTATATTAAATTTATGTATTCGGCACGCCACAGCAGAAAATTTACGAGTAGGTAAATAAATATTTACTGTTGCGGGCCGAAATCATAAATTTAATATAGTTTATTTATTTTATCGAATGTAATATAATTTTTCGTCACAATTGTTGATATCAGAAATTTTTGTTAAAGGCGCGTTCACCTCTACTTTTAACCTCGTTAAGAGGTGTTTTTGTTTGATATTTGTATAATCAACATTGTTAAACGAGTCCGAAGTTTATTTTATTAAAGAGATGTCTGCACCTGTATCAACTAATAATGTATATAATTTATTTGTGTATTCATTTTTGAGAGAAACGAAAAGATTGAAATTAAGATTGATAGTATGAACCGTATTCTTTACTGGGTTTTTTACCTTAAGGGTCTTTATTGGTTTTCCGACGTGGTTTGTACCGGTCGGACATTATTATTATTCTGTCTGTTTGTATTCGTATTTGCATTGTTGTTATTATATCTGTTGTTATTGGTGTTTCCACTACGGTTGTTTCCTCTATAATAACCACGACTTCTATAATTGTTGTTGGTCTGATTATTATAGTTTCCTTTATAACCGTTATTTTGGTTATAGCCATTATATTGGTAATATCCGTTATGCTGATAATTACCTCGGTTATTGCCCCTACCGCGGTAATTATTTCTGAAGTTGTTACCGCGATAGTTGTTTCCTCTTTGTGTGTAAAGTATTGAATTTGCATTGCCTGTCATTTCAGTACTGCAGACGGCTTCATTCATAGTTGTGAAGTTGCCTGCCTCTAAAATTGTTTTTAGGCGGCCATGCTCACAATTTTAACCATTGTGGTGATGGCTTCTGAATTTGTCAGCGTGTTCGGCTGGTAGGCCTTCGTCAATGTACGAAGCTTCAAGGAGCTTTCGTAAGCTGTCTATTTCTGATGTAAATTTCTCGGCTGTTTTGCCTTTCTGGCTTGTTTTCGCCATTTTCTCTTTGACTATGTCGGATGTTTCGCCGACTTTAGTGTCTTGCAATTTCTTTATTATTGAATTTATTGTGTTTCATTCTGTACTTTGTATAGTGTAGATCCTATTATTTTGGATTTAATGACTTCTACAGCCAAATCTTCGAATGTGCCTTTAGTCAAGTTAACCAACTTCAAGGCTGCTATGAATCTTTGAAGATGTATCTTTTGCCCGTTAAATTCCGGGATGGCATTCGAGATATCTTTTATATATGCCCTTTGCGCTGCTGGATCTGCCATTATGTTTTCTTTTGTGTCTGGCACGCTTACATTTGATTCTATATCTTCTTCTTCTTATGTTACTGTTATAACTGCAGGAATTGTTGGATCATGTAGATCTTTTTCTTTTATTTCGATTCATTCGCTAGAATCGGAATCTTAATTTTCCGTTAGGTCTATTTCTTGATCTATTGTCAAAGGGGTATTTAAAATTGTCGGTATCAATATATTTAAATTATACAGGGTTGCCCATATTCGACGGACCCATGTTTTTTTTTAAAAAATCAAAGCAAAAATTAAAATTTGGCGGTTGGCAATCTTATTCATTTAATTTGTTCCAAGTAGATTTGTTTACATCAATTTTTGAATATGATATCTTTCAAATGGCCGCCTCTGGCGTTGATGGCGTATTGTGCCCTTTTTGCAGCATTTTCCATCGTTTTCGCCAACATTTCGGCCGGAATAGCGGCTATTTCTTCACGAATGTTGTCCTTGAGCTCTTCTAGGGTCCTTGGCCTGTTAACGTAAACCTTTGACTTCAAATATCCCCACAAGAAGAAGTCAGGCGGCGTCAAATCGGGCGAACGCGGTGGCCAGTCCAAATCACCACTTTTCGACATCAAACGGCCCGGAAACAATTTCTTCAGAAAATCGATTGTTATGCGACTTGTGTGCGGTGGAGCGCCGTCTTGTTGAAACCAGAACTGCCTCATACGCTTTCGACGAATAATTGGCATCACAAAATTGGTCATCATGTCGCGATAACGCTCCTGGTTGATGGTAACAGCATGGCCATTTTCATTTTGGAAGAAAAACGGCCCAATGACCGTTTTCGAACTAACGCCGCACCAAACTGTGATTTTTTTTCGTCGTGAAGAGGCACTTCTTGAATCTTCTCAAGATTTTCAGTGGCGTAAATACGGCAATTTTGCTTATTTACGGTCCCATTCAATGTGAAATGGGCTTCATCGGACATGATAATTTTGTTCCAAAATTGATCGTCATCTTCGGCCATTTCGATGACTCTTTGGGCCCATTCCAATCGACGAGGCTTGTCCGTAAGCAACAATCTTTGCGTCAATTGAATTTTGTACGGGAACAAATGCAAATCAACGCGAATAATCCGTTGTAAAGTGGACCGAGCCATGCCCAACTGCTGAGAACGGCGTTTTTGGGATGTTCTTGGGGACATCTCAACACTGGCTCGTACGGCAGCGATATTCTCGTCCGATCGCCTTGGTCGACTTTTATTTGGCCTCTTCGGATTAGAAAGAGCCTCACCAGTCGTAAATTTTTCGTATAAATGCTTAATGGTGTTCTTAGAAGGCGCACTTTTCACATTTTTTAATTTTTTAAAAGCACGTTGAGTTTTCACAATTGACTTGTTCTGTTGAATGTAAATTTCAACTATTTCAGAGAGCTCGCGTGGCGTGTATTGTTCCATGGTAAAAATCTGCTTGGACTGACGCTTCAAACACGGTATGTCATTAAGCGATCTGGCATCTCTGTCAAAAGTTATGGCGTCGTCAGATGGGTCCGTCGAATATGGGCAACCCTGTACCTATCTTTGACAGTTATTAGATTTGTACGTAATTTGATCAATAATTTAGATAATTTTGACCAATTCGTTTTATTTATCGCTGCCGTATTTTCATGTACTAAAGTTCTTGCAGTATTGAAAGAATCTACAAGAATCTTTGCATGTTTACTAATAGTGTCTTTATGTATTGGCCTATTTTGGCTTATACATTTGTAAGACTTGTCAAATGTGTTCTTTAATTCTCGTATGTGGAGAGTTAATTGCTCCCATTCCATACTAAGAATTTATTTATTTTTTATTTTTGTACTCATTGTGCATAATTTTTAGCACATTTATATGTCCTAGCACTGGGTGTATGTCTACTTCCTAGAATACTTTTCAGTTTCTTACTGTAGACAGTAATATTGCTTTTTGCTTACCGCTGCAATGAATAAGCGGGGAAAAAGCTAGGTCGTACCTATCCATATATTCGTCATCAAAATCTGAAATTGATAGAGGCTCTGCTCTGTTTCTAAGTATGGCAATACCCTATTCTCAAAATTTGGTTGATTGGCCAGAGTAATTCTGATGCAATCTGTGGTAATCATTTGTGTTTGTTAATAATTTTTATTTTTATTTTTTTCAAAATTTTAATTCTCTTATTTTTAGTATGTCATTGCATACATATACAAATTTTGTATTTTATTATTGATATTATTGATAATTATATGTTTGTTAAATCTGTATCAATAGTTTTTGATTCGATTTTATTAATTACATTGGCAGTGGAGTCCACTGTTTTTGTTTCAATTAAACCCATTTTGGGTATTATTTCTGTAACGTATTCAAAATCTGTGTTACATATTGCGTTACTTTTCATTAAAAAAATGTTCATTCATATTAATATATTTTTTTTATTTTCATATCTTTATTTTTTGTCATGACACGTATACTCGCAAGCTGTATTTTCGAAAGGCCCTTTACAATCTGCAGGGCACTTTGGTTTTCTAGCTTCTTTCATATCATTTTTTATACCCGTTACTCGTAGAGTAAAAGGGTATACTAGATTCGTCGGAAAGTATGTAACAGGCAGAAGGAAACGTTTCCGACCCCATAAAGTATATATATTCTTGATCAGGATCACTAGCCGAGTCGATCTAGCCATGTCCGTCTGTCCGTCTGTCCGTCTGTCTGTCTGTCCGGATGAACGCTGAGATTTTGGAAACTATAAAAGCTAGGCTATTGAGATTTGGCGTGCAGATTCCTGAGCTTCTTACGCAGCGCAAGTTTGTTTCAGTAGAGTGCCACGCCCACTCTAACGCCCACAAACCGCCCAAAACTGTGGCTCCTACAGTTTTGATGCTAGAGTAAAAATTTAAACTGAAATGAATTGTTCTCATCAATACCTATCGATTGACCCAAAAAAAATTTGCCACGTCCACTTAAACGCCCACAAACCGCCCACAAACTTCAAAAAATCGTTAGTATGAACGCGGATATCTCGGAAACTATCAAAGATAGAGTACTGGGATTTCTTATTTAGATTCCGTAGCCTTGTACGCAGCGCAAGTTTGTTATGCGAATATGCCACGCCCACTCTAACGCCCACAAACCGCCCAAGCCTGTGGCACCCACAATTTTTATGCTAGATAAAAAAATTTTAACTGAAATGTATTGGTCTCGTCAATACCTATCGATTGATCCAAAAAAAATGTTGCCACGCCCACTCTAACGCCCATCACGCTTAAATCTGTAAGCCGCCGGTAGGTTGTAATCTCGCTTTGCTGCTTGCATATCTCCATTTCCCTTTGGTCCCTTTAGCTGAGTAACGGGTATCTGATAGTCGAGGTACTCGACTATAGCGTTCTCCCTTGTTTTTTTTTGTAGGCATCTAATCCTCTATACGTGTTCTCTAATTCTTTCTTAATGTCTACATTTTCATCCCAGGGTACCGGGGTAGATTTATCAGCATATAGCCGCATATTTAATTCTTTTATTTTTAAATTTAGGAAGTTCTTCTGACCTCCTCTCCTTTTTCTCTTATAATTTTTATTTGTTGTAGGCATTTATATGTATTTAATTAATTACATTTTTTTTAAATTTTCAGATTTATATATATAAAATTTGACATGTATCCCTACCTAGGTAAAAAAAATTAAGACCCGCAGCTAGAAACTGCCTAATCTGTACAATTTGTGTTAATTATAAGTTTTTGCATCGCAGATTCATATAAATATAATAAAAAAAAATTTAAGATGTGCGCTCTTGGAAGCGCTGTCGGTTCACTTCTCCAGGGTCCGGCTTGGCGCGCCGAACGGGGCCGGTGCTGGCTGCACAGGCTTCTCCTTATCCAGTGTAAGCTCTGGTGGTGCACGTCGTCGTTTATGCTTGTTAGTTTTCCATAGTAGGTGTAGGAGGATTTGCCATTCCTCCCACACTTTTATCCTGTTCTAGTCCTTGGCCTATGGGTTTAGGCGGCGCCGGTGCTGGTCCTCACACAGGCGGTGATTGCTTTCATTTAGTTTTATTTTATGTTGTTTGGCCTATGGGTTTAGGCGGCGCTGGTGCCGGTCCTCGCACGGGCAGTGATTGTTTTATTTTAAATTCGTAGGCGCTTGCTCTTCCTTCTGACCAGTTGATTCTCTCATTAATAGCATTTTCTCTAACATTTGTTGGTTATACAATCTGTGCCATAACCATTTTATTTACTTTTGTTGCATTTTTTTTAAATTTATTTTTTTATTTTCTTGTCTGCACTTTTGTTTGTCTCATTCATTAGATAGAATTATCTTCGATTCTTTAATGTTGTTCATGTTGTTTCACTTAAACATTTTCGCTCGTACTCTTTCACAAAAGTGGATGTGGCGGCTAAATTTCATAACTTTCACAACTGCTTGGTCGGCTCTCTACTGGCTTTCATTGCGTTTCTTTCACTTTCAGCTTTGTTTTGTTTTTGGATCCAACATAGCTGTCACGGTCGCCATGTTATAATTGCCATGTATTAATTGTATTAATTGTCCTCCTTGTAGTTAGTATAATCCATGTTAAACCCATAGAGAAAAATGCATTATTTTAGTCTTCGTGGCCAACGGCCGCGGGCAGATCTTTATTATAGAATTGTCAAATCGAGAATGAATCGCGGCTGCGCTGCCTGCAAACATTGGCAGCGGCCGTCATGCACATATCGAAGTATATGCTCACAATTGTATTTGGGCTGGTAGCACCGTACTTATTTGTTTTAGTGCTCCGTAACACAATGTTGGTGTCGATACCGTGGGTACTCGCTACAATGATACATGCATACTACAGTGTTTTTAGGACTCTCCGTTCAGACACCAAAGTACTCTGTCCCTTTATAAGCGTAATATCTAGAACGTTTGACGAGGTAGGACCTACGAAGGTGTGTTCTTCCCCCACGTTTTCCGCAGTTACGTGCCGAGTTATGTCCACAGCTAGCTTGTCCGTAAATAGCTTTAAGTAATTGTACAGCTATATGCTAAGCACGTAATTTTATGTGGGTCAATAGGAAGACCCGAGAAATTTTCAGAAATAAAGGGGTAACGACAAATTACCGCGACCTCCTTTTTCGCACGTTTTTTCCCACTAATTTTGTTTTTGTAAACTGTGTTCTATCTCGGAAGTTACTTCACTGTATATTTTTGTATAACATGCATTATCGTCTGTTCATCGCCAAGAAGTGGGTCAGAAGTTACTTCTTCGCGATCCCGACCCTTTTTGTTTGTGTAAAATGTGTTTTATCGTCTTTCTATCGTCCAGAAGTGACTTCTAGGTTAGGTTAGCTTAACCCGGACGGCTCTTACGGGGCCACGCATAGGCCAATATGGCCCTTTGTTGTCCGGTTAATTTGTATGAACCTTGAAATGAGTTACGAGGTTTTTATGTCCACAAGGATCGAGGTGTTTTTGGCGAAGGCAAGAAGTTCGCCTGGTTTCCTGCTGGAGGCGTCTCCAAGTGATGCCAGTACTGGGGCACAGAGGTATCTTCTTCTTGCTGGTGAGAGTGCAGTTGAGATGTTCGAGGGCTACAATAGCCCCCAATTCATCGCATTTCCTGCTGGTGCGGCTGTTAAGTATTCGGAGTGTGGTTGCGTGTTATGCTGCCAGCCAGTGGCCTGTGAGGATTCCCACTACAAGTCTGCAGTCTTTCCGTGGTAGATGCATTATATAGTGCCTGAGTTTATCGCTGCGCTTTTTGCACATAATTCTTGAGATTCGGTAAGTCTTGGTATTCCTCCACCTGCTTTTCGGTTGCTTGTCCGCCTGTTTCTTCAGGGTGCTTTGTAGCGTTCAGAGGGAGATAGGCACGTTCTTCGATCTGTCGTTCGTCAGCTCTCAGCTCAGCTGTCTCGTTGCCATCGATGCCCTGGTGGCTGGGAACCCAATAGATCCGCATTGACTTTGTCGTGCTGAGGCTAGATAGCCTACCTGCTCGCCATTACATTTTTGGAACTGTCCGTTGACGACTGCATGGATCTTATCGCCGCTTGGCTGTCCACAAACAAGTTGATCGCATCATGTGGTCGGATTATATTTTGAGCCACTTCTAACGCTTTTCTTATGCCAAAGACTTTTGCCTGGAATTTGCTGCAGTCGCTTCCATCTTGGAGCCGTCTGTGTATATGTTGAGGTGTTGAGTTTGGTCCCGACCCGTTTTCCAGACGACTGGGCCCATGAGCGAGGTTGTGTTAATCTCCGGGCACGTTCTGGGGATAATGTAGTCCGAATTATTGATCATGCTTCGGCCGATTAAACTATGCCCGAAACTTTGCGTTGTCATGTTACCTGAACTAGACGCTGTCTTTCCTGCAGTTAGATGAAAGTGGATATCTATGGGGTCGATTCCGAGGATCGTTTCTAGAGCTTTAGTTGAGGTTGACCTCAGCGCCCCCATTATGCAGACCAGTGCCTGCCGCTGAGTTCTCGCCATGAGCTCAGTGTAGGTCGTCTTTTTAGTGACTTGCCACCACACTAAGGCTTCATACAGCAGAGTCGGACGCCCCACCGAGATGTAGATCCAGTGCATCAGAGCAGGTGACAGGCCCCATGTGCTGCTAAACATCTTCTTGGATGCATATAGCGCCACGGTGGCCTTTTGCACCCTTTCCACTACATTGAGTCTCCATGTCAGCTTGCAGTCCAGTACCGTGCCGAGGTATATGACCTGTGTTTTCGGGGTCAACCTGATTGCGTCAATTTTCGGGGGGTCCATTTCAGTACCTTAAATTGCTTAGTAAAGAGAATGAGGTCCGTCTTGTCCGCATTGATACTGAGTCCCACCTTTTCCGCCCACTCACATACCTCCCTGAGTGTTGATTCTATTATGGAGCTGAGGGTCGATGGACAGACTCCCTCAACAATTATACCTATGTCGTCCGCATAACCTGTTATTTTTGGGGCTCTCCTCTCGAATCTCTTAATAAGGTCGTCGACCATCAAATTCCATAGGAGAGGCAAGAGGACTCCACCGTGTGATGTGCCCTCTTTACCATGGATGCAGTGCCCCACTCTGAATGTACCCTCCTGCAGCTAAGCAGCTTTCTTACCCAGAGACTTATTGTGGGGTGCGTGTTTATCGCTTCTAGGCGATCCATTATATCATCCGTTTTGACATTGTTGAATGCTAAGGATATATCTACGAATACTCCAAGCGCATATTCCTTAATGTGTAGGGCTCTCTCAACGGTTACTACTAACGAGTGTAGTGCCGTTTCCACAGATTTCCCTTTGGTGTAGGCGTGCTGGTTTGATGACATGAGTCTTCCTACATCGTTCCTGATGTGTAGATGCAGTAGCTTTTCCAGTGTTTTGAGTAAGAAAGAGATAAGGCATATCGGCCTTCGGGCTTGCGTGACTGCAATTTAACCCTTTTGGGAGGAAGGCAATTCGAGAGGTCCTCCATTGGATTGGGATATAGCCCGTGCTGAGACATGCCGAGCATATTTCATATAGCCATGGGGTTATCCTCACCTGTCTCCTGTAATACGGCTGGAAATATTCCATCAGTCCTTGATCGTTCGGGGGGCGCTCTTCGCCAGTTGCTATGTCCTGATGCGTGCTGGAGTCTAGGACATCCGTGCATCCTGGGAAGTGCGATTGCATAAGTGCTGTTAGGGCCTCTTCACTGATCTCTCAATGATCTCATTGCCCGCCTTTTTTGCGATTTTGAAGAATTCTCGGCGGTTATTTCTTTTGAGTGTCGGTTCCCGATTCCACCATGGTTGCTTGGTCTTCTTTCTTGTTCTTGATGTCGGGCATGATTCGTGATTCGCATTCAGTAATTCCTTGGACAGGGTCTCTAGGGACGTTTCTATATCTTTCACGGATTTCACTACGCCCGGGCTAGTCGCGAGTTTCGAGGTAACTGTCCTTGCAAACTTTTCCCAGTTCGTGCTCCGGGGGTTTCTATGGACAGTTACCCTTGGAGTATTTTTAAAATCATACGTGAACTGAATATACCTATGGTCTGAGAAGGATGGTGTTGTTATAATTGTCACGTATTAATTGTGTTAATTGTTCTCCTTGTAGTTAGTATAATCCATGTTGAATCCATAGAGAAAAATGCATTGTTTTAGTCTTCGTGGCCAACGGCCGCGGGAAGATCTTTTTTATAGAATTGTCAAATCGAGAATGACTTACAGCTAGCTATTCGCGGCTGCGCTGCCTCCAAATATTGGCAGCGGCCGTCATGTATATATCGAAGTATATGCTCACAATTGTATTTGGGCTGGTAGCACCGAGAGCGCGAGAGAAGTTGTATATGCATGCCTTGTCTGTGTCTGCACTTAGGCCATGGGAATATGCTGACACTAGCACTTCCCATAAGTTGGGCTCTGAGGCGCGTTCATATTTCGGCTGGCCGCAAGAGTTTCGCGGCCGGCACTTTTGATTTTGTTTAAGTACACTGTAACACAATGTTGGTGTCGGTACAGTGGGTAATCGCTACAATGATACATGCATACTACATCTCCCTCCTTTTGAAAAATAACGTAATTCTATGAAGTTATTTTCTTACTATATGTATATAAAATATAAATGAACATCTTGTTTTATAATAATATTTATATATTTTTTTGTGTTATTTATTTAATTTATTATTTTTTTTTTCGAATCAGAAAATATTATATATTTTATAATATTTTTTATTTTTTCTTAATTTTATATTATATTTCCATTATAATTATGGTTCTTAATTTATCTATGGCCATACGTGATATATTTATAAGGGAATTAAAGTGACTATGAAATACAAAGTTTTAACCAATCCTCATGTACTGTTTGTGTTTTATTTTTGTTATTTGAAATTACTATACGATATTATCGTTTTCTTCTATACTTTTAACCTTATAAGGTCCAGTATTTTTAAAGTCTAGCTTATGCCCTGTTTCATTTTTCAATAAAACCTGATCTCCTATTTTTAAATCAAAATCTAAGGAATTTTTGTCATATCTAATTTTTTCTTTCTTTTTATGAGATTCTAACATTAATCTAGCTCTCTTAAATGCTTGTTCTAGTCTTAACTTAGATTCTTCACCGTAGTCATCTACTTTATATAGCGCTTTTATTTTATCTATAATATTAAAATGTTTAAGTAAATTTGAAGTTTTACCAAAAACTTACTCATATGGACAATAGTCATGTGCCATAGAGTGTGTTGTGTTGAAACAATATACGAAGTATTGGACCCATACATCCCAATCTGTTTAAGCAACTGAGATGTATGAGTTCATCCTCATTAAATGTTCTGTGGCTTCGCTCCACGGTTCCTGCAGTCTGGTGATGGTGTGCGGTAGAAGTTATGTTTTTGATATTTAAATTTTTACATAAATCTTCAATTACCGAATTTTTATATTCTGTTCCCATGTCCGTTATGAACGTCTTCATTGGACCGCACTTGAGAATAAAATCTTCAAATATAGCTTTTGCTACTGTTTTTGCACTTTTTGCACTTTTGTTTTGGATTGGTATTGCCACAAGGTATTTAGTTAAATCGCAGATTAGGGTTACTGCATATTCATTTCCTTGTTCAGATTTAGGTAGTGGACCGATAATATCCACAATTACCCTGTCAAAAGCCATTTGTGGCGTTTCAGTCAAAGTCAATGGTGTTTTTGTATGTTTGGTTGTTTTGGATTTTTGGCATTTTGGGCATTTTTTTATATAATTTGTTATAAATCGGATCATATTTTTCCAATAATGATGCCTTTTTATCTTTGCTAATGTTCTAGCTATGCCTGTATGACCTCCTTGTATTGGATCGTCATGGAATGTAAACAGTAATGCTTCTTTCTCTTTATCATTATTTGATAATAGGGTCACCGGCTTGAGTAGCGCTACTCTTAGAGATTGTAATATTTTATTGCCCATTATTTTAAAAGATTCTATTGATATAGTGTCAAAGATCTTTTCGCTCGGTGCCACTTTGAGTTTGCTGATATTAAGTATACCGGCATCTTTTTCAAGCCTTAGAAAGAACTGACCCAAGTCGAGAATTCCATTGGTGTACATATCGCTAACATCAATTCTTGCTATAACTTTTTTCCCATGCTTTAGTAAACATAGTGAATCTGTTATTCGCAAGGTCACTACTTTTCGTACCTCGTCATTTACAATGACTTCGTATACGTTGGGCTGAGAAGCTATATTTAGAGTTTTGCCTAGGCAAATCTATTTTTTCTTTTCCTGCGCAGGATTTTTTCTGTTTACTTTGGTTTCTGGTAGTGACTGTCAGAATTTTATTATTCGTTTGAATATTCTTTAAATCCGTTATAGTAATTCTTGAAAGCGCGTCGGCTACAGGATTATCTTTTCCCTTAAGATATTCCAAAACAAAATCACATTTTTCTAAGTCTAATTTCATTCGCGTTAGTTTTGAGCTCGGGTTTGTCATTGAAAATAGGTAAGATAATGGCCTTTGGTCTGTCTTGACTGTGGAATGCCTTCCATAAATATATGGTCGGAAATGATTTATCGCCCAGTGGATAGCTTCTAACTCCTGTTCAGTTGTATTTTTGTTGCTTTCTCCTTTTGTAAATGATCTTGATGCATAGGCTTCTGGTAGCTGGGTGTTATTGTAATCTTGAGTAAGAACAGCTCCACACGCTTGTTTGCTTGCATCTGTTGTTATACAAAATTCTGTATTAAAATCTGGATACTGGAGTAGTGTGGGTTTCATCAATTGAATTTTATGGTATTCGAATCCGTTTTGACATTCATCTGTCCATTCAAATTTAACATTCTTTTTACATAATCTAGTTATGTTAGTGAGTAATCAAAAAAAAATTTATAATAAAACGTCTGTAGTAATTGCAAAATGCAATGAATCTTCTAGCTCTGTCTGCGTCCGTTGGGACTGGGTATTTTTCTATTACAGAGTATTTTTTATTGTGTGGCAAAATACCTTTGTCAGTACACTTGTGTCCAAGGAAGATCACTTCGTGTCTGAAAAATGTGCACTTTTCTGGGTGCAATTTAAGGTTGTGTTTCCTACATAAATCAAAAACGTTTGTAAGATTTTTAATCATTTGCTTTTCTGAACAACCAACCGATGACAATTAGGTCATCCATATACAAGAATGCTTGTGAAGGTTCGATTACTGAAAATGCAATTGTCATCATTCTTTGGAAAGAATTTGGCGCTATTTTTAAACCATAAGGTAATCGCGTGAAGCGATAGGAGCTATTGCTCGTGGAAAAGGATGTTATATTTCTAGACGTTTCTTCGAGTTCTATTTGACATTAGATCTAAGCATGAAAAGTATTTAGCTCTACCTAATTGTTCAAGAATATCGTCTATCCTTGGTAGTGGAAATTTATCTGATAAATTTTTTTTGTTAATTTGGCGGTAATTACTGTGAACGGCAGTACACGTAGTGGCGAAGCGCGCAAGAGAGCGTGCGAAGACAACTACTACATATAGCCGTAGAATTGAAAATCTGCCATTATGGTCCGATCGTAACGAGTGATACACCAATCGAAAGGTGTCGCAAAAACTAAGAAGATTGCATACCAAGACTTTCGAAATATAGATTTGTTTGGGAGAACATGCGGTGAAAGGGTAAAAGTAAAAATTTAGAAAATTGGAGCTGCTGGATACGGTGGGGATAAAAACCCCCGGCTGTTCAGCTAGTTTTATTCTTACTGAGAAAACGCGTCGAATGACTTCTCATTTGTTGAAATCTGATGTCCCGTTCAAAAGTAATTCAAAAAACAAGATTTTCTTCTTCTTCCCAAAATGAAAATGTTTGTCCCTTTGCTTGCGGGTTTGTATGCATCCCATCTTAGTTTTAGGGTTTTGAAAACCCTATGGGTGTATAAAGTAGCTTGAAATAGAAAGCGTTTGTTCTACGACTTTTGGAAAACCCGCTAAAATGGTTATAGTATATAAACAACTAATGCTACAAAAACGTGCTATATATCTCTGAAAAGATAATTTAATTTGCTGAATACTCTTCATATAGTAAAATTGTCTGCATATAATAGATTTAGAGTTATGACAAAAAATTATTTTTTAAAACCACTTTTTGACTATTTTCTCAAAATTGAGTCAAACGATTTCTTTTTAAATTTTTAAATTATATAGCCCTTGAGATTCCTCAACTTTTAATTTATAACACTTTTTACCCTAAAAATAACCGTTTGGAAGATATTAAGCAATAAAAAGTGCAACTCGTTTCAGCTCCGTATACGAAATATTTCATACTTATTGGAATAAACAAGAAATAAACCAATTTAAAAAAAAATTTTCTTATTGGATTTTTTCAAACGGAAAATCTGTTATGGCTTAAGGGTCCTTTACTTGCATGAAGCTAATCGAAATAGGAAACTTGATCTATTTGTTCTACCACTTTGGAAAAACCCGCTAGTTTGGCGGGAAATGTAAGAAACGACAGATTTCTCTTGGAATCTGAAACTATACAGCCCTTGAGATTCCAAACTTTAACAAAAATTTCTGATAGCAACAGTTGTGACGAAAAATGATATTACATTCGATAAAATAAAAAACCTATATTACATTTATGTATTCGGCACGCCACAGCAGAAAATTTACGAGTAGGTAAATAAATATTTACTGTTGCGGGCCGAAATCATAAATTTAATATAGTTTATTTATTTTATCGAATGTAATATAATTTTTCGTCACAATTGTTGATATCAGAAATTTTTGTTAAAGGCGCGTTCGCCACTACTTTTAACCTCGTTAAGAGGTGTTTTTGTTTGATATATGTATAATCAACATTGTTAAACGAATCCGAAGTTTATTTTATTAAAGAGATGTCTGCACCTGTATCAACTAATAATGTATATAATTTATTTGTGTATTCATTTTTGAGAGAAACGAAAAGATTGAAATTAAGATTGATAGTATGAACCGTATTCTTTACTGGGTTTTTTACCTTAAGGGTCTTTATTGGTTTTCCGACGTGGTTTGTACCGGTCGGACATTATTATTATTCTGTCTGTTTGTATTCGTATTTGCATTGTTGTTATTATATCTGTTGTTATTGGTGTTTCCACTACGGTTGTTTCCTCTATAATAACCACGACTTCTATAATTGTTGTTGGTCTGATTATTATAGTTTCGTTTATAACCGTTATTTTGGTTATAGCCATTATATTGGTAATATCCGTTATGCTGATAATTACCTCGGTTATTGCCCCTAACGCGGTAATTATTTCTGAAGTTGTTACCGCGATAGTTGTTTCCTCTTAATGTGTAAGGTATTGAATCTGCACTGCCTGTCATTTCAGTACTGCAGACGGCTTCATTCATAGTTGTGAAGTTGCCTGCCTCTAAAATTGTTTTTAGGCGGCCATGCTCACAATTTTAACCATTGTGGTGATGGCTTCTGAATTTGTCAGCGTGTTCGGCTGGTAGGCCTTCGTCAATGTACGAAGCTTCAAGGAGCTTTCGTAAGCTGTCTATTTCTGATGTAAATTTCTCGGCTGTTTTGCCTTTCTGGCTTGTTTTCGCCATTTTCTCTTTGACTATGTCTGATGTTTCGCCGACTATAGTGTCTTGCGATTTCTTTATTATTGAATTTATTGTGTTTCATTCTGTACTTTGTATAGTGTAGATCCTATTATTTTGGATTTAATGACTTCTACAGCCAAATCTTCGAATGTGCCTTTAGTCAAGTTAACCAACTTCAAGACTGCTATGAATCTTTGAAGATGTATCTTTTGCCCGTCAAATTCCGGGATGGCATTCGAGATATCTTTTATATATATGCCCTTTGCGCTGCTGGATCTGCCATTATGTTTTCTTTTGTGTCTGGCACGCTTACATTTGATTCTATATCTTCTTCTTCTTATGTTACTGTTATAACTGCAGGAATTGTTGGATCATGTAGATCTTTTTCTTTTATTTCGATTCATTCGCTAGAATCGGTTGTTTTGGATTTTTGGCATTTTGGGCATTTTCTTATATAATTTGTTATAAATCGGATCATATTTTTCCAATAATGATGCCTTTTTATTCTGCTAATGTTCTAGCTATGCCTGTATGACCTCCTTGTATTGGATCGTCATGGAATGTAAACAGTAATGCTTCTTTCTCTTTATCATTATTTGATAATAGGGTCACCGGCTTGAGTAGCGCTACTCTTAGAGATTGTAATATTTTATTGCCCATTATTTTAAAAGATTCTATTGATATAGTGTCAAAGATCTTTTCGCTCGGTGCCACTTTGAGTTTGCTGATATTAAGTATACCGGCATCTTTTTCAAGCCTTAGAAAGAACTGACCTAAGTCGAGAATTCCATTGGTGTACATATCGCTAACATCAATTCTTGCTATAACTTTTTTCCCATGCTTTAGTAAACATAGTGAATCTGTTATTCGCAAGGTCACTACTTTTCGTACCTCGTCATTTACAATGACTTCGTATACGTTGGGCTGAGGAGCTATATTTAGAGTTTTGCCTAGGCAAATCTATTTTTTCTTTTCCTGCGCAGGATTTTTTCTGTTTACTTTGGTTTCTGGTAGTGACTGTCAGAATTTTATTATTCGTTTGAATATTCTTTAAATCCGTTATAGTTATTCTTGAAAGCGCGTCGGCTACAGGATTATCTTTTCCCTTAAGATATTCCAAAATAAAATCACATTTTTCTAAGTCTAATCTCATTCGCGTTAGTTTTGAGCTCGGGTTTGTCATTGAAAATAGGTAAGATAATGGCCTTTGGTCTGTCTTGACTGTGAAATGTCTTCCATAAATATATGGTCGGAAATGATTTATCGCCCAGTGGATAGCTTCTAACTCCTGTTCAGTTGTATTTTTGTTGCTTTCTCCTTTTGTAAATGATATTGATGCATAGGCTTCTGGTAGCTGGGTGTTATTGTAATCTTGAGTAAGAACAGCTCCACACGCTTGTTTGCTTGCATCTGTTGTTATACAAAATTCTGTATTAAAATCTGGATACTGCAGTAGTGTGGGTTTCATCAATTGAATTTTATGGTATTCGAATCCGTTTTGACATTCATCTGTCCATTCACATTTAACATTCTTTTTACATAATCTAGTTATGTTAGTGAGTAAACGAAAAAAAATTATAATAAAACGTCTGTAGTAATTGCAAAATGCAATGAATCTTCTAGCTCTGTCTGCGTCCGTTGGGACTGGGTATTTTTCTATTACAGAGTATTTTTTATTGTGTGGCAAAATACCTTTGTCAGTACACTTGTGTCCAAGGAAGGTCACTTCGTGTCTGAAAAATGTGCACTTTTCTGGGTGCAATTTAAGGTTGTGTTTCCTACATAAATCAAAAACGTTTGTAAGATTTTTAATCATTTGCTTTTCTGAACAACCAACCGATGACAATTAGGTCATCCATATACAAGAATGCTTGTGAAGGTTCGATTACTGAAAATGCAATTGTCATCATTCTTTGGAAAGAATTTGGCGCTATTTTTAAACCATAAGGTAATCGCGTGAAGCGATAGGAGCTATTGCTCGTGGAAAAGGATGTTATATTTCTAGACGTTTCTTCGAGTTCTATTTGACATTAGATCTAAGCATGAAAAGTATTTAGCTCTACCTAATTGTTCAAGAATATCGTCTATCCTTGGTAGTGGAAATTTATCTGATAAATTTTTTTTGTTAATTTGGCGGTAATTACTGTGAACGGCAGTACACGTAGTGGCGAAGCGCGCAAGAGAGCGTGCGAAGACAACTACTACATATAGCCGTAGAATTGAAAATCTGCCATTATGGTCCGATCGTAACGAGTGATACACCAATCGAAAGGTGTCGCAAAAACTAAGAAGATTGCATACCAAGACTTTCGAAATATAGATTTGTTTGGGAGAACATGCGGTGAAAGGGTAAAAGTAAAAATTTAGAAAATTGGAGCTGCTGGATACGGTGGGGATAAAAACCCCCGGCTGTTCAGCTAGTTTTATTCTTACTGAGAAAACGCGTCGAATGACTTCTCATTTGTTGAAATCTGATGTCCCGTTCAAAAGTAATTCAAAAAACAAGATTTTCTTCTTCTTCCCAAAATGAAAATGTTTGTCCCTTTGCTTGCGGGTTTGTATGCATCCCATCTTAGTTTTAGGGTTTTGAAAACCCTATGGGTGTATAAAGTAGCTTGAAATAGAAAGCGTTTGTTCTACGACTTTTGGAAAACCCGCTAAAATGGTTATAGTATATAAACAACTAATGCTACAAAAACGTGCTATATATCTCTGAAAAGATAATTTAATTTGCTGAATACTCTTCATATAGTAAAATTGTCTGCATATAATAGATTTAGAGTTATGACAAAAAATTATTTTTTAAAACCACTTTTTGACTATTTTCTCAAAATTGAGTCAAACGATTTCTTTTTAAATTTTTAAATTATATAGCCCTTGAGATTCCTCAACTTTTAATTTATAACACTTTTTACCCTAAAAATAACCGTTTGGAAGATATTAAGCAATAAAAAGTGCAACTCGTTTCAGCTCCGTATACGAAATATTTCATACTTATTGGAATAAACAAGAAATAAACCAATTTAAAAAAAAATTTTCTTATTGGATTTTTTCAAACGGAAAATCTGTTATGGCTTAAGGGTCCTTTACTTGCATGAAGCTAATCGAAATAGGAAACTTGATCTATTTGTTCTACCACTTTGGAAAAACCCGCTAGTTTGGCGGGAAATGTAAGAAACGACAGATTTCTCTTGGAATCTGAAACTATACAGCCCTTGAGATTCCAAACTTTAACAAAAATTTCTGATAGCAACAGTTGTGACGAAAAATGATATTACATTCGATAAAATAAAAAACCTATATTACATTTATGTATTCGGCACGCCACAGCAGAAAATTTACGAGTAGGTAAATAAATATTTACTGTTGCGGGCCGAAATCATAAATTTAATATAGTTTATTTATTTTATCGAATGTAATATAATTTTTCGTCACAATTGTTGATATCAGAAATTTTTGTTAAAGGCGCGTTCGCCACTACTTTTAACCTCGTTAAGAGGTGTTTTTGTTTGATATATGTATAATCAACATTGTTAAACGAATCCGAAGTTTATTTTATTAAAGAGATGTCTGCACCTGTATCAACTAATAATGTATATAATTTATTTGTGTATTCATTTTTGAGAGAAACGAAAAGATTGAAATTAAGATTGATAGTATGAACCGTATTCTTTACTGGGTTTTTTACCTTAAGGGTCTTTATTGGTTTTCCGACGTGGTTTGTACCGGTCGGACATTATTATTATTCTGTCTGTTTGTATTCGTATTTGCATTGTTGTTATTATATCTGTTGTTATTGGTGTTTCCACTACGGTTGTTTCCTCTATAATAACCACGACTTCTATAATTGTTGTTGGTCTGATTATTATAGTTTCGTTTATAACCGTTATTTTGGTTATAGCCATTATATTGGTAATATCCGTTATGCTGATAATTACCTCGGTTATTGCCCCTAACGCGGTAATTATTTCTGAAGTTGTTACCGCGATAGTTGTTTCCTCTTAATGTGTAAGGTATTGAATCTGCACTGCCTGTCATTTCAGTACTGCAGACGGCTTCATTCATAGTTGTGAAGTTGCCTGCCTCTAAAATTGTTTTTAGGCGGCCATGCTCACAATTTTAACCATTGTGGTGATGGCTTCTGAATTTGTCAGCGTGTTCGGCTGGTAGGCCTTCGTCAATGTACGAAGCTTCAAGGAGCTTTCGTAAGCTGTCTATTTCTGATGTAAATTTCTCGGCTGTTTTGCCTTTCTGGCTTGTTTTCGCCATTTTCTCTTTGACTATGTCTGATGTTTCGCCGACTATAGTGTCTTGCGATTTCTTTATTATTGAATTTATTGTGTTTCATTCTGTACTTTGTATAGTGTAGATCCTATTATTTTGGATTTAATGACTTCTACAGCCAAATCTTCGAATGTGCCTTTAGTCAAGTTAACCAACTTCAAGACTGCTATGAATCTTTGAAGATGTATCTTTTGCCCGTCAAATTCCGGGATGGCATTCGAGATATCTTTTATATATATGCCCTTTGCGCTGCTGGATCTGCCATTATGTTTTCTTTTGTGTCTGGCACGCTTACATTTGATTCTATATCTTCTTCTTCTTATGTTACTGTTATAACTGCAGGAATTGTTGGATCATGTAGATCTTTTTCTTTTATTTCGATTCATTCGCTAGAATCGGTTGTTTTGGATTTTGGGCATTTTCTTATATAATTTGTTATAAATCGGATCATATTTTTCCAATAATGATGCCTTTTTATTCTGCTAATGTTCTAGCTATGCCTGTATGACCTCCTTGTATTGGATCGTCATGGAATGTAAACAGTAATGCTTCTTTCTCTTTATCATTATTTGATAATAGGGTCACCGGCTTGAGTAGCGCTACTCTTAGAGATTGTAATATTTTATTGCCCATTATTTTAAAAGATTCTATTGATATAGTGTCAAAGATCTTTTCGCTCGGTGCCACTTTGAGTTTGCTGATATTAAGTATACCGGCATCTTTTTCAAGCCTTAGAAAGAACTGACCTAAGTCGAGAATTCCATTGGTGTACATATCGCTAACATCAATTCTTGCTATAACTTTTTTCCCATGCTTTAGTAAACATAGTGAATCTGTTATTCGCAAGGTCACTACTTTTCGTACCTCGTCATTTACAATGACTTCGTATACGTTGGGCTGAGGAGCTATATTTAGAGTTTTGCCTAGGCAAATCTATTTTTTCTTTTCCTGCGCAGGATTTTTTCTGTTTACTTTGGTTTCTGGTAGTGACTGTCAGAATTTTATTATTCGTTTGAATATTCTTTAAATCCGTTATAGTTATTCTTGAAAGCGCGTCGGCTACAGGATTATCTTTTCCCTTAAGATATTCCAAAATAAAATCACATTTTTCTAAGTCTAATCTCATTCGCGTTAGTTTTGAGCTCGGGTTTGTCATTGAAAATAGGTAAGATAATGGCCTTTGGTCTGTCTTGACTGTGAAATGTCTTCCATAAATATATGGTCGGAAATGATTTATCGCCCAGTGGATAGCTTCTAACTCCTGTTCAGTTGTATTTTTGTTGCTTTCTCCTTTTGTAAATGATATTGATGCATAGGCTTCTGGTAGCTGGGTGTTATTGTAATCTTGAGTAAGAACAGCTCCACACGCTTGTTTGCTTGCATCTGTTGTTATACAAAATTCTGTATTAAAATCTGGATACTGCAGTAGTGTGGGTTTCATCAATTGAATTTTATGGTATTCGAATCCGTTTTGACATTCATCTGTCCATTCACATTTAACATTCTTTTTACATAATCTAGTTATGTTAGTGAGTAAACGAAAAAAAATTATAATAAAACGTCTGTAGTAATTGCAAAATGCAATGAATCTTCTAGCTCTGTCTGCGTCCGTTGGGACTGGGTATTTTTCTATTACAGAGTATTTTCTATTGTCTGGCAAAATACCTTTGTCAGTACACTTGTGTCCAAGGAAGGTCACTTCGTGTCTGAAAAATGTGCACTTTTCTGGGTGCAATTTAAGGATGCGTTTCCTACATAAATCAAAAACGTTTGTAAGATTTTTAATCATTTGCTTTTCTGAACAACCAACCGATGACAATTAGGTCATCCATATACAAGAATGCTTGTGAAGGTTCGATTACTGAAAATGCAGTTGTCATCATTCTTTGGAAAGAATTTGGCGCTATTTTTAAACCATAAGGTAATCGCGTGAAGCGATAGGAGCTATTGCTCGTGGAAAAGGATGTTATATTTCTAGACGTTTCTTCGAGTTCTATTTGACATTAGAACTAAGCATGAAAAGTATTTAGCTCTACCTAATTGTTCAAGAATATCGTCTATCCTTGGTAGTGGAAATTTATCTGATAAATTTTTTTTGTTAATTTGGCGGTAATCACTGTGAACGGCAGTACACGTAGTGGCGAAGCGCGCAAGAGAGCGTGCGAAGACAACTACTACATATAGCCGTAGAATTGAAAATCTGCCATTATGGTCCGATCGTAACGAGTGATACACCAATCGAAAGGTGTCGCAAAAACTAAGAAGATTGCATACCAAGACTTTCGATATAGATTTGTTTGGGAGAACATGCGGTGAAAGTGTAAAAGTAAAAATTTAGAAAATTGGAGCTGCTGGATACGGTGGGGATAAAAACCCCCGGCTGTTCAGCTAGTTTTATTCTTACTGAGAAAACGCGTCGAATGACTTCTCATTTGTTGAAATCTGATGTCCCGTTCAAAAGTAATTCAAAAAACAAGATTTTCTTCTTCTTCCCAAAATGAAAATGTTTGTCCCTTTGCTTGCGGGTTTGTATGCATCCCATCTTAGTTTTAGGGTTTTGAAAACCCTATGGGTGTATAAAGTAGCTTGAAATAGAAAGCGTTTGTTCTACGACTTTTGGAAAAAATGGTTATAGTATACAAACAACTAATGCTACAAAAACGTGCTATATATCTCTGAAAAGATAATTTAATTTGCTGAATACTCTTCATATAGTAAAATTGTCTGCATATAATAGATTTAGAGTTATGACAAAAAATTATTTTTTAAAACCACTTTTTGACTATTTTCTCAAAATTGAGTCAAACGATTTCTTTTTAAATTTTTAAATTATATAGCCCTTGAGATTCCTCAACTTTTAATTTATAACACTTTTTACCCTAAAAATTACCGTTTGGATGATATTAAGCAATAAAAAGTGCAACTCGTAACAGCTCCGTATACAAAATATTTCATACTTATTGGAATAAACAAGAAATAAACCAATTTGATAAAAAATATTCTTATTGGATTTTTTCAAACGAAAAATCTGTTATGGCTTAAGGGTCCTTTACTTGCATGAAGCTAATCGAAATAGGAAACTTGATCTATTTGTTCTACCACTTTGGAAAAACCCGCTAGTTTGGCGGGAAATGTAAGAAACGACAGATTTCTCTTGGAATCTGAAACTATACAGCCCTTGAGATTCCAAACTTTAACAAAAATTTCTGATAGCAACAGTTGCGACGAAAAATGATATTACATTCGATAAAATAAAAAACCTATATTACATTTATGTATTCGGCACGCCACAGTAGTTGGGAAAGGCGGGTTCTGGGACAATTTGCATATTAATGGCCCCCGCCCCCTTACTAATTAGCATATTAATGACCCCGCCTCTCACTGATTAACATATTAATGACCCCCGCCTCTTCATTAACGTATGCGGGTTCTGGGACAATTAGGATAATCCAATAAATTAAGTGATTTTAATGGACTTTGAACTCATAAAAATGTCACGATCATGTCTATAAAGAGTATACTTAATTGCCCCAACCCCACACCACCGTGTGACAATACTGATCACGTGACCTTTTTGCCTCATTATCAACAATTAATATTCAGCAGGTGTTGCTGTACACGGGAGAAAGGTCGCACACTTTCCCCACATCCCCATGTGACAATATTGATCATGTATCCTTTTCCTCATTATTAGCAATTAATATTCAGCAGGTGTTGCTGTGCACGTGAGAAAGGTCGCAAACCCAAAACATCTAAAGATGGTTGCCTTAGAGGAACATGTCCGATCATGTTGGGGAATAACGTTTCCTATGATTGTAAAATTAATTTAGAAATCAAAAGAACCCCAATAAAATGAATCTCACAAGTTAATAATTCTCAGATGTCGAATATTTTCAAACAGACATTTTTGTTTCCGCCCCAGAAGGTTTAACTGGTAAATTCTCTAAGATTCTCTCCTTTCCACAAACGGGTCATAAACATATCAAAAAAGGGATTCAAGCAAGAGCTACCCGAACATGCGCACCTGTCTATTACCTGACCGGAATAAAAGGGACACATGCACAAGTCTGAAGGCGCACGCCCATTGACAAGATCATCGGCCTCACGCCAACGACCTCACGGCTGACTGCTAGCTCTAATACGTTCCCATAATAGGGGTTGAAATCACTACCGCGCAACAACTCGCAAATAGCCGACATATCTTAGTCAAGGAAATATTTTCCATTCTCCGTACCTGTAATTTTAACTCGAAATAAAAAGTCAGAAGTTTATTTTGTAGCATAATAATACATTTATTCATTTATATTAGTATTGCGAACATGTTTGATTATATATTGAAATTAATTTGATTCTTGCTTTGATTCCGACGATTTGCATAGAAGAAGCAGGCGCACGTTTCCGACGTCATTTCTGGATTACAAAATGTAAAGTGTTCACCATAA